>NC_051220.1:29427718-29791468 GCF_015220715.1 Pygocentrus nattereri | reverse complement strand
GTTTTACAGAATTTCTTGTATTTTTGTAGTGAAGGTGCACACTAGGTGATTAAGCAGAGAGACACAAATAAACAAGGGTTTTTGCTTGAAATAAGCACTCAAAACCCCAATTTCACCATTATTGTGCAGGACAATGTTCAAACTGGATCATATTAGTTTATGCACATACTAAAAGCAAAGCAAAAACATAAACTAAAGATGAGTATGTGACTGTGAAACACAGATATCATGTTCTGCAGCGAGAGAAGCATTTTGATCTGGCAAACTGATGTGAAGTTGTCAAGTGAGGCCTTGAAGTTCTGTTCCATACATTATAAACACTATTATGACACTCAGGTATGTCCAAACTTACTGGTACTGTAAGTGTATGGATTTCACATACTAAATGAGCAGAGGACCAGAGTGTGTGTATTGGTCTCAGCCAACACGCACTCAAACATGTAAGAGGACACCCTGTCCCAGACACCTGAGAGACCGCCTCTTCATGTCTCTTCATCTCTTTCCTTCTAAACTATATCCTCTGCCAATGTATTTCTGTTGAACCAGTGTTTAAATCAATCACACTGTCTACAACCCTGCTGGTGCTGTGCCAACATTTCCCTCCTTCTAACATGCACAACTGTCACCTTGTCACCTGAAAGTTTTACCTCTGCTACAGTTAAGCTCATTATATATGCAGTCATGTGAGGATCACCCCATAAAAAGTTTAGACTTTTTCAATATATTTCAAGGCACAAATATCAAGTCTTCATTTAAATGGTATCGACAGAAAAAGGTGGCATAATTTAACAAATGACAAATTGTCATACTTCATATAACTGAAATAAACAGTAGTGCAATGTGGAAAAAGTAACTACACCCTACATATATCAGTACATGTCAAATTTAAATCAGGTGCACCGATCAGATACTAATGATTAGGTCCAACACTGTTACAGAACATCTTGGAAGACCAGAAATATCTGGTCTGGTTTGCTGTTTGCTATTAAAGTGTGGTATCATTATGCCTACATCAAAAGGGCTGCCAACTTGTCCAGGCCATGCCACCCTAGCAAATTCTCTATGTCTCTAAGAACCCCAAAATTTAACCACTAGACCTGTAGGTAGTTCTTGTCATTGTTGATGTAAAAGTACAAGCACCAACTCGACCTACATGGAAGGTGAGACAGGAGGAACCTTTACTGCCTAAAAAGAACATTGGGGCAAGAGATGGAGTTATTTAGCCACAGAAGCAGAAGCTATGTTTGGTGAAAAACAAAGTCTGTGTTTGATCAGAAGTACCTCATGCCAACTGTAAAGCATGGTGGTGGAAATGTTATGGTTTGGAGGTGCTTTGCTGCCTCAGGGCCTGGCCAACTTGCAATCACAGAATCAACTACGAATTCTCTTTCATATCAGAAAGTGCTAGAGGAGAATATGAGACCACTTAGAAAAAAATGAAAGATGAAGAAGTTGACTAACAGGATAATAATACCAAACATAGAAGTTAATCCACAAAGGAATGGTTCAAAGGGATGAACTGAAGAGTTGTGAAATGGCCTATTCTGAATCCCAGTGTAATGCTGTTGGGGGGTGCTGAAATGGGCTGCGCACGCAAGAAACTCCACAAACATTAAACAGTTGAAAAAAATTCTGTACTTATTTTACTATACTTATTTTTCGACAGACAAAAATGATATCAATATTTTTAAAAATAAATTATCGCATATTCTCATATATTTTTTTTGTTCTATTACCTAATGTATCTAACATTATACACATAACATCGATCAAATGCTGATATATCAAAAAAGATAAACATTTCATAGAGTGCACTTACTTTTACACATGACTGTATATGCCTAACATGCCCAGAAGAACCATCTCCGGTCATTAGCACAATCAAACAAAGAAAAAAAAAAGACGTGCAAGGTGTTTAAAGATAAGACATTTATTGGCGCTCATACGTGGATGTGTGGGAGGAATACACTCCACACTTGTGAGTGCACGCTGCCAGTGTGAAATGTTTTGCAGGCCATCTGGGAAGGATTTATTGTGTAATTTGGTTTATTACTGCTGCGGTCTTCAGCTAAGTAGCATGAACACAATTACGGTCCACTCGGCAGGGCTACACCTGGCCCCTCGGAACAATAATAAATCCAGGAGAGAGGAAACAGAGAATTAATTGAGGGTTATCACCATCATGGCCCGTTTAGTGCTTACTGCTGAGAGCAGGGAGATATTTATACTGCTGCAAAAATAAATATCCAATAGTGTTGTATTACATGCACTGTCACACTAAACAGGCACTCTTTCCTGAGAGTTGAAGAGATGTTAAGATAGGGTAGATGCAGAGACAGGCAGTCTCAAGACAGTTATAAAGGGATGAAAGGAAATAAAAAAGTAAAAAAATAAAGATAATAATAAATAAAAATGTGGCAGCTCTTTACGCTGACAATGAATTTCATATGATTCTCCATGAGAGGCCTCTTCTATACCACACTGTGAGGGGTGTGTTTTACAGCTTTATCATGCTTGCCTTTAACTTGCTGTGCTCCACGCAGTCTCAGACGTACGGAACAGAGTTATACATCCTCAGGGAGTCGTCCGTAAATTACTTTAGGCTGTCCTGGCTTTTTATGCTTGGCAAGTGAGCTCCACAATAGTTTTTTAGTGCTGCGATTTACAATATGCAGACCTTTTTTGGTGCATCTGATTGAAAGCCAGCACATCTATAAATCTGTCTGGCGCTGGCCACTGTCAGAAAAAAATGGGGTGAGCAGATGACAGTTAACATTAATGCATTAAGTGAACAAGACAAGACCGCGCACTTCCGGGTGTGAGGTAAAAGAAGGCGGACTGCTTCTCGAGGCCTGGGTGGCAGCTGCTCTTTCTGTAGGGCTATGGGGAAACAGATGAGCATAACTTCAAATAGGTTCCACTAATCTCCATAGTAGAAGTGATGCAGTCCTAAAACTGAATGACCCTGGAAACTAGAGCGGCGTCATATGGACAAAGTACTAGTTACAATTATATTGCTATATATAGTGACTGTGAAATGTCTTAAGATATATTCAAAACACACCAAGGAATCAACAGTGTGACATGGTTAAAGAGTGGCTTGTGTAATTTTGCTTATAGGATTATAGGACTGGGACCACTTGTCAAATTATAGGACTGGGACCGCTTGTCAATTTGCTAATAAATATAATACAGAAACTTGTAGAATTTATTGTTTCTGCTTTCCGATCCGTGATCTGAAATTCCAGCCCTAGTTTTACTTAATCTCCTCATTCTGTAACGGCGCAGATGAAATCAGATGCTTGTGGTAAAAATGAACAAGGAAGACTTTATTAATGAAGACGTAATCTGAGCTCATAGTCAAAAAATCAAACAATCCAAAGGGCGAGGCAAAAGGTCAAAGCCCAGAGAACAGTCAAAAAGGTCAGAACACGGAGATATGACCACAGGCAGATAATCCAAAGGGAATAGCAAAAGAAGTAATCTGAAAACAGGCAAAAGGGTCAGAAACAATCAGGACAGATATACAAAGAAAACGCTCAGTAGGTCGACAAACGATACATCCAACATACAGCACGTCTAACATCAAACAAAGACCAACAAGAAACTCAGGAAAACACAGGGCTTAAATACAAACAGGGATAACGAGGGATAACCAGACGCAGGTGGAAAACAGGTGGGAACAATCAGGGGCGGAGTCACAAAACAAGGGGGCCGGACTGGGAAGAAATCAAAACAAAAGCACATGACAGGACTAAAAGGTAAACAAAAGCACATGAGCAGACTGGGAGGGGCCAATCGTAACACATTCAGCATGAGCTGCCCCATGCCTGACTGTAAGGCCGGTGCACTGCTACACATGGGAAAAGCCATCAGAAACCTATTTCTTCCTTATTGACAGTTTAACATTTAGTCATCTTTCAGGTCTTTTTGAGATAAGGATAAAAAAAGATGCAATTTTTAATTCAATAGA
Source organism: Pygocentrus nattereri (assembly GCF_015220715.1). Lineage (NCBI taxonomy): Eukaryota > Metazoa > Chordata > Actinopteri > Characiformes > Serrasalmidae > Pygocentrus > Pygocentrus nattereri. Next base: position 29,787,495 of record NC_051220.1, on the reverse strand, counting down.
ACTCCAATGCACTTTGTATAAAAACTTAGTGGAAGAAGAAATTGATTCTTCCAGTAGTAGCCTAATGTTAATGAAGTTATCATCTTTCTTTTAGCTGGCATGACCCAAGCCACAAACGCTGGGTCACGACCTGTTCTGTAAAAAAAAAATATCATCATCGACTCACAGAGGAGCTCTGCAGCAGTGCTGTGCATCAGAGGCTCTGCAACTAAAGTATTTGTGGTTTAAAAAAATGGAAATATAGATATTTATATTTCATTTTTTCTCAATTTTTTCAAAATGTTTTACTGTCTTAGCCCTAGAAAATAATTTACTTCCAAAGCCGAGGCTGCAACTGAACCAAGGCAAGTCTACGGCAGGACTGTCTTATGAAGACTCCTCCTCAGTAGCCTATTGGTGACACAAATGGAACAGTCCTAACGAGGCTGCATGGCAACATCACCAGTAAGGTGCAAGCTCTTGAAATTGTGGCACGAAACTTGAGAGGGAACTGCATTGTGTTTGTTGCTACGGTAGTTAGTACACTAACAAGTACAACATAAAATACTCACAAATATGAGCAATACTGTTTCGTTTCACTGAGTTAGCCTCAATATTTTCTCTGCCTTCCCGTGATTAGACGTAACCTGAACAGTGATTTCAGTATCCCAATGCTCAAATGGTTAAGTGAGTCTTTGAGCATCTGTGCACACCCTTTAACACAGGAATGATTAATAAACAATGTATTCTGCAGCCTTACAAAAGACCACGCAAAATCACACTGGCTAAGCTTGCAATTCAGTTCCATTCAAACGGCACAAATCGATGCCCCAAGAATTCTCCCTGGTACAGCAGCAGGAGAAGAAAAAGCTGCACAAATATTATGTTTGATATGGCATGGGCCTGGTGCTGCAAGACATGTTCATGTTAACTCTGCTTTTCTGTGACAACTTCACCAACCATACTGGGTTTGGCTCAGAGAAGAAAAACAGAAAAGACCACACGAAACACATACAATAGAGTCGCAGAAATAGCTACTGTGTGTTTGAGAATTGGGAGAGTATAAATGAAGGACGGAGGCAGAGCACTGGACCTGCAGCTGCAAAGGAGAACGGAGGGGCTATTGTCTCTCCCAGGAGCGCGCTCACACACACACACACACACACACACACACACACACACACACACACACACACACACACACACACACACACAGGAGACCGCCTGATTTAAGAGCCTTCTGACTCCACGGGCTAAAGGTCAAAACAATGAATGTTAAGAGCTACTTTTCTCCTCGTAGCCAGGCAGGGCACTGTGGAGTTATGGGGTGAAAGGTTAAACCTACAGCGTGTGTCACAGTCGCCTATTTGGCCTCTCACAGATAACTCTTTGAGGGTATACAAACTAGCGGACCCTTTGAAGAACACCAAGCACACTAACACCATCATTAGTGCCTAAGCTTTTTGTTTCGGAGGGTCGAAAGCACAATGTCTGAGATGGACTCAGGGCCAGAAAATAAAGCAATTTAGAAATAAAGATGTAGGACTGGTTTCAAATCAAGTTTTTACTTTTTCTTACATTAAATTACATTTTTTACATTCTTAAAAAATACAGAATGTAAGTTATACAGAGTATAATAATATGCTGAGGGCATCTTTCTGGTGGGCCAACTCAAACGTCCTCAAGGGTCAGCTCAGGCTTGCAGGCCACTCTTTGGGCAGCCTTGGTTTAAGAGAAAAAGTTTGGCAAATTTACATAATTTTTTTCCCTTTCTCCAAATGTAGTTAATCAGCCAAATGTTTGGTGGCTGAATGGCTGAAAGATTAATTGTTTTCATATCAACATTGCAATATTCCAACAGCAAGAGCTGCAGTTTCAATTACAGCCTATATTATCAACACTGTCGTCATAAGTGGGGAAATTTAACCCAATAACACAAAGCTTGTGAACGTGCCCTAGATGAGTTAGACCAATCATAAGCACTCAATTGCTGTGACATCACAACCACAAATAACTGGCCATAACTGGTGGTGTTCAAGCCTCAAGGCAGAAAAAGTGAATTGTCATAATATTTGTCAGCAAAACCGTACACAAATCCTTCAACCCTGCTAACAAGTAATGGAAAACGAAGCCTCACCAATTAGCATCATGAAACCTGCATACCTAAATCACCACACTACACAAACTGAATTGTTGATTAATCTAAAATAGACTCTTGTATGTGACACTGTGTGACATTCTGTTAACTACAAAAGCAGCAGTAGAACCTTCTTAAAACCTACATTTTAAACATTTTTAAAAAACGTACACTCTTAAAAATGATGATTCTTCAAGGGTTCTTTAGTAGAAAAAATGGTTCTATATAGAACCATGAACACTCAAAGAACCTTTTGCATGCTGAAAGGGTTCTTCAGATGGACAATGTGATACAGATTTATAGTTTATAGAACCTTGTTGAAAAGTGTTCCATATAGCACCTAAAAGGGTTCTTCTACTGTTACGATGTCAAGATTGTTACAATTGATGAACCCTTTAGGTGCTATATAGAACCCTTTTCGAAAAGCTTCTATATAGCACCATCTATATGAATCTAAGGAACCCTTTCATGGTGAAATGAATGCTTTAACCAAGGGTTCTTTGAGTGTTCATGGTTCTATATGGAACCATTCTCTTTACTAAAGAACCCTGTGTACTTGAGTGTGTACTTGAAACTTGTACCTGTTTTTTAATAGAAAACAGTACATCACACAGTCAGAGACCACAAAAGCTTGCCAAACCATTACTTAAATATACTATAAGCTGCGTTATTTATACGCCTCATGATATCCACTGCATAACCAAAAGTTGTTGCCTCATTTGTTGGTTCTTTGATGAAGGGAAACTGTAGGCTGTCACAATCAGTGTTTTCATTTGTTGGTGGTAAATGCATGACAAGGTGTAAGTAGGGGCGTAATGGTGTTTATCCAAGCAATGAAAGCTACTGGCTTTGAAAGCGTGGTTATTTACTTAACTTTGTCCATTTCTCGTATCTCGGTTGAGGGTCTGGAGCGGCTGTGAGCTCAGACGCAGAGGGCAGGACTGCTGGGAAAGTGTGGGAGGAGGCTGACATTTTTGAGTGCTCAGTGCAGAGCAGCAGGGAAAGGAGGTGGCCTGAACTACGACTATTTATACTTAATTACACATCTCCTTTAAACCATTTCCCAGATGCAAATGTCTAAAGGCTTTGTCATACCGCGCATCAGCTACAGGGTGTCACGCCAATTGTTCTCATAAAAATGTGCAACTGCCAGCCCTTTGAAAACAAACAAAAAAACAAATGCAGTTCTTAAAATAAATAAATAAATACAAATAAATAAATAAAATGAATAAATAAAAACACCACAATTGTTAAACTGTATGCTTTACCCAGAGCCATGCACTATACCGTTAATTCTTACTATTACGTCGGCTTGGAGATGCTGGTTACACAGAAGGCTCTGATATGCAAATGAGACCTCTATCTAATCACAGCATGCTTTTACTGTGACCATCTTGACACAATCACAGCTGCACGTGTGTTTGCATGAATGAGAGTATTTATGGAATAAAAAAAAAGCGAATAATTTTGGTCAAAGCGATGCACGCCAATCTACACCACATTATTTATTTATCAATGCGTTTTTAAAAGGGCCTCCAATCATGTAGAAGTCATTAGGAGCCTTTCAGCGCGGACTGGTTTTCGAATGAGACACAATAGTGGGCAGCCAATCAGAATGGATGACTGAAGTCTTAAAGGCGCAGTACAAAAACGGGCCGTTTAATATTAAGGGATAAACAGAGGTTGGAAAATGGTCTTAAACAATGATGGTGGCAGTTTTTAATACATAAAATCACACATTTGTTATAATAGGGCTTCGGGGGGAAAATCGGACAGGAAAAATATATAGAATATATGCTCATTAATCCGTTTCAAGGAATATTGCAGTATTCATTCACCCCCCCCGGACTTACCAGGTTAATGAGTTGGGTGTGCACTATGTCCTCCACCAGGGCAGCGGTCTCGTGCAGTGGTCTCCTAGAATCGCCCAGAGCATACCTGCAACAAAAACCACAAACACTCAAACACTACAAACCACTTACAAAGAGCCATTTGACTAAACACTCACTAGAGCATTTGGGGGAGAGGTTTTAATGAAAAGAAACAATGTACAGCTGACTGGCTACTAAGAAATGTTCTTCCATGTTCACAAGGAAAGTTTACACCGGGGTTTAACAACATTCCCTGTGGAGATCTGGGTTCCTCCAAGTTTCTCCTCCAGCCCAAATCTAACCCACCACATTCCAATCAAGGACGTCTTAAGTAAATTATATGATAGATCAGGTGAGGTCTACTATCACCAGGTATATCTGACCATGCAGTGGAGCGTTGGTATTGAAGTGTTATAAGCTGGCTTTATTAGGCCAACTTCAAGTTTAATCACAAACTTTCCATTTCTAGTGAAAATTATTGTGATATATAGCATCCATCCATCCATCCATCCATCCATCCATCCATCCATCCTTTATTTCAGAGCAAAAATGCAGTAAATTCAGGCATTTCTGTGCAAAATGTAGCTGAAATCATTACAATATTACAGATCTGGTTTCTAACCATACTAGTTGTATCTTCTTTAAACTGTGGGTGATCAATGCATCACTAATAAAAATTCATATCAATTAGCTACCTACATAGACCCCAAATAAGCAGAGTTACTCAGCATAAACGTACACAGTGCCAGAGTGCTGTTTACAAATTCTACACGCCTTTATTCACAGCTTTTCCCACACTGTGCCTGCCAAAGCTTCCCACATTCAGTGTGCTTAATATCGACACAGTGGTTTTATCCAATAGAAGCGCAAACCACTGAACGGCCACAGACTCTCTCTGTTTAAGAGAGAAGACGACAAAAACTACCATGAGAAGCTTGACACTTAGAATATGAGGCTAAATGTACTAATGGCATTGGTCTGAATTCTTTAGTGGTGCATAACAAATGATTTACTTTAACTACAGGGGCAGAATTCAATTCTCCCACACGAAAGGTCAGTCTTTCTTATGAAACTGCATCACAGTTTCTGGCATCACTCTCAGATAAAAAATTAATAAACGACCTCATTTTATGAATTTTCCATTTATTCAGTCAGAAGAGATTGTCTCAGTCTAGCCAGCAGCATTTTTAATCTTAAATTTCCAAGAAAAAGCCATCCATGAAACGTTTGCCCCGTGATGTAAACTATAGTTCATCTGATGGTTCATACAAGATGCTGCTAGTTTCTAGTGAGACAACAAATATCATTAACGGACCATCAACTCATTTTTTTTTCTTCTTTCTATGGATCAAAGATGAATAAAAGAACACAATCATCTACTCTTGAAAAATGGTTCTATACATCTGGATATTGGGTATCTCAACCATGACCCTGTAAATTAACTTTTATTACATCCCTGTTTCATTTCTTTGCTTCACATAAATGTATTTTAATCCAAATCACTTCCAGAGGAAAATCAGTAATTTACTCCAGTTGTATAATTTATTCCATTTGTTTAGTCACAAAGCATTTTAGGTCTGTCCAGGAAACTAGCGAGACAACAGTCTGACCATATAGGAGTTTGCAGGCTGGACAGTGATCAATCATTTTCATATCCGCAAAAATGAGAAACAATTTTCCTGTTGTTTCAACTCCTCCTCTCGTCCAAAATAAAGTGCACTTTTATGGAGCTGGACGGACCTCATTTTCAACATCGGATCAAAACACTTTCATGCAAAGCAAATACAGAGACAGAAAAGTGGGAAAACAACAACAAACAACACAAGAGCATCAAATACATGGAGCAGTAAACAGGACTGTAATTGTGAACATGCGCCATGCGAGCCTGGCTCTTTTCCCTTCACTCCAGGCTTATAAGACGACGCTTTCCTACACAGTAGTAGACGACATGAGCTCAGTTCAGAAGTACATAATCCCTGGCATGTTGATCTGAGCAGAATCATTGATTTGGCTCGTGGCCCCTGTCTGTTTACTTCAGCAGGCAGTGCGAGTCAGTCTGCACAAAAGACACTAAACAAAAGCTTGCCAGAGCACAACTGCTTTGCTAAACTGGGCTGGATGTTTGGGTACAGGCTTTAAGTTCAAAGTGCACGCAGCACAGTGGACGCTGATGTTTACGAGCTTGCGGTGCAGCAACAGCCTCCTCCTGCCTCTCTCCATGTCACCAGCCACCCATTCTTACTCACAAACGCCGAGGCCACCGAGACGAAGGTAAACACACTGATTTGACAATCCTGAGTTTTTTCCCTTTTTCCCTTACCGCAAACAAAAGCTCTTAATAAGTGTGGGTCAAGGCTTCTTGAGATCATAAAAAGTTTCGGTACACTTTTTAACTACAGTCAACACAAGAACAAAGCTTTGAATCACCCACTGACGCATGATTTACTAGGATTTATCTCTTTCCAAGGATTTATCAGTTATGTATAACAACTTTTTTTTTATATTTTGTTCAAATAGAATATATAGGGGGAAAAAAATGGGATTACTTTGATTGTAAGAAGCAGAAAATGCAACCAACTTCTAAGGAGATCAGGGAAAATATCTGCAGATTTCTTTAGGAGTACTCTGAAAAGAATAGAAGCTGTAATAAAGGCATATGAGAGATACGCTAAGTACTGAAAAATATGGGTAACACTTTACTGAAGAGTACAGTTCATAAGGCTGCATGACACCTACATAAGCTTGTCATTACAACTGATATAACCTTACATGAACGTTTATTAATGCTTATTTCAATAGGTGTCATCTGTCATAAAAGGTACTTTGATCAAAACTGGCAAATGTAACCTTAATAGCAAATAATGCCTACTGGAATAAGCATTAATAAACATTTATGTAGGGTTATATCAGTTGTCATGACAAGCTTATGTAGGTGACACGTAGCCTTATGAACTGTACCCTTCATTAAAGTGTTACCAAAATATGATATTATATTCAATTGTTTAGGCTGCGCAAGTTTCTGATAAAGATGTTCTTTATCAGAAGGGGGGGGGGGGGTCTCTGACTTTTGCACAGGTTTTTTTGCAATGCTGCTTTTTCACAATACCTGTTGTAAAAAGAATTTACACAAATAAATCTGACTAGACTGTCCTGTACGTGACATTATAAATATAAAAACTGCATATACACAAGACAAGCCAACAGCCATCAGGGTTTCATCAGAAATGTCCATTTGCACCACTAGCGAGCGGAGCTGGGTTTCTGTTAAATACACCGCACTTATTTTGTGGCACTGCTTAATTACTTAATTCAAAAAAAGCAACTCACTTGTATTTACTATATGGTGACACTGACTTTGCAGTTTAATGATTCTTAATTTTAAAAAGCGCAAAATCCCAAACCCATGGTTTCAGGGTTAACCAAGACGAATTATGATTCAATTCATTCAACAGACTTAATCTAATTAGTGCTGCAACTGGAGAAAGGGTGCTGCATTTCGTTTGTCTTTTTTTTCTCCTTCACAAAATCCCAAAATGTGTGAGGTTTTATGGTGACGCATTGCAGCTTGTGAATCATTCATGTGGGCAGAGTTTAAAGGATAATATTTTATTTGAAGGTAAATAAAAAGTGCACGTAAAGCTTTAGCCTGGCTAAGTTAGTTAAAGTAGGCAGCTTTATCCCGATTCCATCAGCAAGCACTGTTGTCCAAATGTAAGCACAGAAACTAGTCAGTGAGGCAGTTTCAAACCCAAGATAAACCTCTGTAAGGTAAGCGTTGTTTATCTTATGGACCTTGTTACAGGTTTTGCAAGAGAAGTGGAGTTGTGTGTTGGCACAGGGCACAGTGAGGGAGAGGGAGGATTGAAACACCAGGACATGGGCTCTGACATCACAAGCCTGGGACAAAAACTTTACAGCCTCCTGGAAGCTCTGTGTGGCAGAAATAACAATTCATATGGTTTCAGTTGTTCTTGGTGAACTTGACAGCAGGGGTGGGCGATAAGGCAAGAAAAGAATATCCTGATACTCACTTGTTTTACTGAACTTTGGTAAGCTGGAACAGTAAGAAAGCCCAAGTAGTGTCACATTTAAAAAATACAACTATGATGTTTTTGTTTAAATGTTTCATATACTGTACTGCACTAAATCTAATGAAACAATAATATTTATACTTTTTTAATGAAATATGCAGTCAGTGTTCTTCAAGTACTAACGATATACAATATGCTCAGAAAAGCCTACTGTCATGCAACATATGATAAAATAGTGTCATATTGCCTATGTGACAGTCAATGGCTATTTAATGCATTTCTATGCTGTTTTACAGTCAGCAAGCCCTTTACAACGGACTTTAATAGGATGTAGATGAAAATCTGAGTTGCTGATGTCAGTTTTGAAAATTGCCTTTAGGAATACGTGTTTAGACACAACACAAATTTTCCTGCACGTACATCTAATTTCAGCCTTTGAGACCTTGGCCTGCTTTGGTCTGGACCTTAACACTTTCTGCAGGGTTTTTCCATTTGGAAGCGGATTTACAGTGTGTGTCTCTGACTGAGGCCGCTGTGGAGTTTTCCAGGCTAAGAGGCGTTTATAGCAGAAGGGTGGGGTAGGGCTGGGCTGGACCTGGGCTATTTTGGGATAGCTGAAGCTAACCTCCAGACAGGACAGCAAAACAGACTTGAATTTTGATATGGGGAAATTAGCGCTGCAAGACAAGAAAATATGCTGAGATCCACGCTTGCGTAATGGGAAGGTCTGTTGTTTATGAAAATATGAAATTGTCTTTCAGAAGAAAACCTTATTGTGCAGCTGACAAATGAAGTGGAGAACTTCATGCCACAGTGGCTCTCTGACCACTCCTTTGAGACTGCGGGGGGAATCAGTGATGAATGTACTTCTACATATAGTGTTTCTCCTCCGCGAAAAGACCTAAATGCTGTAAAACTGCCGTTTTAAAAAAAAATAAAAATCTGTAATGTTATTGGCAGAGACTGTCCAGAAAAATAAACAGTTGTAGCAGCCCCAGTCATAACTGAAAGCAGAGTTTGTTATTTTCTTCAATGCACTGGCAGGCGATATCGAGACCTTCAGCACTTATTACAGTTCGCTTATTTGACTTTGTCTGCTCAAACACAGGAGTTTCATGTAGGAGCCGAGAGCGGTACAGTATCCAGGTTTAGGAACATTAGCAACCAACATATTATGCTTCGACACTCCAAAGTACGTCAATTTGTAAGCTTGTTCATATCACCTATATCAGATCCTTTATGATTCAATAAATCTGTTCAGTGATGTAGAACAATAGCTCAGATGTTCGTTTAAGGGTGGTGTTAACAGGGAAAAAAAACATTTTGATCAGCAGCCAGTAATAATTTAGCAATGTGATTCTTTTCATTTTAAAGGTGATTTAAAGACCATATAAGTAGCACTGCTACGGCTCTCTCATGGTGGCTGAATTGCCCCAGAAAAAAGACAGATTATATATTTACCCATTTTGGAGTCTTAAACCACAAAGGACACTTTCATTTGGGTTAAAGCTGATGTAGAGAACCACCTGGGGTTGAGTGCTGGACAACATGTGAGCCATGCTGCTCTCCTCAGAAAGCCCCTGGAGGATTCCTTTATCATAAACACATGCTACCTGCAAATCACTGCTGCGCTTGCCACCGCATAATGAAGATAAATGAGCGATTACTGATGTGTGTTTTCTCCCTCTCTTCTAATCATATTAAAGGATCGTGTGTTTGGTAAGAGATAAAGAGGCATTTTCTGTGTAAAAAGGGTCTGAGTCAAATCTGAGAGTGTGTCAGGATATTTTTACTGCTTGTACTCTTTATGGCATCAAAACATTGGTTTAATCTTTTAGCATCACGGTTCAGTCTATGAAAATTGTTAGTAACAGGGGCCAGTCTGACCCACAATATTAAATTTCTACCTTCTACCAAGTTGCCTCTATAACCTTTTATCTAGAGATTTACCTTTCACAAAGCTGAGACCGAATCTTTTTGAATGACAGAGATATGATTTTTTTTGTTCTTCAGAAAATACGAATCTTTAAAACGAGCTTTTATTCACAACAGCATCTAAAAACATATTAAAACATTCAGATCCCCAACAGGAAGAAATGCACAGCCAATAAAATGACACACAAAACTTTTTTTTTTTACTCTTTCAGAAAAACCTTTCTGGTATAAGCCTTAGCTAAGTACTCAATATTTTTATATTCATTTTTTTGGGTTAAATGTGTCTGCTGTAATTATCATGTGACCTACTTTACTTTGCCTGTAGATTAATATTATGTTGGGATACAAGCAATACTGTGATATTTCAGGCTAAATTTCAGGCTTTGTTACACAATCAGATCAGACTCTTTCTTGTTTTCTGCCAATATGTGATCCAGCACTTTCTGATATTATAGGCAAACACTGATAGTAGGATTTTGACCAGTGACATTGTTCATCTTTTCTGCTTGTTTTATTTAGTTTTTCTTTTTCAGAATACACAGATTGTTTGCAGCAACATTTCCCAAAATGAACTGACAAGGGATCTATCTAGTCAAGACACTCCTTCTCTGATAAACTGCACTCAAAATAAGGCTTAAACAGAAGCATAGGGATGTCTACTGAGTAGAATTAGGTATAAAACTAGTCTAATCGAAGTCTCACCAAAAAACCAATACATTTCAGGTTCTCCATCACACTAACAATTGATATTTGAAGACACACAGGAATCAGACATATTATTAAAGCCAGACACAAACCTCCTGATGGCACCAGTATTGCAAACATAGTAGAAAAGCTGTAGTGTTTCAAAATGGTCCCATGCCAGAAAAGGCACCAAGGAACTTGTTTTTGAGGTCCCTTTTCCCTGATCCTCTCTTATCCAGGCTCTTATAAATGGCATCCTGTGCCAAATCCTACACAACATTTCCCTCTGAACTGAATTCTAACCTGGCTCCTAAAGAGAAAGGCATGCTCAGTGGCTTTCCAGTGTATTCTCTCTCTTTTAATCATACTGAAGCACCTTGTATTTGGAGAGAGATTAAGAGGCATGCTTTTGCATTAATATGAACAAATGCTGAGAGCTAAAGATAAGAAATATGGTAAATTATAACATCACAATATTCTCACAAGACATAATATTTGGCTGACTTTATTTGGACAGTCCACTATAATCCCCTATAGATTATCTACAGATGTTCAAATTGTTAGCAAACTATCTGTTGAAACTCAGTTCATTCTGACCAGTGGTGGGGTTAGGGTTAGGATTTGGGCCAGGGTTAGGACCAGGATGAGGGTTGGGTTTAGGTTTTGGGTTGAGGTTAAGGTTAGGCTTACAGCCAGGCTTAGAGTTAAAGAAAATTATGGTCAATTTATCCAAAATCCAAATAAAGTGTTACTGTTTTTTTTTTTTGCAAACATGTTGGAATAGACTAAATGCAACAGCAGGGCTAAGAAAATCATGGGCAGAGTGAATTCTTTTTTTTAGTCATTATCTTTTTCATCATTATTAATACAATAAGTTAATGACCCAGTTGGGTAAAATTCAATCAGCTACTTTATCCTGCAGTTTATGCAGTTACTATACACTGGTTATTGTTGTTTGTACAGACTATGTTTGCTTTAAATTATGTATTTGCTCTTTGCTCTAGAAGTACTGATGACAATCATGATATAACTAGAAAAGTAAATACTCCCTTTACACCCTTACACACTGCAGTCAAAGCTGGTGACTCTTTGGAACTTTCTGTGTGGAACACCAAGGTTGAACAAGGTCGGTCACATGTAAGCCATCTAAAAGACAGTCATATAAAAGGCGGTCCATACCACTCATCACTGGTGATCTATGGTAGTTGCTGGCTTTCAGGACACCTTGGCTCCATTTAGGTGCTGAAACCACTGGTTGTGAATCAACATTTACATTAGAACATCTGGGCACAGGCCTGTCAGATGTGCATTCTGTGAGCAGAACATTACCAAGAATGGTGAAGACTCTTTCAGCTTGGAGGCCTGCTCAAAAAAATTGCTCAACTAAATCCAAACCATAACTACAAGTACACCAACACACGACCACAGCAAATAGTAAGATTAGGGAGCAAGCCACACCCGCACGACCACTCAGTCACAAGTCAATACCACTAATAAGGTAACACACATTGTCTGCGGCCTACAAGCAAAACCTAATCATGTTTCAGAGTGACATACATTTTGATCAGGGTCAGAAAAAGGAAATCTACATTTCACTCATATCAGTCACACTCCAATAAAGATGCCATTACTGCAATAACAGGATATGGTTGGTATTGGTAGGTCTGAAAAAATGCAAAAACAGCACTTAAATTTGGCCGCAGCTTCTGTTGGTGAAACATTTCAAGAGGCTGGTTTAACCACCCTATTCACAGGAAATTTTCAGACCTTTTTTTTCTTGTTTAACTATATTTTTCCTGTTATGGAGTCTGGTTTTCTAAAATTGTTCTTGTAAATCTCAAGAATGTGCTTAGGTAAATGAATGAATCTTATAAATGTGCAAAGTGGGTTTATAAAATAATTTCACATGAAAATGTCCCCAGCTAGAGCGACACACACAGCGCTTTTGCAATCATATTGGTCATTAGGGGTTTAACAAGTGAATTAAAACACACTGTTCTGCAACCACACCCTTAAGGAGCAGAAACATGCTGCTGCCATCTGTTAAAAAGATAGGCCAGTCGCTGTGCTGCTGTCGTGCCTTTTTCTAATTGCACAGTCTGACTTCCAAAACAAACCGTTTTAAAATAAACCAAAATAAAAGTCTCAACAAAATGGGTGGGACAAGCACACTGATTGGAACAGATGCCCTGTGGGATGAATGTGGGAAGGTGCTTGATATCTTGAGTCTCCTCAGAGTATAAAGTCCTTGTGAGAACCATTATTTTTCAGGAAAACTGACAAATAAACACTAGTACACAAAAAACTACAAAGAAAGAACTACACAAAATTAAACCAATTAAAAAGGTGTATGTCTCAGTACTGCCACAAGCTCGCTCCATACAGTGGACCAACTGCAGGATCTGAACAAATAGCTCTGAGATTAGGACCAATCACAGTCAAGGGGGAAGTCTCAGAACAAAAGACACAGTATCATGCCCCATGCGGACTTCCCCAGTGTTGCAAACTCCATTTCCCATGAATCCATAACTTCCCAAACTCATCTGAGTCCATACTGGACTCCACATCCCCGGAGACAACAGGGGATCACGTGACCAGTGACGATCAGTCCCGAACCTATCAGTGTTAAAAGTCGCCAGATTCCTGAATGTTTTCACCTGTGTTTACTTGTCATATGATCACCGTAGTTTAGTATATAAGCCCAGGCTGTAGATAGGTTTAGTCGGGAAGTATTGTTTCTCTTGTAAACTTGCTGAGCGTTCCTTCTGATTGTATTCATCTATTTTTGACTCTGACCTGTTCTTGTTTTTCTCTGTGCTGATTTTTGCCTTGCCCTTTTGGTTTTGTTTGCTGGTTTTGGATTTGTGTGTTTGACCTCTTTTTGCTTGTTTCTTCGACCTTGATTTTTGGATTGCCCTTTTGTTTAATCTGCCTTGTGAGATCATCACCTTTGTGATCATCTACATTCTTCTGGTTTTGACCCCCATATAATACTTTGACTCTGAATTTGCTTAACGTAATTAAACCCACTTTTTTCACTTTAATCAGCGCTCATCTGGAACTTGCTGAATCCTCACATAATACTTTGCCTAGCATGCAGGTGGCGGATTCTGAAGCCTTCCAGAAAGCCTTGCCTGAGCAGGGGCAGCTCTTAGGTTGGCACCAGCAGGTATTAACCGGAGTTACACAGTCATTGGACTCCCTTGCCCAACAATAAGCGGACCAACAAGCACAGTTAGCCCAATTCATGGCTAGTGTGAGGGTTTACGGGGCAACTTCAAGTTATGAACCTCACAGAAGGTCCAACTACTATAGGAGCACAAGTCGCTATGGGAAATTAGGCTTCCACGGTCTTTCCGGTCAGTAAACCTGATAAATGTAGAGGGTTTCTGCTGCAATGCTCAATATACTTTGACAACTCACCTGCCAGTTCTGATCCTGATAAGATTTCTTTTATTGTATCTAGACTAGTCGATCAAGGTAATCGATCTGTAATGGACTATGCGTTCTATGGAGTTCCGTATGCTAGCTGCCAGCAGCCGATGGAATGAGGCAGCTCTGTTGGTGATGTTCAGGCAAGGTTTAAAGGAGGAGGTATTATCGGAATTAGCCAGTAGAGAAGATGATTTATCTCTTGACCAGCTGATATCATTGGCAATTAAGATTGACCACCTCACCAGTCATCGCCACAGGACCAAGAATCCTGCTACTACCAGAAGACAGTTACCCTACATCAAAGCTACACCATCAGCTCCTGAATTGCCTTTGTATTTACTGTGGTCAAGATGGTCACCAAGTGCGAGACTGTTGAGAAAGACCACAAAAATGCAAGGTGCCGAACCCTGGACAGCATGTGGAGTATACTCCATGTGCTAATGTGGTGAGTATTCCCACAAAGCATTTGGTTTTGAAATCTTTGGTGATGCCAGTTACTTTGTACTGTCAGTCTGTTTCTGCTGTCTTTTCATCCCTGCCTGATCGATTCTGGTGCCGAAGGCAACTTCATCCACTCCCAACTGGTAGACCAACTGCAAATCCCAGTACAAGAACTGTCTACAGTACTGAAAGTCACAGCATTGGATGGGAAACTAGTCGGAATGGGGTCCATTTCCAGGGTTACAAACCCCATCGAACTACAGGCAAGCGCTCTACAGAGAGAAAACATTTTTTGTTTTGGACCAATCATAATTTGAGGTCATTCTTGGTTTACCATGGTTAGAGAAACACAACCCGATTATTTCATGGTCCAAACATAACATAGCTAAATGGTCAGAATTTGTTTTCAGTCATGTTTGTCCATTCCTGTATCTGTTAGATCCACCTCAGTGGAAAGCCCCAACGCAGACACCTCTTTTGTTGTTCATTGAGAGTATTTAGACTTAAAGGAAGTGTTTAATAAGCATAAGGCCACAGAACTACCCCCACATAGAGAATATGACTGTGCTATAGACCTTTGACCCGGTATTTCCCAAAGCACGGCACGTGTATATCCACTGATGCAAAAAGGACAAGAGGCTCTAGATATTATATATATATATATATATATATATATATATATATATATATATATATATATATATATAGACACACACTTCTCAAAAAAATAAAGTAAATCAAACTTCTGTGAAATCAAACTGTCCACTTAGGAAGCAACACTGATTGACAATCAATTTCACATGCTGTTGTGCAAATGGAACAGACAACAGGTGGAAATTATTGGCAATTAGCAAGACACAATCAATAAAGGAGTGGTTCTGCAGGTGGGGACCACAGACCACTTCTCAGTACATTTCTGCTTTCTGGCTGATGTTTTGGTCACTTTTGAATGCCGGTGGTGCTTTCACACTCGTGGTAGCATGAGATGGACTATACAACCCACACAAGTGGCTCAGGTAGTGCAGCTCATCCAGGATGGCACATCAATGCGAGCTGTGGCAAGAAGGTTTGCTGTGTCATCAGCGTAGTGTCCAGAGGCTGGAGGCGCTACCAGGAGACAGGCCAGTACACCAGGAGACATGGAGGCCGTAGGAGGGCAACAACCCAGCAGCAGAACCGCTACCTCCGCCTTTGTGCAAGGAGGAACAGGAGGAGCACTGCCAGAGCCCTGCAAAATGACCTCCAGCAGGCCACAAATGTGCATGTGTCTGCACAAACGGTTAGAACCCGACTCCATGAGGATGGTATGAGGGCCCGACATCCACAGATGGGGGTTGTGCTCACAGCCCAACACCGTGCAGGACACTTGGCATTTGCCAGAGAACACCAGGATTGGCAAATTCGACACTGGCGCCCTGTGCTCTTCACAGATGAAAGTAGGTTCACACTGAGCACATGTGACAGACGTGACAGAGTCTGGAGACGCCGTGGAGAGCGATCTGCTGCCTGCAACATCTCTCAGCATGACCGGTTTGGCAATGGGTCAGTAATGGTGTGGGGTGGCATTTCTTTGGAGGGGCGCACAGCCTTCCATGTGCTCACCAGAGGTAGCCTGACTGCCATTAGGTACCGAGATGAGATCCTCAAACCCCTTGTGAGACCATATGCTGGTGCGGTTGGCCCTGGGTTCCTCCTAATGCAGGACAATGCTAGACCTCATGTCGCTGGAGTGTGTCAGCAGTTCCTGCAAGATGAAGGCATTGAAGCTATGGACTGGCCCGCCCGTTCCCCAGACCTGAATCCGATTGAGCACATCTGGGACATCACGTCTTGCTCCATCCACCAACGCCACGTTGCACCACAGACTGTCCAGAAGTTGGCGGATGCTTTAGTCCAGGTCTGGGAGGAGATCCCTCAGGAGACTATCCGCCACCTCATCAGGAGCATGCCCAGGCATTGTAGGGAGGTCATACAGGCACGTGGAGGCCACACACAATACTGAGCCTCATTTTGACTTGTTTTAAGGACATCACATCAAAGTTGGATCAGCCTGTAGTGAGTTTTTCCACTTTAATTTTGTGTGTGACTCCAAATCCAGGCCTCCATTGGTTAATAAATTTGATTTCCATTGATGATTTTTGTGTGATTTTGTTGTCAGCACATTCAACTTTGTACAGAGCAAAGTATTCAATGAGAATATTTCATTCATTCAGATCTAGGATGTGCTATTTGAGTGTTCCCTTTATTTTTTTGAGCAGTGCATATATATGTACACACACAAAGGAGCCCTTACAACAAGGGTTCATTAGGCCATCTACATCAGCTATCGCTTCCAGTTTTTTCTTTATTAAAAAGAAAGACGGAGGTCTATGCCCAAGCATTGATTATAGGGCCCTTAACCAAATATCAAAACCATATCCGTATCCTCTTCCCTTAGTGCCGGTAGCTTTAGAACAACTGCAAGGGAACAAGTATTTTACAAAATTGGATTTGCGCAGCACTTATAATTTGATTTGCGTTAAACAGGGGGATGAGTGGAAGACTGCTTTTGTAATCACCAGGGGGCACTATGAATATCAGGTGATGCCTTTCGGGATCTCAATCGCCCCCTCGGTGTTCTAAGCATTTAAGAGATTAAGAGACCCTTATTAGTCCCACAATGGGGAAATTTCACCTCCGCATTTAACCCATCTGGGCAGTGAAACACCACATACACACTAGGGGGCAGTGAGCACACTTGCCCGGAGCGGTGGGCAGCCCTATCCACAGCGCCCGGGGAGCAGTTGGGGGTTAGGTGTCTTGCTCAAGGACACCTCAGTCATGTGCTGGCGGCTCTGGGGATTGAACCGGCGACCTTCCGGTCACGAGGCTGGTTCCCTAACATCCCCACCCTAACTTATCTTGATATTTTAGTGTATTCACCCGATATCCAAAGTCATGTTGTACATGTTAGGTCAGTCCTAAAGAGATTATTAAGAGAATAATCTATTCCTTAAGGGAGAGAAATGTGAATTTCATTTGCAGTCAATCGCCTTTTTGGGTTATGTGATAAGTGCTCAAGGAGTCACTATGGATTACGTAAAAGTTGACGCAGTAGTTAATTGGCCCCAACCCAATATTGTAAAGGATTTACAGAGATTTTTAGGTTTTGTGAACTTTTATTGCAAGTTTATTAGGAATTTCAGCAGTTTAGTAGCTCCCCTGACATCATTGTTAAAGGGAGCTCCTAAGATGATATTTTGGTCGGAGCAAGGAGAAAATGCCTTTAAGAAACTAAAGAATGCTTTTGTTTCTGCACCCATTCTGCAACATCCTGATCCGTCTAGACCATTCGTAGTCAAAGTGGGCGCTTCAGAAACCGGGGTTTGGACCGTGTTATCCCAATGATCCAGTGATCCTCGAAAGTTATACCCCATCGCTTTTTGCTCACATAAGCTTTCCCCAGCAGAAAGAAATTACAGCATAGGAGATCGGGAATTGCTAGCAGTTAAACTAGCTCTAGAAGAGTGGAGGCACTGGCTGGAGGGAGCAAATTTTCCTTTTGTTGTTCTCACCGATCAGAAAAACCTTGAATATCTTCGCACAGCGAAGAGATTAAATCCGTGTCAGGCTAGATGGTCATTGTTTTTTTCTCATTTCAGATTTAGCATAACTTACAGAACAGAATCAAGAAACACCAAGGCGGATGCGTTATCCAGAGTATATCAGGGAGATGATACGTTGACTGAGACAAAGGTTCCTGAACGCATATTGCCCCATGAAGTCTGTGTGTTCTCGATCAGGGGGGAAATAGATAAAGAAATAGAAAGAACCCTACCGAATATTCAGATACCCAGCCAATGCCCTCCACAGAAATTATATGTGCCAGAACAATTTCAAGACCAGCTTATAACTTGGGCTCATTCTTCATTAACCTCTGGACATACAGGCGAAACCAGAACACACAAACTACTAACACAACGTTATTGGTGGGAGTCTGTGGTAAAAGACATACACTCATTTGTAGCCTTGTGCTCCGTTTGTTCTCTATGTAAGACCCCAAAAACTTTGCCAGCATGAAAATTAATGCCTCTACCTATCCCAAACAGACCGTGATCCCATATTGCAGTAGATTTTGCTACAGATCTGCAAAACTCTAAAGGCTTTAACACAATTCTGATCATTGTAGACAGGTTTTCGAGAGGGGTTAGATTTGTACCTTTCACATCTGTGCCAATTGCCTTTCAGACTGCTACCGCGCTGTTACAGCACATATTTAGAACATTTGTGATACTGGAACACATAGTTTCGGACAGAGGACCCCAATTCACCTCCCAGGTGTGGTCCGCCTTTTTTGAACATTTAGGTGTTTGTCAGTCTAACCTCTAGGTATTATCCTCAAGCAAATGGACAGTGTGAGAAGGTCAATCAAGAACTTGGTAAAATTTCTGAAACTTTTCTGCCACCTGACTGGGCTAAATATCTGACCTGGGCTAAATTAGCCCAAAACTCCCTTACAAGCTCGACTACAGGAATAGCCCCTTTCCAGTGTGTCCTTGGTTTTCAATCCCCTATAGCTCCTTGGACTGGTGTACAAATGGATGTACCAGCAGTGGACGATTGGATGACTAGGAGTGAACAGGTGTGGGAAGATTCCCACCAGCGAATCGAGTAGGCTTTCCAGCGTTACAAGGAATAGGCCGATCGTCACCGGGGTCCCACACTGATTTATCAGCCGGGAGACCGAGTATGGCTATCACCTAAGGATTTCCGCAACACTGAAGGGAGTAGCCGTAAATTAAAGCCCAAATATATGGGGCCATTCCAGGTTGTCAAAAGAATAAATTATTTGACGTATAGGCTAGACTTGACTCCACGTTTCCGAGTTTCTCATTCGTTTCATGTATCTCTCCTGAAACCTGTCATTTCAGGACCCTTGGACGAGGCATCGCCGGATGTGACTCCTCCTCCACCGGAGGTGATGGAAGGGGATCCGATTTATGCTGTAAAAGGAGGCACGCTGGGCAATTGCAGTACCTGGTCGACTGGGAGGGTTGGATGTGCTGGAGCCGGCTCTCATCGCGGATTTTCATAGCCAACACCCTGGGAAGCCAGCTCCTTGCCCTAGGGGCCGCCCTCGGAATCGTCTGACCAGCTCTCTTCCGGCCTGCCTGCATCCTTCTCTGGAGGGGGTTGCATCGGTCCAGCGCCCCTGCGGCTCGGGTTCGGCCACAGTTTGCAGATCCAGTGGTAGGAGTGGGGGTCCTCCCGGTCAGCCTCGTTCCTTTGGGGGGGACTCCATTTTCCAGGAGACAACAGGGGATCACATGACCGGTAACGATCGGTCCCGAACCTATCAGTGTTCACAGTCGCCGGATTACTGAATGTTTTCACCTTACTTGTCATACAATCACCGTAGTTTAGTATATAAGCCCGGGCTGCAGGTTTAGTTGCAAAGTATTGTTTCTCTTGTAAACTTGCTGAGCGTTCCTTCTGATTGTATTCATCTATTTTTGACTCTGACCTGTTCTTGTTTTTCTCGATGCTGATTTTTGCCTTGCCCTTTTGGTTTTGTTTGCTGGTTTTGGATTTGTGTGTTTGACCTCTTTTTGCTTGTTTCTTTGACCTTGATTTTTGGATTGCCCTTTTGTTTAGTCTGCCTTGTGAGATGATCACCTTTGTGATCATCTACGTTCTTCTGGTTTTGACCGTATGTACTTTGACTACGACTTTGCCTAACGTAATTAAACCCACTTTGTTCACTTTAATCAGCGCTCGTCTGGAACTTGCTGAATCCTCACACACAGTGCATGGAGCGACGCACACTGAACTACACAAAGTCAAAGTACGAGATTGTTTTGGCCAAAAAGACATCATTTCACTTTGAAACATAGTTTGGATCGTTTGGTCAAATTGCTTGTTCTGTTGATTTTCTAAGTGAAAATAAGTTGTCTCATATAAATAAAACAACATATGGCTTGTTTAAAAGGCACTTTTTATGCTGTATGTTTTATTTTTTCAAGAATGTCAAAGTCTGTTCCCTGGAAAAGGCATGTAAACTTCTGCATATTGTATACTGCTGGCAAAAGTGTGGATAACAAAAAAATACTGCAAGAAAAAAATCTCTAATAAAAACTGATAAAGTTAATATTTGGAATAATAAAATTTGACAGAAAAGTAATTGTTACAAATAAACTGATAAGATGAAAGCGTAATGACATTTAATCATCTACTTGTTAATGTGCAGTTCCATACCTATTGTTGTTGTTCACAGGCTCTCTATAAGTGGTCCTAATATTTATTTATTTTATTATTTATTTATTTATTCATTTATTACAATATATGCTGTTATTCAATGTTCTAAAAGTACTGAGTATGATACTCAAGATGCATTCAGAGAAGCGTATCGTGATGTAATTTATCATGATTATGCTAACATACGATCATATTGTCCACCCTTACTACAGCCCACACAGATAAACATAGCTTGTCCTGCCCTAGTACGTAAGGTCTGACCTTACGAGCCACTCTGGTAACGAGAGGAACTTTTTCAAACACTGAACACAGCTTGAGCCTTGCTTCCTCTTTCATGGACGACCTGTTTCTCTTGTTTAGAACAATCAGTCCAAGAGAAAGCCACATCCTGAGGCACAAATGCCCAAGCACCTGCTGCAGATGCTCAGCTGGGCGGGAGCCGCTCTGATCACACATGCCATTAGACTTCCATCCCATTTCATTTGAGTACTGGACTTTACCTAACAAAGACACAGACAGAGAGCACAATATGAGGGATGCTGGTATAACGCCAGATTCTTTCTGAAAATGTACACTCTGCTGTCACTGATAGCATTCAATGCAAATAGAGATATGCAAGTGGAACTTCTAGGCTAGTCCAGGTCATTATAGTATATTATTCCTATGAAGGATCTAGCCTACAGTTTTTTTTTTCCTTTTTCTTTTTTCACGTTGTAATGCCAACAGTGCTTATATTGAAAATGCTGGATAAGGCACGTCGTGTTCTGCAAATATTTTTGTTTCCCTCCACTAATTATATATTGCTGCCCGTGCAACATGACAACAGCAGAAAGCTGATACCGTCTCCTAATTCCAGCCCAGGCCTGTTTAAGGAGCTTCTGTCTTAGACTGCCAGTCTTTAGCCTCTCAGCCTGCAGAGTGCTTCCATATGTGTGAAGGCCGTGCTGTGTTAGCCTACACGATTCCCTCCAATCACATCGTTGACCAGTGCGGCTTCAGCTGCCCTCACTGTAATGCCTGAAAAATATTACATGTCCTGTGCGCTCCCCCAACCCTTCCATCTCACGCCAAAGTGCCTCGGACAGGCATCAGGCGGCCAGGAAGCTGAATCATTACCAAATTAGAAAATGAGGATAGTCAAGTCATTCTGAGTGTTGCCCGGGAATTTTCTTTCGGACTGAGTGGTTATGACAGAGTCACGGACATATATGAAACCAAAAACAAAGAAAAACAGAGACCAGGAAAACAGTCATGCTTCCAGACTACGTTTTTTTTCTGTTCTGAATTACTTTCAACACATTTGCAGGGCATGATTGAAAGAAAAGAAAGGCCTTTATTTCTGCATTCTCAGCCTGGTTTCTTAGATTAGATATGAATAGTAACCTGCAATTACACAGCAAAGAACCGGAACACGGGGGATACACTGTGAAATTCCGAGCCTAACATCCAACATGGTGCTCAGGCAAAATAACCATCTCCCAGTGCCTAAAGGCAAACCTAAAAATACTATAGCACAGCTGTTTGACATTTATTTTCTAAGCCATAGCAACAATGTTTGGTTGTTTCCCCCTTCCTAAAAACCTCAAACAGTAAAATGTACTCAGAATATGGCAAAGGTAAATAGTGAATCTGCACTTCAGCACTTTTCAGGGGGTGTCAGGGGCAAAAGTTTGGAACGTAAGTGCCCTTTCTCGCTTTGCAGGGATAATGAAATAAAGATAATTCCAAGTAATGCGATAGATTTACAAGATGTAGGAATTTAAAAGTGGAAAAAAAACATCTTTGTAGCAAAATACAAATTCTTGTAAATTTTGCTCCCAAGTCTAATCTTCTCTTTGAATTCTAATATGTAGATATTTCAGTTTTGCACTACAAAAGATGTACAAGTTTTAACATTTAGAACTGTGATTTTAAATTGCATATTTAAAGTCACTAATTTATGGATGGGCAATATGGCAAAAATAAACATTCAGTAAAACCAGACATTTCAATACATCTTGAGTGTGTGTTTACATGAAGCTGGATGTGTTTATTATATTTCTTTAGAAATGATTAGTGTTAGAAATGAATACCCCTCCACTCTCTGTTACTTACAAGATTAACATCCCTTTTACTTCCTATATATTTTGCATGTATTTTGCTCTTTTATTCATTTAATCTCATGTTATCTAATACATTAATTATGTTTCTATACCTTTTTTTAAACAATCTCTGGCAATATACATGGTTCTAATAAATAAAAGGTTTCAGTCCAAAATGCGTTACAGATGTTTCTCTCATCATATATATTGTTGTGGTTGAGCTTTGTATATACAACAAATATCAAAGTTATATTTTGATTCACATCACCTCTATTTGAGAATAAAAATGTGTTTTCCATTATACATCAGCTGTTATTCTTTTAAAAACATGTTATAACCTAAAGAGTCAGAACTGGATATATCGCCTTTTGGAATTGAACTTTTCAAATAATTTCTGACATTAATATCACAACATTTTGGTTTGATTAATTGGAAGTAAAACTAACTGGAATTAAAAAAATAATCAGCTGGACCACATATGATGAAAAAGTATAATGATCTGTACACAGTGGTTCACATACTGTACTGCACCACATCTAACTAAACAGGATGAATTATGCACTGAAACACGCAGTTAGTCATTGTTCTTTAATTGGTGGTGATATCCAGATCTGCCCAGAAAAGCATATCAAAGAGTAATGTGTCCTAATGTTGTAATATCACAATAACAACAAATATGCTACGTTGCACAGCCCTCTTTTCAGAAGCTCACTACAGTGGGATCAAAACTAACTAAACATGCATACTAGGATTTTAGAAGCATTCATTTCTCTGCATTGAGTATTTCTATTTTTCTCCACTGAGGCTCCTACCTCATAACTTAAACGTCTCTATGCTGTAAAACTCATGGTTACTCAGCTGTCAAGTTCACTGAAACAGTTTTAAAAAGCTGAATACCTTGACTCGTTTAAGCTGTAACTTAATTTAGCTAGGTAAACCATCATTATAAATATTGCCTTTGCTTAATTTAATTGTGAGGTTGTGTATTTATTACTAGGAGTTACACAAGCCTCTAGCGGAACGGCCTTGCAAAATGAAGGCAGACCATGTTTAAACTGCAGTTCCTGCAGGGTCTCGTGAAGTGAGAAAAGGTGTGGTGGCTGTGACTGATAATTTGCCAGGGACCAAAGGTTTTAAAAGCAAAACCTGCACATCTGAGAAATTTCCATTTAATATTGACCTTTATAATCACCCAGTGCTCCAGAGGCAGAAACCGCAAGGGCAGGAGAAGTAAGAAATGGCTGATGGCAGAAGCGTGCTTTGGGGATAATCTGACAGCTCAGTGACCGTTAGGGGGGTTGAGGGGAGATTTACTTGGGAAGATGACAGAAAACCACAAGCCCACAGAGCTGGCCAGAGAAGCGTGCCTTCTTTCAGCACGGAGGAGGCATCTCCATCCCCCCAGCCCCAGCCTCAGCCTTATTACTGCAATTAGCCAATGTCTTTAGGGGCTTATGATTATATTGCTTCTTTTCATCAGCAGAGGCCATGGCAGCAATACTCTGAGGAGCAGCTTGTCATCATATGTGCAGAGAAACATGTGTGCAGTGGGTGATGGCAGCAGAAACATGGTTCTCCAAGAATACACACAATACACTGTACAGTATAGATCACAAAACAGTTACAGTAAGGTGTCTCAAAAAGCAAGAAGGTGATGCAAATATCCTTTTCTTTGGAGCTTCACTTCATGTCCTATCGGTAGAAACGTTTACACTTATTAATATGAACAGATAACAAGAATGAGGGGAAAAAAAAGACTTGGAAATATGAATAGAAAACAAACATGAATATAAACGTACTTATTATCAAAAATTACTACTGGAGTTGCCAAAGCAAAGATCCATCACAGAACAAGAGTGCTAAAGGGCACACTGGAGAGCATGTGGTGAGATCATTCAGCAGCTCAGCCAGACTGTTATTACCATCTCACTGCGCCTGATCTTAACCACATCATCTCGTACACTGTACACATTACAGCTCCAACGACTCCACAAGTGAAGTCTCACTCAAAGTACCACATTAATGACAACAGACTTGGTGTTGATGCTCTTTTAGCAGCACCAATTTTCTATTTGCATACAGAAAAACCTGAACATGGAAAAAATTATATGTATAAAAATGTGTACGATTAAAGATATTTATCTTTAGGTTCACACATGTAGAATTGGTGTGTAAAAGTCCAGGTGCTGAGGAGTATAAAATATCAGAAACGCTTTATTTTAAAGGGACACAGGGACATAAAGGATTCAACATTTAGATCTACACCCACACTGTTCATCCAAATAACATGACATATTTATTATTATGTAACTCTCTATTTAGTTTTACTTCTTTCATGGAACTGATGTATTGTGTTTTTATCTAAGCCTCTGCTGTTTAAGTTCCATCACTGATGATTCATAACGGTTATAAATGGAATGTCCAGCAAATGTTGAGGCCCTTACGTCAATACAATGTTTACTTCATAAAACATCTTAGCGATTGGTGATACTCTATACTTCAAGTATAGAGTATCACTTTTTAAAACACTACTCAATATTTATTCAAGGGGGGAGACATTAATCATGAAAATTCATCTATCATGAAGTTTTACATGTTCACACATTGTTAAAACTGGCTGCAGTGCTCAAATGCTAAAAATAAATAAATAAATAAACAGGACACTTTTTTGGGACAGTGACATTATTTATGTGCATGTGTTGTAGCTTTTAAATGTCTTACTGTATTATCATCCATACATAAACACAGCACGCTCAGCTGAAAGCACAGTTCTCCTCTATCACTCCTCTATCACTATTCAAAGGGACATGAAGGTAAAATATGAAGAGGAATCATGTTGGCTAGTAATATTTCTACATTTTTGTAATTTTGTTAAACGTCTCCAAAGCCACTAATAAAGAGATATCGTTTCAGAGATTAAACCTGTTTCAGTTCACATATGAACTGGATCCTTCCGACCACATCCCTCATTCAGTCCCTGCCTTTGACCTACAGATAAATATTACCAGACTCAATTCATTAGGCCCCGTATACATTACTGCCCCTTTGAAATCCTAACTAGTAGTCATCATGCTTGGCTTGGGCTCCAGCTCTTAACTGAGCTTCTGTGTTCAGAAACTCAAAGCACATGACCAAGGCACTTATTTTGACAGCAATTATTATTCTAATATAGTTAAAATAAATATGTGCTGGGAGGCAACCGTTCCATTGCGGCTCAGAACGTTGTCAGTTTGACAGAATATTGATGTCTTGCCATCTTCAGCACACATGTGGTCTTCCTCATGAATTACTGCCACACAGTTATGAACTATTAGGGATGCACTGATTCAACATTTTCATTTCTACGAATGAATACAGATTCTGATAACTAAACTCAGATTATTGGTCGATAAAGTGTGCTGATCTGAGACCAGCACTCTGTTAAGGCACCAGTAGTTTGTTGTAGCCAAGCGTATTAACATAAATATATAGTAAAGGCTTATTCAAATAAAGGTGTACCATAACACACCAACAATGTTTTCAGGATTGTGCAAAATTTTTATTTATACTGTCCCAGGTTTATAAAAGGGAAAAGTAATATACTAAAAACATTAGTGAATCAAACATTAGATGTTTAATAAGGATAGTACCAGGGCTAACAGATAACAATGTATTATACCAGACTAGTGCATCACGACAAACAACATAAAATGGATATTACTGTGGATAAAGCTTCTTGTTGCACTGCCTTAAAGAAAACTAACAATAAAAGTATTAATAGTATTATACATCTAGTTACACTGACACCTCTTCAAAATGTAATCCAAAACAACATCTGCAATAACTTAATATATTAAAGATGATAAATTTTCCATATTAAAGACTCAAATAAAAAAAAAACAAAATCAAAAAACAAAATCTCATACGTGTAAACATCTTTCACAATACTTCTGCCAGTGCTACCCTGGGTATAATGCAAACTCCACACTTTGCATCCCCTTATTGTGGCATTAGCATTCAACAGCACTCAAACCTTTCAGATGTTTAAACCATCTTTGGGGCAAAAGGTTTTTTGGGGGGGTTCTGAAAAAACTTTTGCTGGAACACCAAGAGTTTCTAAACCCTGACACATCAAGAGGGACAACAAAACTACTTATTTCAATTGTTATACATCAGAATTCCTCCCGCTCGGACCATGTTCTGAGTGACCAACCTAGAAACGCACATACAATTTTTAAAAGGAAAAAAAAAAAAAAAAAAAAATCACAGATCAAAAATCTTTCAAAAGCAAAGACCACCTTAAAAAAATTATTTTAGAGATGAGCGAGACAAAACACTGAATGTTTTCACAGAACATCAGAGAGCGCTCACTGACTGTATTAAAACAAGAGGAGTGGACAGACATAACACTGATGTTGAAAATACGTCCTATCAGATAGTCAGCACTTTGAATGATCAACATTTAAATGTTCAAAGCGATAAAATGCACAGTGCATCTTGCAAATGTCTGTCCTCATCACTTTACTTGAACTAAACATGCACTTTTTTGTACACAGTCAGTACAACCACTCCGAGCACAGAGGTGAGTAATACTGTTCTGTTTATTTTGTCCATTATTGTTCTCTGAGCTACAAAAAGCCTAAACTAGATACTTAATCCACATATTTCGGTACCTGAGCATCAAGCCTGTTATTGTTCACCTTGCAAATCGCAGGCAGAAAACAGTATTAGTTAACACAGAGATTATCTATAAAGCTCATTCCATTGTGTATAAGCTGTCATGGTACAGCTCTACTCACATTTAATGCCTGTCTGCAGTGAACTTTACATTGGCTTCATGTTACATACATTTTGAATACTAGTTTGAATACAATCCAAATTGAACTATGCCATGAAAGGTGGCCAGTTGCACCTCTTATTTGAATACTGCTAACCACTCAGAATATGCAAAAATGACTCTCAAGGTACATTGTGAACTTTTCTGCATAAAGTATTGAGATAAACATGGTTAGAATGAATAGTTAAAACCTCTTCTTCATGCTTAACTCTACTGCAGCTCTCTAATTACTACGTATTTATTACCACAGCTCTTTTTTTTAAACATATTTTACCCAAGTAATCTCCATAAAGTTTAATTCTGGATCTACAGTGGAATTCTGGGCTATAAAAGATGCCACCTAGGTGAACCAAATGTACACAAAGAAAACGCTCCATCAAGTTCAATACTACAACTACACAGCAGGCATTTAAGGCCGTTTAGGTAACCCTCCCATCAGCTACTGTACCTGGCTGTTACGGTTGCCCAGTATTTACAAGGCCACTATCCACTTTCATTTAGTGAACGGTTTTGACATCATACGTTGAGAGGAGCTGCCAGAAATGTAGCTTCTGAAAACTGTGTGAAACCTGCCAAAACCTCGAAGTGCTCCCAGATCCTGCAGTTAGGAGGAAGGGAACCTGAATTACACTGAAGTGTGGTCCCTCTGAATGCTACCACATGTTAGCACAGGCCTCTGTACCATATTAGCTAAAGCCACTGGTATAAAGACATGGCAAATAGAGCAGACCCACATTGAGCTCATACTGTGAAGCACACATGCTGACCACTAAGCAATATCCTTTCATATGACATAACGTTCATATGACAAAACACACAGTAATGCCAATGATAAATATCAGAAAGTATCAGGATATCAGAATGTTTCAAAGCAGTGTGAGGATCTCATGCTGGCACCAGGTCAGAGTCACTGTAAGTGGCAGCATCGATGTTTGTAGAAATACTCAACAGAAAATAACACACGTTAGTGAAATACAGATGGTGTTGACACTCCACTACTGTTCCAGCTCCTACTGACCCCACATGTGGCCAGGGGTATCCCTTCTAGCTACATGGTCATTTAGAGTAATAGACAGCCACTCTCCTTCAACTATGCCTGCAACAAAATGCTATATGCCATTTTACAGCATATGCACAAAGCTGCAGAGAATTTGTGACGTCAGATGAAAGTTATCATGAATACAAAATCTGCTTCAGATACAAAATCCCCATAAGGCCTTTCATTAAGGCCTCAAAAGAGAACACAATACTCATGTATATACACAAATACACCCACCGCTTTCTCAATCACACTAGAGAAACAAAATTACATTTGATTTATGTAATACCTTGAATCCAAAAAGTATAAAAAGATGTACATTGTTACTGCCACTGACACTAAAACAGCACTAGATTTCACATACAGCGTACAGTAAATGTATCAGATAAGCCTTTGTAAATCTCAGATGCTCATGATTTCCCAAAAGTCAATGACTAAATTATTTTCTGGGTTCTGATAATTTTCTTTCATCCTCTTTAAATCCATTCCCACACGTCAGCACAGAGCAGACTAGGAGAAGCAAGTAATCAGACATCAAAAACTCTTATTTGAACCAACTATGTGTTTGTTTCTATGGTAATTAGTAAAAACAGCAGTGCAGTAGACAAAGCGACCTGGGAGCAAAGGAGCAACAGCACACTTTCAAGAGCAAAAATTGTTCCTAGAATTGCACACCTAAATAGCAAAATGATTTTTCAAACCATGTTGTAAACAATTCATTAAAACAATGGAAATCGAGGAAAAATGAGGATTATTATTAACAGCAATACAATACAGTATAAATCCTTATCGTAAATACTATGATAAAGAATTAGGGCTGAATCAATATGAAAACTTTGTTGTAGATATAGATATCAATTATATTGTAGACTTTAATTTTAGTTAAGCAGAGCCTTATTGACAGATATGACTTAGATCTCAATTGTCACATCTCTTCAACTGGAAAAACCACAGAAACTTAAAGAAACACTAACTGAAATAATACATATATTGTAGCGCTGGAGGTACCAATTGTGATTTTGGTTTCTGTAAATGATGTATTTTTTAAATATTTTTCACCATAGAAGTTCATTTCTTGTGTGGTATTCTCATACTAATTTTACATTTACCATGCTTTTTCTTATTTTAATCATGATGGTCTTTTGTGTTCTCCAGTTCAGCCTGCATTGCTGGGACTGAGAGGTTCAAATCCCGAATTATTGGAAATCTATCACAGCAGGTCATCAGCATCAGTTCGCGTTATTGGCTACAACAACTAAGCTCGATACAGAACATCAAATGCAGTACCCTCAATTCAGAGAAATGCATCATTCATCAGTGATGAGAAATTCATCAGACCTAATTTGAGAGAAAATGCAGAATAGAAATAACCACATGCTGTAAGTGTCTGAATTACCACTCCTTTCTGTCCTGCATCTGTGGCATTTAAAAAGAATGATGTGATGCACATTTTGTGACAAATTTGTCTGTATGTCATAAAATTTACATTTAAAGCAAATTTGAAACACAGAGATTTACAAAGAAAAGAACAATGGTAAGAACAAAGGCCTGAGCTAGAGCTGGAGGCTGTTTTGTCTACAAGCTTTATGAGTATAATTACTCACATAAACAGGATGAAGTGATGTTAAATACAAAAATCAATGGTTTCATTTCTAGAACACAAATAAAGAGTAAGCCCATGGGCTTTACAAAGTACTCTATGTTGTACAAACAAAATAAAATCCAAGACACCAGCTGTCAAACACATAACACAGATTCAGCAATAAAAAAACTTAGAATTTTATTTGATAGCAAAAAAATACTGTTTTCTACTGATAATAAAATAATAATAATCATTTCTCAATGAGCTAATTCTGGTGTGGCCTTGAATGGTGAACCTTCCTGTCAAAGTTCTGTGATAAATGTTGCCCAATCCAAATGTCATGAACTGCCATATTCCTGCATCTCTATCACAGGACATGTAATGAGGAATGACTGGTCGATTAGTTACACAAATCAAAGAGTACTTTTTTATTTCAGTCATTCTTTAGTTTACTCCTAGTTTGTGATATATGTATCATTAACTTCTATGAGCTGAGGTGACCTGCCTGTTGTTGGATGCTACAGTTCAGGTGAGAGCAATGTTAGATGTGTGTATTGTGTGTTAGTGCTACAGTACCTGTATATTCACTCTGTGAATATTATTTACTGACTAACAATGAAAACATGTAATTATTTATAGTTTCTAGTTAAACTCTGAACAATACTGCTAACATTAATTGAGTGTTTCTCCAATAATAATTCTAAGCAGACTGACTTTTCCAGTAGTCCTAAAATGACAAACACGTACACTCTGCCTTTAAAGAGCTGCTATAATGAAAATCTGAATTTTCTTCATTTATTTTATAGAAGAGTAGTAGAACGTAAAAGAAGAGTATATAGAAAGTAAATAGAAGAGGTGTAGTATGTAATTATTGTTAAAGTTTCAAACATAACTATTCACTCCTCAGTCCATAAAGTCCATAAATACAAACAGCTAGTTTTGAATTCAGTGTTTTTGTGATGTCATGAAAACCAGCATATCATAAATCAGCATAAATTTTAGGTCTGGTCTGTTTTGGCAGCCAATCAGAACAGAACTCATTTACATATTTAAGTCCAACAACAAAGAACTGTCTGTCAGTAATAAAAATGAATAATAACTGTATTTGGTTCATAAACCCATGCAAACCTCATAAATGAACCATGTGAAAAAAGCAAAATACAAGAAAACTGTAGGATATAAGCCCTTTAACTTATGTTGATTAACCATTCATGCATGGTTAAAATAAATGCTAAGCACTATGTAGCCAAAAATTGCCTTCACCTTTTTTGCTTATTTCGCTCTTTTTAAGGAATTACTGTATAGTGGAGGTATTACTGGACACACAATAAAAAATGTTTTAATTCTAAACACTAGACTTTCAAAAAAGTCTGCATAGACATGCTCAGTGTCAACAGGATACAGCACAACACTCCATAATCATCATTTGTTTCTATACCTGTACGCGGTAAAATGACAGTGTAAGCTCTTACACATTGACATCATTTTGAAAAATGCACTGATGTGACAGAGGTGAGTCATAACCCAGCAGCCGAGCGTCACTGAGCCAGTTTGCTAGGCAACCAGACTTGTGATAATTGTCAAAAATGACAGGCTCTTCTCCTTTAATTGCCATTCTCGAGATGTGCCCATGCCACAAGAGAAAGCCACTGGGGTTGACAAAACCTGCCAAGCATGATCAAGCACTCGGAGGCAGAATGAAGCCTGAGCCTGAGCAGGCCTGGCTCCTGTTAGAGCTGATGGCTCTGTGATGTGTAACATGCCCTAACTCAATTCACAACTATGTTTTCAGTTGTCTTCACCTTCACCAGCACAGAATTGACAGCATTGAGCACCGTGAGATAGAAGTGGGTGTGGAAATATCTGAAGGAACCGTTACCATCATGAAACAACTGGGATTATGCTGTTTTTGGGAAATGAAGAACTGCAAAACAAGAGAATAACTGATTCAAATAATGCCTCAAAGTACTACGAGACACATGGCATAAATTTGTAAACCTCACTGTATTTTTAAGCTGCAGTGTAGGCAGTGGTGTGTTTGTACTGGATAAAATCTCTGATTACACCAGAAATGAACAAGCAGACTCACACCAATTCTACATTTTAAGCCACCTACCTAAAAAAAAAAAAAAAACATGTTTTCTAAGCAAACAATGTCATCACAAGTTTGTTCAATGAACCCTGTCTGCTGCTGCACGCAGCTTTGCATTTTCAGAACTATTTTTGTTTGGCTTGAAAAGATTCCATTTAGCATTAAAACAGTTTCTGTACTATGAAAATATGCAACTTCAACAACATTGAAAGGTGCAATAAATAAAGATAAATAAACATGTTTAAAACAAGGGAAAACAAGGGAAAAAGTTACAGTGTATTAAATAATAAATTCTTTAAAAAGTCCAAGCACTTTTGTTTTTTTAAGATCCTGGAAATCAGATCAGGAAACAGCCCAAACAGGCTAAAAATGATGTTATATCCTCTACACTGCTGATCATTCAAGTTTCATTACTATTCTGGTTTTATTAAAGAAAACTAGCATGTATATTATACATATAATTCTTATAGGAACCTATATAAACTAACCAAGTGTAATGAATGCAAAATAGTCTTTTTGTGGGCTACCAAAGCCAAAGTTTCTACATTCAATAGATATATAAATAACAGTATTTCAACAGTGCTGCAGCAATAAAACCAACAATAGGGGTCATTTTTTTAATGTGTGAAATCATCTAGTGGGCGAATAATGTCTCCAGGAGGCATTAGTGCAGACTTTTCCAGAAGCCAGAAATAATGTTCTACCATCTAAAGCCCTGTTTATGCCTGTGTGGTCCACACTAAAGCAGGCCAAGCTAAAGGGCACACACATTCCGGTTTCTCTTTTCACACTGGCCACGAAAAAGCGGTGCTTGCACGAGGACCACCACGGCTAACCTAACACAGCACAGGCACTCCCAGCTGCAGCACAGGCACACATTAAAAAGAAAAGCAGCTCGGTAAAATCAACTATCCACAACTGTTTTATCCTGCAGATCACAACCAATTCAAATACTAGAAATTACTATATATGACTACACACACACACACACACACACACACACATGTATGTACGTATGTGTGTGTGTGTGTGTGTGTATGTACATACATACACACACACACACACACACACACACACACACATACATACATACATACATACATACATAACATACACACACACACACACATATATATATATATATATATATATATATATATATATATATATATATATATAAAAATTTCAGCAACAAAAATTCTGTTTTGAATTGTTACATTTGTTTGACAGTAAAGGCTCAAAGCTACCAAACTAATATAATAGAATATAATAGAATATAACAGAAACAGATTCTTAATGTCCTATTGGAAGAATATCATCACATCACTTAGCGTTAGGAGGCAGTTTAGAGCGCAGTCTGTTGTGGGTGAAATGTTTCCCATTACAGCTTAGCCACATCCTCTACTGCCATCTGCGCTGAGATTTCCATTATTTTTATATTCACTTTATAGTAAGAAATCTTTACTTGCTAAAAACGCTGTGAGGGCAAGAAAAAACTATTCATATATATATATATATGAAATATTCCTATATTCCTACAAATACATACAAAAAAACATGAGACAATACACAGCACATTTATCTGTCTCTCAATAAAAACAACAAAATCTCAAATATAATTCAAGATGACAGCTAAAAACCTGTACAGCTGTCCTATTCATTTCCATATGATGAAGTGAACTGCAGAAGCAGCTGGGTAAAAAAGCATGAAACTTTATTTCAGTATTTTAAATTTTTACCAGCTTTTCCCAGCTAACAAAATGCTCTGACCTGTTGCCAAAGCGTCAGACCCGTGAGGTTTGCGAGACTGATGAATCACTGCTGCTAATTCCCCACTATTGAGAAGTGGGCAGGAGAGCGTGTCTCCGCTGCAGGACGTTCAGAGACAGACATGATTCAAAGCTCAACACAGGAGTCCCCAGACTGTCACTGCTAGCTTGTCCAATTATACAGCACACAGAACTCATACATACACAATAAGAGAGTGCGTTGCACCATATATTATGTCCAAAAAAAAAAACAAAGAGATGAAAGGCCATAGTGGGGCAAGCAGAACAGAAGGAAACAGTAAATATCGAAGAGGATGAAGGACATGACAGCAATCCGGAGGAGAGAATGAGCTGCACTTATCAGGAGCCCCATTAGAAACAGGAAGGCAGATGTAAGCAGACGTAAATTACTGTTAATCATCACAGCTCCAGGATTTCTGTGCCCAGACGCTAACAAAGTGCACGAGAGGCATTTTAAGCGGAGTGAGAGAAGGAGGAAAAAAATGTTCTCCGCGTGCCAGTGAGATGGAGCTGTGCTGAAAAGTCGAACACTCCGGCCCGTCTCACACAGCCGCAGCTCCATCCCTGTGGATGTAAGGAGGAAACCAAAAAAAAAAAAAAAGAAAGAAAGAGGGGAAAAAAAGTGAGAGAAAAGGAGGACGATAGGCTGTCCCACTCCACTTTTGTGCTCTGATGTCACTAAACACATGACCCAGCCTCTCCAGTAACAGCCCACGAGGAGGGGAAAAAAAAAAAGTGTGTTTTAAAGCTTACACGTTTTTGGATTGTGAGAATGTTTCATTCCCCTCACAAACAACCACAGAACCACAAGTGCGGTGCGCGGAGTTTTCCCCAGGACGACAGGAGGGAGCCACTGGGGTGTAAATGGTTAATCGGCGCGGGTCAACCCCAGTCCCAGAGACCCAGCGAGTCAGTAAGTAGACTCTAACCACACTCATATACGCCTCGATTCTGCTCCATCCAATATCTGTGCCTGTACTCTTTACTCAGTCTGTCTCTGACATTGTGGCAATACCCAAATTTGTGTGCACACAGTTCATTAATTATATTTAAGAGTGGGGGGGCGGTTTGCCTGTTTTTTTTTTTTTGTTTGTTTTTTTATTTGCCCTGATATGGTTTTGTGTTCTCAGTTTAGGACATCAAGGGTCACCACGACCCTTCATCAAAAGGAGAAATATCCTCTGAGGATAACCAAGTGTGGCTATGGCATCTAACAGTCTTTTCAGCTCGGTCACTCCATGTCAGCAGAACTTCTTCTGGGGTAAGTGCTGTGCAAAATTATTTTTAATTCGTGTGCGTTCGCTGTGGTGGTTCAGGCGCGGGTCATTCGGAAGCCACCTCTGCGGAAGGCACCAGCAGCTCTGGGTCAACGACCACTCACACGTACATATACGCACTTCTGATCATATCAGACACAGAGCACAAAGTAGAAAGCCACTTCACAAATGTCAATAGTTGCACTGTTTACTTTTGCAAACATGCTAAGAAGCTGACATGTTTGTATAACTTAAAACTATATTTATGGAAGGGAAAGATGGGAAAAAAAGGTTTTGGATGTATAAACAGTCTCTCCGTTTCAATTTACAGGCCAACATTAAAACAAGATGTGGAAAAATTCAAGTCTAAAATTGACCATGGAAGTAGCTTGGATTATGTGTAGAACCTGGTGTGGTTAAAACTAGTTTACAGGCAAAGCGGAGAGAGCTGAAGGCAGCCGAGCGCTCACATAATATCCACATCCAATGGAATGAAACGGTCCTATATACAAAAGTAAAGCTGTCCTAAACCTCTTTTTTCCCTCCTCAGTGGCTTAGTTTTGATTTCGACTTCTTCAAACATGAACAGGAAGCAGAGGTCGGAAATAAAAATTCAGCTTGAATGGAGCTTTTTTTTTTTTTTTTTAACTGAAGGGGCACAGAAATGTCCTATAAAACTTCTGCTTTTTTAAGACATCTAGGCCAGACCATAGACTAAGACAGAGGACAGGCATGAGGTTATCTTGAGGCAGTCGTGAGACATGAGATGGGGGGGGGGAAAAAAAAGTACAAACAAGAAACAAAATATATGCAAAGCATATTTGAATACCACAAATTTTCAAACTATACCAACATGTGCAAAATATAAAACAAGATTAAATTCAGTTTTCAGCAGCTTCCACACCCAGGACATCAACGTACAAAAATAACCGAGAAAACAAAAATAGCCAAATGTTAAGTTATTAACAAAAAACAAAACCAAGACATATAGTACTTACAGGATTTTCATCAGAAGCCTTTTCATGATTCTGAAAGTCCTGCGCGCTCCAGCAGAAACATTCAGTCTGGCTACTGGGACTGGGCCAGCCAGAATGGGCTACATGGTTTTGTCATCACT
Source organism: Pygocentrus nattereri (assembly GCF_015220715.1). Lineage (NCBI taxonomy): Eukaryota > Metazoa > Chordata > Actinopteri > Characiformes > Serrasalmidae > Pygocentrus > Pygocentrus nattereri. The sequence goes on along the minus strand of NC_051220.1, from coordinate 29,750,975 downwards.
TTCTGTGTACATCAAGGCATTAAAGACGGTGTCACTAAAGCACGAGGACCACGAGCACCAGAGCCGTGAAACCTCATTCTACTAGAATTCACTGACCACATGCTAACATTGGTTTAGAAATCAGGACGACTGAAAGGCTCTGTCAGGGCAGAGACGATTTTTAAGAAAATAAATACCAGTAAATCAGTTTGCCTGTAAACATATTTAAAATACATGTTCCAACTATTTATTGAGGGTGTCTGTAGTGACACCATGGAAGAGCCACTTTTTCCTGAAGAATCTTGCAACGGATGGTTCTTTAAAAAACATTTCTGTGAAGATGATGTGCACATTTGAATTTTAAAAGATTAATTAAGAACCCCACCCCCCATCAACATATCACTGCTGTCGGAACAAAACCTTGTATATTAATTTTTATCAGTTTTTCAGTTTTTGACATCATTTTAAAATGTCTCTTATCCTTTATATTGTGTGTAAATTTCATGTTGAATGAAACAGAAGAAACAGCAGAAGAAAAGTCTGGTTCCATTGACTAACATTAAAAGTGAGGTGTGTTATTCCCTTCTCCTGTAAAGTTACCATTTGGAGAGATTTTGTCCCAATAACAGTGACATATAAATGTTCTATTCCCAGAACGTTATGTCCATATCAAGAACCATTCAGGAACTATTTAGAGTATTCAGAGAAATTTTCGTGAATCAGTGATGATACTTGGGATCGATTTCAACACAAATCTTAATAGGATGTTCTCCAGTAATGAATAAACAAACTAGTAAATGAGGCACGGTCCATTACAGCCTGATCTGATGGAGTTTAGCTGCACTCATCTTCTGGATGTCCCTGAGCTATCACACAAAGAGGACAGATGTTCCACTCTGAGCACATTTTTGCAGCCATCACTAATCAATTACAAGCATGCTGCGCAGCTCCTAGGTCCATGTGTATCTCATTTTGGGGAAGCGTGGTGGTCTCGCAGGCTGAATAGTGTGGGTTAATTCTGCTAATTGGTTATCACAGCTCTCCTTTGCACTGGAAAAACAATATTAATAGAGAAAAGGTGACCCAACTAGCCCACAGAGAGAGAGAGAGAGAGAGAGAGAGAGAGAGAGAGAGAGAGAGAGAGAGAGAGAGAGAGAGAGAGAGAGATCTACACACCCAAGAGAAGCATGGCTAATTAAAGGCAGAGTTAAAGGTTAACAAAACGTAAATGTTACAGCGATGGGATATATTTCCATTTTGGGAAGTTTTATCCCCAAACTTGCTCCACCTACTTACATTTGCATGTACACTTGCGCAAGCCTTTCTGAGCTGAGTGACTTTAGTCTGACTATGGGTTTAAAGCATTGACCAGCGGCTAATTAGGGTCCTTTAACACACTATTATCTATAAGCGTGTTACATCTGCTCACTGACGTTTTTGCTAAACCTCAATCATACCTGTCTGATGATGTGTACCTGGCACACTTCAACAAAGGTTGAAAAGGGGAATTCCATAAATCTTTCAACGTTTCAACATAATTAGATGTAAGTGATTCACAGTGGTTGGTGTGAAATGGCGCATTGTAGAGAAACTCTGATTTTCTTTACAGTGGTGGTGATAAGAACCAGGGGCCATCATGTCTACAGCACACATATAGCCATTACATTTACTATCCAAAATGACCAGTAACCCTATATGTGTCTTCTGTGTTTTTATATGAAATGTTTATAATGGTTTAAATAGTGGTAAATATGAAAACCTGTATTCTTAATAAAACAATGTCTGGCAGCAGAAACATAACCATTTTATGATAAAACTTTTTTAGGGAGGTTATATGCTTAAAGCGGATGTCTGGTTCCTATCTTCACCACTGTAACAATTTTAACTCTGTAAATTTCTCTAGAACAGTTCCATATGAAACAATTCCGAATGAGTTTGCTTACATTTTAATGATTTAATTACGCATTTTGAAAAATCTGTGGAATTCCTCTTTAATCAGACACCATTTATCTTTGTCTGAACATCAATGGAGGCATTTTCTAAAGTGAATTTTGAGCATCTGAAATATATACACCACATGTAGCGATTCAGCATCAATAAGTGAATCATATTTGGATTGTGCTAATAAAGGGAACGGATCATCTTGTGCCTCAAAACCTGTAATTATCTACAACATTTCAACATTTGGACAACTTTAATCAAATCTGAGGATAACTGTGCAATATAGAATGAAAGCCTGTGAGTGTACACTAGCCCAAAAAAAAAAAAACCTAATTAGAAGGTTAGCAAACCACATGGTAAATAGAAAGGCTTGAAGAAAAATGACCGAACACTTCAAAGGATTGGAAAGTAATTTGATATGGACACAGCCTGATACAGCCAGATGACTTCAAAGTTGGAAAGTCAGAAAGATACAGAAAGATGGATCACGCTATTAGAAACAAGCATGCCAGAGCTTAGTGTAAAACTATTGACAGCTTAGATCTGATAAATAAAGAACGCTGCAATTCTAAAACTAAGCCTAGGATAAAATAACTGCATAATGCTTGTGAAATCAGGAGATGTGCTTGTGGTGACTGAGTTTCTGATAGTATAACTGCGACTGTTTCTGACAGCAAGCCCTAATTGTAATCACTATTATGACCTGTGATACCATTAACATTGTAGTAATACCATTTATACTGCAGTAATAATGTGTGACATGGCTCTTATTTCAAAACCTGAAGTCAAATCTGTGAGCACACTGATCCACCTGGCCTCACTAACTTTGAATCTGGCTGTATAATGTCAAGAACGAGCTAATAATGAACACAGTGAAAAGGGCACACGCGCTTCATTCAGAACATGACAAATGATAAACATTTCTTCCTCGGAAATCATCACCACAGAGTATACCCGACGTGCTCCTCTAGATGACAAAGGCAGGCATTGATGTCTCTTATGAACTTGGAGAGAACTTCTGAGAAAATAATCAAACACTTAACCGTGCAGTCCGACTCTGCCAAACACAACATTAAAACTGGGAAACAATAAATAGTCCCATAACATGAAGAAACTCGACTTCTGTAACATAGAAACCCAGTCAACAAACCATCAGAGTGGCCACAAACCATCCTTAAATCATAGCCAGCCTCCCGATCCCTCTGATACATCACTGTTTAATGGAGTCAGGCCTGTAAATAAGTGAGGAATATTGAGAATGTTCAGAGAGTAGATCTTGTAACAGGATGTTGCCTTTGCTTGATGTAAATGCATTTTCGAGGAAGCGTACAGTACTCAAATCAACTTAGGCAAATTCTTCCATTAACTAATTGCTCCCCGTGCCATGCGGCATGGCACACGCTACAGACATCTGCGAAATGGATTGCAGAGAGAGCAGGGTCCCATCAGAGGTCTACTGTAAAAGTGCCAGAACACAATTTACTCAAAAGCTTCTTCATTCAGAAAAACACTTTTCATTCAGAAAGTCTTCTTTGCTGCTCATTATTTGCCTTCTGCTAATGCTGTAAGGAGGAATGGCCAGAACTGACAAAAGGTTTTAGATTTATATACGTAAAACTGTATAAAAAGTCTTCGGCTTCTGAGAAAATAATCATTAAAAAGCTATTTATCTGGGTTAGTGTTTATTTGAGGGCTGCATGATATCAGTAATGATAGATATTTGCTTATCAGCATCAGGCAAACGTTTAGATTTTACTGCTGTGCTAAAAGATTTGCATTTTATTCATTTCACTGCATTTACAGTCTGAATAAAACAGAAATAACTGCTATTTGTATCTATATTTCTAATCCACATAGATTTCTCAATTTCAACGTTTTATAAATGATTATGTATTTATGTACAGAAACAGCAGGGCTAAATGATTTGGGGAAAACTTTTTTTGACTAGATTTTTCTGACTAGTACTCTCCAAGCCTCTTTTCTTGCCAGAAAGCACAGCATGTCCATTTTTCTGGCCTTGAGGCTCGAATGCTGAATGCTGTGTGCCAGACTGCTAGTTCACAACCTCTGCATTATCAGACTAAATTTCACCACTTAAAACTTAAGACAAAGTTCAATAATCTAGCATATATTTAAAGCTGCAGCTCTCACGATTTGAAAATTGCACTCTGAAATTGCAGTTTCAATATAAAAACAATTAATTATTCAGCCCTGAGCATCAGTATCATCTTCAGCAGATACATACATGAAAAATACCGGATTTCAGCATTAGGACATAATTTCCTAGTATATTTGTTCAGAAAAATACAGATATTAGAGCAAAAATACATAATTGATGTGGCATCAATGACTGGTGATTTTATGTATGTGGATGTTCTTATTTAATCATTTCCAAACATGTATTTGAGGCAACCCGTATTTGTGCACCTTCATCAATTTAAATCAGGTGTGCTGCTGATGGAATTTCATTGATTTGTTAATTAATTAATTAATTCATTCATTCATTCATTCAAATCTAGAATGAAACTTTATTCTTGTTCTAGGTCAAAACAAGAAATCTTGTAACTTTTTACTGAATACTGAATTTACTGAATACATATGCACAGTATAGTCAAAAGATTTGATGCTGAAGAGTTAAAGTTTTGAGACACGTCTTCAGGTTGTACTATGTAGAGCAGCAGGAAGGGCACAGCTGAAGAAGCACATACCATATAAACAGAATAACCAAAAGAGAGAAAAAAACATTTCTAGTGTGTGGAGGCTTGGGGCAGTTTTTAGAGTAAAATATTGAATGTTCAGATAAGTGGACTTCACATGTTTTGACTCTACCATAATGAAGTGAGTCCAGCACTACAGAGGCTCCACATTTAACAAGGCTCTACCTGTTCTGCCCAACACAGCCACAGCCAAAGCCGGCACACTCTATTGATTTAACCTCAGCTGGAATGCAGTTTTCTTTGACTAGGGCATTACTTTAAAATATTTATAATATGATACACACAAGGGCTATAAGGAAAAACAGAATGTAAAAATGCGCGGAATGAGCCGGGCCAGTGGCGGAGAGAGAAGCGGACGCGCTGCATTGGCAGTATCTCTCATCCTTGGTTTCCCCTTCCAACTGTGGCTCCATACTTCACCACAGGGGAAATCGAGTGTTTTCAAATGGGCCCTTGTAATGCTTTATTTCCTTTTAAAAATGTACAACTTTGATATCTAAACAATAAGAGAAGAACTGGAAGTCAAAGTGTCTGTCTCAGATTCCCCAGAATAGTGTTAGCCTTGAAAATACAAAACGACCAGAACCTGCGAGAAAAAAAACGCTGCATTTAAAAGATGTTTTCACTGGAGATTAAATCGCGGAATTCTGATGAGTCTTTGTCTGAGACGTCTGTAAAACCGTGTTCAACATTCTCACACGATATCAGTGCTGGGACGACACTAAAACACAAGTGTCTCCAAAGGAATTAGTCAGATAAACATGATATTTCATACTAACATTACGTCTGCCTCCATTCAGACTCTAAGGAAAAGATATGGAGAAGAACCAAAGGTGAGGAGGACACTTTTTGTCCATTAAAAAGAGAAGAGAAGGTGAGGGCAAATGAGACAGAAAGCTAAAGAATCTCTTGAACTGCCTGGCCATCATGCACAGCAACACCCACGTGAGAGCCGGTCCCTGAAACTTGTGTGTTAGTGCTGTACACACATTCTCACTGCACGTGGAAACCAAACCATTAACACAGCAGGACAAAACACCCCCATCAGCCCCACATGGTAATCTGACCACAGCCATGAGTGTATGCAAGTGGAGCACACACACCTGTGAGAATCAGATTACCACTCAGAGAGAAACACACAGGTATGACACACTCAGCCTCTGTTACAGCCACGTCCTATTCTGTTCTTCTGTTTCAAGTGCTTGAGGCAACAATAGAAACACTTTGTCAGGCCACAGAGCAAAATCTCAGAGGATTTAATACAGTTTGAGATATTTATTTACAGGCAACCATAGTGAACAGCTGGACTAGTGTGCTTAAAATATTGTGGATCAATGGCTACTCTATAAAGAAAACATGAAACAAAGTCATACGCAAAAGTCATACGCAAAACTTTGAATATCTCTGGCCAAATGACATGTCTTGTTGATTTTCTAAGTGAAAATAAGTTAACACGTGGTCTACAGAGAACACACTTAAATATGACATTTTGCTGCACATTTTAGTACACAAAAATTTAACATATGGAGAAAAAATACAATATAAAATTGGTACATTTTATATTTTAAAAAAGAAATAGTAATATTTATTTAACTTTGTACAGAAGCGTGTTCTCTGTAGAGGAAGTGTACGTATAATCGCTTATAAAACAAAACACGTAATTTGACCCATGGCAGCAACATTTTTGCAAACTACTGCATATACAGTGCAACGCAAAAGTCAAATACAATTTTAGAATGCATACAAATAAACATAAATGCAGTGAAAAGTAACACAAATCTCAAAAAAAGTAGAAGAGATGTTGTGAATGTTGTGAAAACAAAACTTTCATTCCTGTTGTCTCCTCAACTCCCCCTGCCATTACACAGATTTGTTTAAATCCACCACCAGTGCACTTGATTTACTATAAATAATACTGGGCTTCCTTGAAGAGAGGCCTGGAAGTGGATAAACAAACACTCTGATATACATAAAATCACTTATTGTTCTACTATTATTTGTATTTATTCCAATTGTAGTATTGTTCTGAACAAATAAATGTTTACCGTCAATCTAAATGGCTTTTAAAATATGATTTTACCAGCTGTGTATATGTGTCAATTTATTTGTGTGTGTATATATATATATATATATATATATATATATATATATATAGTGTATTTGATATATTTGCATATATATATATATATATATATATAAAACAAAGAAGAATAAAAAATAAAATGGAGGCACAAGCTTTTGTTCTGACTGCATTGATATATACATACTATCAACATAATACTTGGTATATCACTGCAATGTAAAAAAAAAAATCTTTAATGATAAATTGACCAATAGAAATGAAAAACTACTTGGAATAAAATCTTTCTACACAGACTTACATTAAAAGTAAAGCTGTCTTCTCTTGTAAGATCACTGTTTTGGGCATACATGTTTTATATATATGCAAATATATCAAATGCACTATCTATCTGGGCATGTTCTCCAAATAATTTGCCCAACGTACATAATTACCCAAATATACCTCAAAAGAAAAAAAGGCTTCCTTTGTAAGCAATTCCAATAATAAAGACAGAGTGATAAATTGCATACAGAAAATCAATTAGTCATTATTAAATTAAAGCAATTTTGAGGTCAGACAAAAGGGCACAGATGAACGTTTAGCTTCTGGGAGTCAAAGCGACTCTGTTTAAGCTCAGACCGGGAAAAAACAGTGGCTCCATCTCTGCCATTAAGTATTAACTTTACATCTGAGTCTGTTGTCAACAGTGCTGTTTTTCTGATTAGAACGGCTGTTGACTCATCCTGTGACGGCATTCAGGAGGGTGCTATAGTTACTGCGGCCCACACTGCAGCTCCTGTTTCATTGTCTCGTGTGTTTACTGTAAGCCCAAACTACTTATAAAGTTGTTTCAGAATATCAGTGAATCCTTTGGGGAAATAACTGCTCCTCATCACAGTATAAAAGCCAGGTCTAATGTAAAATTTATCAGTCAGCAAGGTTGACACTGTCTATTAAAACATTCCTCCTCAGCTTTAAATATGTATTAGACATCCAAAGGCAAACGCTCCAAGTTGTTGTTTTCCATGGAAGAAAAATGAGGGGTAACATTTGAGTTTGATTCACTTGGAGAGGTAATTTTGAGGGAAACAATAGGAAAAAGCTTGTGCTTCCAGACTACTTCAGAGTTTAAGCACAGAAGATGCCATTTTGCTGACAAAGACAACAGAAACACATTCTTGATTTTCTCTCTGCTCCTAAATATTAACAATGCGAGCCATTAATAAACATGATTTCCTTGGATAGGGGATGAAAGCAGGTGGAAGGAAATTAGAAGAGGTGCAAACTAAGAACTAAGGGAATTGGTAAGGCAAGCATTTGCGTAGACTAGTCGTAGGATGCTCTGCACGCTACAATCTTCTGCTGTGAGATCATTTGGATACTTTGAAATATTGATGCTCTAGACTTCATGAAACTGGCAAGCAAAAAAAAAGGCAAAAGCTGTGAAATATTTCTATATTTATATCAAAAACAAGATCTTTTCGCCTCGTCCTGGCGCGAGCGCACGTAAGATGTACTGCTTTGTATGACTATTCCATCTCGGCACTGTCGGATGAATTTGTCCTGGAAAGCATGTTTTGAATAAAGAGCTCTCGAATGCATGTCTCTAATGAGGTGCCGGCACAACTTAACACATGCTAGACATGCTTCTATGATGCTCTGAATTTTGGTACAGCAGGATTATTTTTCTTTACATCAGCTAATTAATTATTAATGGTCTGACTTGTTTGCAGCTATTGTTCATTTGGCTCTGCTAAAAGTGTACAATGTTGTTCGCTGATTCCTTTGACATGGCTTGATATGTAATCAAAGTAAGGTATTAATGCATTCAGAGTTCATTCGATCACTTTTTTTGTAGACTGACATACAACATCAAATCCAGTCCGAACCCAAGCAGTAAAAAAAGTGCTCTCTGCAAAATATTTTGGGAAGTAGTTTTCTTATTATGGAACAGCAAAGGATTTCTTAACACCAAATTATGTTCAAGGGAAGCAGTATTCACATTTAAGAGGTCACGGTCAAGCAGTATCTAGACAATTTAAAAAGTAAAGATGACAAAAAGGGCTATTTGGACCGATGTCATTGAACAAACACTTTGGTTCCTTAAAAAGCTTTAATTTTATAAACAGGCTGGACTTTAAGACTGAAATATGTAAATGACCTAGCTGTCTAGTATCGTGCCATACTCAAAAAGCAACCTGAGCTGAAACCTTCTTTATACATTCAATATGAATGAACTGAGCTAGCAGAGCTAGACTACTGTAAGCCAAATAGCTGGATATGTTTAAATTCATTTTTACCTGACCGATTTTCCAAACTCTTATCCTTTAGACTAATGTATGGAAACGTATGATTGTTCTGACTGGCTCTACTGTACTGTGCCCTAATCAAAAAGTAGTCCGGACTGAAACACTTCTCATAACTTACAGATAAATGGGTGTGGAAAACTGCCTCAGGCAAAATAGATAGATATATGCCAATTTGCTGGTTATCATTCCAGCACCAAAACAATAAATTAAAAAGAAGCTGTTTGCAGCTTAGATTCCAGATATGGACACTGTCTATTCAAAACAGACACTATGTTTTGAAACATCAATGTTGGCATATGACGGAGGAAAATCTGGTTTCCCATCATATGGGCTCTTAAAAAATGTCAATTATATATAGATATATCATTATGTATTTATATGTACAAATATAAGAGTATGTAAAGCATTTACACTAAAAAAAAAAACTTACAATGTTTCCATGAACCACTGTGGAATCTTTATTTTTAAGAGTGTAGTAAGAATCCACACATGCGAGCACTGCTACATATGTCTGCTTAATAAGAGGACAGCCATCTACAGACTGACAAACAAACATCCAAGAGTGCTCAGGATCATCTTAGAGACCAAAAAAAGGTTAAATGTGGAACACTTGGCACAGCACATTCTCAGCAGAAACACTAGAGTCAAAGTGCAGTAAACAAATACTCAATAGTGATGAGAGGTTCTATTCAGTCCCCAAATTACAGTCTGGTTAACCAGAGACTCTGTGTGCCAACTCATTATTGCTGCCTGCTTCCAATGGGACTTGGACGTTTAGGAAAACATTCAAGGGGCCTTGAAAGTAAAGACGCCTTTATAGACGTAGCAGCCCAAGAGACAGTAGCCTGAATTAGGCCAAATGCCCAAAGGCTGCTGGTCAACGTCTCCAGTAGAGCATGGTAGATTACTTAAAATGGGGTTGGATTGTGGAGAGTAATGGTATGGGATGGCGAAGACCATCTGAGAAATGCACTACGCTTAGCAACGACAACACAAATGTAGTTCTTTAATTATCGTGATTGACTAACATGTTACTTAACTGTCCTGGGAAAGAACAGCTCTTAAGCTCTGTGCTGTAGAAATATGGTGAAGAAAATGGACAAGGAAAATAAATCAGAATGCTCAACAACATCTTCAGAAAAAAACTGAAAGGGCTGACAACACAAACAGCAATAATGATGCAACTGTAAAAAAGCAATGAGGACATTTTCCCATATGAATACAGCTTATTAGTGCATCCCTTAGAAAGGTTGTCTATTTTCATTATATACTGACAAATCAGAACAAGACAAACTCATTTCCATTTTAAATCATGGCCAACAAGATCTTACTAATAAAGTAAGACAGACATTTCATATACAATACCGATTCCTTCAACAGCGGCTGCACTGTCTATCACTTCTACAGAGCATGTGCATCAGAAAAGAAAAAGCAGTACATGCTTACAGTATATCACCCTTGTGCTCTGGAACAGGTCCGGCTCTGGCCTCATTTGACAGACAGGCTTTCTAAACAGCCCCTGGGTGTAGCGACAGCTGGGCTGCCCACTGCTCACAGCCACTAATCACAGATATAGAAGCAGAAACACTTTTGTACTCAATTTAACAGAAAAAAAAACACAGAGAAAAATACTCCTGTTCTGGAACCTGACCTTTCCATGTAAACACAGTACAGATACATGGGCTAAACATCAAATTTCACTTAAGCCTTTATGTAATGAGTAGGTGTTAGTTTTAGAATTTATAAACCGCCTCATTTCTTGACTGAGGTCATTAGTTTTTCGCAGAATAATAATAATCATTTCAAAGTAATGGTTTTACACACTGTTAAACAACTACTAAGAGAGCAGCTCTAAGGTAAAGGCTTGCATTCCCATGTTAACGTGGCCTTTGTAAAAAGTGCAGGGTAATTATTTTAATGAATGTGATGAAGGTGTGTCGTACTAACGTTTCAGCACCTACTTCTCAAATATAGACCATTTACCACACTGTTTATGTAAAAGCTCTAGTAGCTTTTTCCAGCTCGGAGCATTTCAGATAGGAACGAGCAATAGAAAATAGAAAGAAATGCTAGACAGCCTCAAGCCCACAAAAATGCTGGTGTGGGTTTGGTCTGGGCATACAAATACCATTGTATTAACACCATGTCACAAATAAATATAGCAAAATAAATATTTGTACCAAGTTTGTGTATTGCCCAACAGTACATGAGCCAAAGAGAAATGAACACTTCAGCTATTTTCAATTAAACAGCAATGATTTAACTTGTTAAAAACGACAGCTGCAGTGGATGTGAAGAGAAGTGACCATCAGTTAGTTTTATAGACCTGAAGCCACAAAAATCCAGTTTCACCTCATTTGAACTGTTTCATGCTACTGGCGCAGTGACGATGAACTGCTGAGCTCAGATTAAGCTTTCTTAGAGAGTCACTCTGATCAGGTTACAGCCACAGGCAACGATATGCTTCATGTCTTCAATAGTTAAAGGAATTTAGGGATGCATGGCCATAGGAACAGCTTCCCTCTTTCCTCTGCCCAAGCACAAAATCCATAATGAACCAACACTCACATAAAATACTGGCGGCCTGTCTGCAGAAAGGGAGCAGGGTATAAATTAGGGCACAACCGATATCAAAACATTGCGAGCAAAATGAAAACTAGAATGCTTAAAAAGCTAGAAATTCCAATGACTTATAACAGATAATACAATGAAAAGTAAAAGAGATTTCGATACTTAAAGTGTTTTACTAACTGACTGGATTGTTAACTGTTTACGTCAGTTGTTAAATATTTTCTCACATTTCTTAAAGTCAAATAAACAGCAGAAACTAAAAAGGAGCATAAATATTGAAGTATAAGGGCGGACAGAAATATCGTGGTTTATCTCTTATTTCAAGTTCTCTCCATGCTAAAATAATTGGTCTTGTTGCATTTGCTTATGTTACAGTAACCATGATGCTGTTTTGTGCTCAAGTTTACCAGTTCAGCCTGTATTGTTGTTAAAGAAGTGAACAGATTGTGACTGTAAGCTTAGCAGTCACTATACAGACAATCAGAAGAGTATAAAACCATCCTTAGATGTAAGCATTATGTTACAATTGAAAACAAGTCACTATTTTCCAGAGCTTTATCAGCAGGACTTGCAGACACCAGTAAATCTGCAGGATCTTAATACTGGCCAACTGATATATCAAGTGGGCCCTAGTATAAATGTTCCAGCAGGAGGCCAGCTGGATTTCAGATGGCAAGCTCTGAATGTTAATTAACGTGTTACAATAAGCCTTCATAAATCCCACAATTGCTTCTTAATTAAATCAACCTTTCATATTTACAACTGAGCATGCTTCAACAGGGTTATTTACTATCATTTAATCCCCACGTGTCAAACACAAGCCAGGCTCATGACAGTCCTATTCGGCCTGTAAAATTATTTTCATTTTGTATTATTATTAGCCCGTTTCACCCTGAGATTACACTACAGTCCCCCAGCATACACTCAACATAGTGTACATTCTGACTCCCTTCCTCCAACATCAATCTTTGGGTCAGTGGTTACACAAAAAGAGAAGACGTCTGGTGTCTAGTTCAAGCAAATAAGCAGTTTTTTAAAAACTATGTAAAATAATTTATTTTTATTTAGAATTACTTTTGAATAAGTATTCAATACCTAATAACTGTGCCTGCAGTTTTGGCATGTTCTGAATAAACAATGATCACGTTATAACAGCTCGGGTCATGGCAAAATGTGAAGTACACGCAAAATGAAAATACAGCCGGCCCACAGGTTTGCTGAGCTTTTTTTGATATGGCCTTTTAGTGGTTGAGTGTGACACCCATGATTTAATATACAGAGCCTAGTGATTTTCAGTGATTTTACCTTTGATGCCAGTCTCTGGCAGTGTCACATGAGCACCATATGTTCATTTTACAATTCACCAAGCTGCCATTTTACAAAGCTAACAAAGTCATCAATCACACAAGACACTGCTTACTTTATAGATGCACAGTAAATGTACTTAAACTGCACAAGTAAGTGAAGGAATGGATGTAGGCGAGTCAAATCCACAAAGAAAGACAAAGCTGAAAGTTGGCCGTATTCAACTGTCTGTGTTATCTTTAGCACCGTATGCGTGTAGTATGGAATTTCCCCGTCCAAAGTAAGCACTTTTTCAGCATGGATTGGAATAGTACACGTCAAGGCGATTGGGAGAACAGTCAAGGTCATTTTTGAACATGTACAGGCTGTATAGATGAATCTATAGATGACCTGAGAAGTGCAAAACTGACGTTGTGCACTGTCTATCTCTGAGAAAAAATGAATAGCTGTGGGAATAGCCAGAGATATCTAACAGCAGAGTCATTTCATATATGGGTGGTGAAGAGAATCACTGGCACTCTTCCTGAGAAAACATCACTAAACTCTGAGCTCCTTCGTCTTCTGTCAAATTAGCAGACTTAACCAAGTATTGATGCTGCTGCTTTAATTGCTTGTGTTATTTAATTCAAAGAGTGCAGCAGTGTGAAAACAATTTGACTTAATTTAGGCCACATCCACTTAACTGTAATGCAGATTTTAATACTATTTGCCGCTGTTAGAGCTAGACTGCTATGAGCATCCTTTGGCCTATACAGATGCTGATTAAAAGAGCTAAACATCCTGATAACTGTTCCTACCATCTGACCTCATCTGATATTTACATTTTATATTTGAATCTGCAATTTTAGGTAAGTTTTAGGTAAGTAGTGCTTTATTAACAGAGACAGCTCACTTCTCAATACACTTCTTAAACTGAGATAAACAGCAGAAACTCAAGTCGGACCTTAAATAATATATAAATAAAATAAATACAGTAATGCTGGTGGAGTTTTGCTTTCTGTTAATGCTTCTTATTGTTTTTTATTAGTTCTCTTCATGAAAAACTATTTGTGCTATAACATTATTCTCATACTAAAGCTTTAGCCTGCACTGCTATCACAGAGTATCACAGGGAATGATTCTTATTCCAACTGTTCAAGGGTTTGCAATAGCGTCAGGAGATGAAGACTTTAAATCCCAGCGATGCTTCAGCCAAAAAAAAAAAAAAAAATAATTCAATATTTTTGCAGACACTGATAAAACCACAGGTTGTGGATACATTGGTTGGATCAAAATTGAATCTTTCTGCGCTCACCTTCACAAATAACTCTGGGCACTGATGATAGCAAAGATAGATTTCAACATCCTACCCTGCTCTAAGTCGTAAAACTTTGAGACTCAATGAAGCAGGGTCCTTTGAGACAGATGGCGTCACCTTTTCATTTCAGTTAAACAATACTGAACTGAAATTCTGACATTAGCATGGAAAAAGAAGATCATAACAAAACTGCTCCTCAGCCTTCAGTCAGATCACTGGGACAGTAGCTTTCTTTTTCTTTTAAGAGGCATACTTCGGTTCCATTTCTTTACGCATGAACCACAGAACTTCCTGCCATTTATAAGTACAAGTGATCTCAATTAGGGACCTCCATGAAGGCAAGAGGCGGCAGACAGTCATGGCAACAGGAGCCAGAGGAAACTGTCTTTACATTTTCCTCCCTCGCTGCTCCAGACAGCCGGCGTGCCCAGAGTAGACAGCGTCAAAAACATGCACGCGGAAACGTGCCTGCTTTTACAGTATGCAGACATAAATGTCAGAATCACGCAGTTTACCAGCGTCATCCTGGCTAACTTTGACAAACAGTTTTTTTCCCCCTATTGGAAGAAGATCCAATCCAGACTTCTTAATGCTGGCTTGGACAAAAACATGATAAATACAGGAAAGAGCACTGCTAGAGAAACAGCACTGTAATACATTGTTAAGAGGAGCGCATGAGACAGAATATAATTTCTCCAGGTCATCATTCAACATAACACAAAGCCTGCCAGCAGGGGAATGAAATGTACTCAAACCCAGGCCATTTACACTCTGTCAAAAGCGCTTGTCATTTTCAAGCTATAATTAAATGTCTTGCAAAATACAGGACTGCAAGATGGGGCTCCTCATGCAGTCATATGTTTATGAACTTTGTATTTCAACAAAGAGGAGCTTGAGGGGAGTGGACAAAAAGTGTTTGTGCAGTCCGTAATGCGGGGTGTGATTTCACAAACACATTCTGTGTGCACAAGAGAAGAAACAACGGCTTAAAGACGCTGGAACAGTAGACGTGCTGCAGGGTGCACGTTTTGTCAATAATGTAAGCTAAACTTCTTGCATGGAATGTTTGAGGAGACATGAGTGCCCTCACATTGTCTTCAGTGGCATCAATAACAAAAACAGCACTGTGCTCGTCCTGTTTTGACAAATCTGGCATGTGAGTGAGGCTGGTGTCAGCTTTTTTAAAAGCTTCTTTGGAATAAGATAGATTATATGAAATATCATGTCAACATGAACTGGAAATCATAACACATATTCTTTCTGTAATGTGACATATTTACAAAATTTTGCTCTAAACCCAAACACAGCCCAAGAACTTTCAGCCCATTTCTGACCCAACCAAAACCAGATAAACCTTCAAATACAAATCTGCCTGGAGACCAAAAGAATTTGGTCTGACCCCAGCCTGTTTTCAGTCTGAAATGAACTCTAGCTCAGCAAAATTCTGTCTGAAACTGACCCAAAACCTGCTCCTTATCATCACATTATCACTAAACCTGAAAGAATGGCGTAGTCATTACATTACGGACTAATAAAATAATATGACATAATTGGGGAGTAACAATGCTTTGCAATATTGTGACATCACAATGCAAAACTGTGATGATGTGCATTGTGGAGATGTGACATGCACTGTGAATAATGGACATTTTGTTCATTACGCAATTTGAAAGCAATTGCGCTCTTTGAACGATAATAAACGTAAACCCAGTATCATGAATTGAATCGTGGGCTGAGCGATCTGTTACACCCTAAGATTTAATTCATCTCTGGTTTTATCAATTCTTCAATTCTTTATCAAAGATTCAGACAATTCATTTTAATCTCTACAGCATTAATAACTAAGTAAGGGGAAAAGGCTCATTTTGATTTTAAGTTGACTTCAACCTATTTACAGACTAATGTTTGTAGCAGATTGATAAATCTTGCCATAAAATGTCTAGTTAAATGTGAAAATTACAGAGATTTGCTGTACTCTGCATTGTTTCTATTAGTCTTAGACAGTGTGGAGAAGACTAAAGGTGGGGATCAGGGGCAGCACTGCAGGATAAATTTCATTGTGGCTATACAAACCACAAATACTCTGTTGGATGAGGGCCTGCAGATTGCAGTGGAAATTCCATTTATGACTCTGGTTTCTTCAGTAAGCCTGACTGATAGGTTTGGATACTGGCATCATATTATTCACTCCAGGTTCGATGACAGTTTTTTGTAAGAAAAGCCAGGCTAATATTTTGGCTAATATACAGTATGCGTATACGCTGACTAACCGGTTCATTGATTATCTACAGTAAATAAGCAATGCTTATATCTGGCATACAAACCAATAAGCATGACACTTCAGCAAAAGCATACAGTGTGGAGAGACGCCAGTCCAGACCTATTCTTGCTGTCTTCACAAGGCCTGTGGTTCTAATGCATATTCTTTATTACACTGGTGATGAGCTAAATGTCTGAGCTAAGGCTAATTGCTGCTTGATGGTGCAGAGAGTTGGACGTATCCAGCGCTCTGAGGTTTTGGGAATAGTGTGAGAATTTCTCACCTCAGATGTGGCTCAGGTCTGCCGTCGTGCGCGAGACGACCACCAGCTTTGAACTCCAGATCATTATGATGACTAGTGGCATTAGTACACACATCAATATGAGTGCATGAAAGGAGGTATACGCGTGTGTAAAGAGAGAGGGGCTGCTGATATATTTATGCTGGTGTCTCTGGCAGGCCGGTTATGAACTTTAGGAATCATAAACAGAAAAGACCCTGAGCAGAATGGTGAATATTACTAGAGCTGTAGATGGGTGAAAACGTTTCATCTACTTACATCATGCTCTGGAGCTCCGGGATGAAGCTGGTGGTCTTTCCGGATCCTCTCCCTGCCATGGAGGTGCTGCTGGCTGCCATGGGGCTCGCAGCGCTGTTGCTCATCTGTTACACACACACGCACACAAAACACAGTCTTTCATGCACCGCTCATTTGACCGTGTGGTCCATCAAAGCCAGCGCAATTATAAACCCACTTCCAAAGAAAACGTTTCCTGATGCATCAGACAGGAGAGGAAAACGCCACACGAGACTGAACCTGAATCATGACAAAAGACACTATGAAATGGCAAAAACGTCAGCAGATGTCATAAAGAATACAGTGCAGCTCAAATGTGGCTTTGCAATATTTACTTTTAAGTGTAAAAGGCCGAATTACTTTTAAGTGTAAAAGGCTGAATTGTTATAACGGAAAAAAAGGAAAATCCTCATGCTGAGGGCAAGTCAGCAGAAATTTGGATATAATTCTTCATATATGAATGCTTCAAAGCAACTAGCCATTCAGATGTGATTAAGCTGTGTTCTAGCGCTCACCAAACAGGCTATTTACACAAACCACTTTTGCGAGTGTCAAATAGCGCTTGGGGCAAAATACTGTAATTTTCATTATCCTGGTTCCAACAGAAAATATATATTGGTGTATTTCCATAAATCATTCCCATTTTGTGCACAATCATCACTGAGTCACTAAACTCAAAATTACGCCAAATTCCCTTGGGAGAAACATTATAAAAATAGCAAAGAAGGCCTTGAGTTTCATACATCTGCTTTCACTTATGGATGCACCAACAGAATTTTTTCACTGTCAATATCAATTTAGAGCACCCAAAATCAAACAGCCACCAATACCAAGATAATGATAGTATAGCTGTAATCATTAGAGTGATATCCAAGCACTAAACGTGAACGTGTTTTACATTAACATTTATGTCCATCTAAGATTCTCAACCTGGCAATGTGAACTTACTTAGTGTTTGATTTCAGAAAGCTGCAGAAGAAGCAACAAAACCACTTAGGGGTGAGCAATATGCTTTCAAGATAAATTACACCACAATATGCTTTTCTGGGCAAATAGTGGATACTGTGAGTAGTTACATAACTAAACAAATACAGATTTCATTACAAAGAGCATAACTAGGCTTGTTTAACTGGATTTAGGGCAGATCATTAAAATAAAAATCACTTTACATAGCTACATATAGTTTTTGATAGTACTCTTTGAAATCTGGCACTGTGTGATCAATGGGGCTTTTTGTCTGTTCCAAGTTATTAAACTCCAGAAAAGCAGAATATCATGATTCTTAGAGTAGATCATGAAAATGTCTTTTAATAATGTGATATTATATGTTTTCACCCACAGTTAATACCATCACAGTATTAAATATACAAGCACAGTTTATCAATACATACCCAGTACTTTGGTGTATCATACATCGCCATTGGCATGTGTCTAATTTTGCTATGCCATATATGGACTTACATAATAAGCCTTCTGAAAAAGCTTTTAATATACACTACCATTAAAAAAGTTTGCAAGCAAATATTAAATCACTGTTACTTTATATACAATAACAACATATACAGTGTAGATCTAAGTCCTCTACACTAGAAAACAAAAGGGATAGTTGTATTAAATATTTCAAGTACTTTGCCAACAAGAAGGCAATCAAAGACAAGCAACAGACATAACACACCATTGTCCATTTATAGGAATATTTTGTCAAGCTACCTGCCTCAAGGCATGATAGCCACTTTTGAAATACAAGGTATTATGGATGTTTATTATAACTTCACTGTACTAATTTTAGAGTCATCTGCAGCTCAGTTGATCTATTTAGGGATACACAATGACACTAGAATCATATCGGCAGATATTTGATGATGTATTTATTGTATTGAAGAATAGACTTTTGAGGTGATGCTGGGCTATTGCACTAAAAAAAATCAACATTTTATGAATTGTACTGCCATTTCTATAATTCTACAAATCCATGCAGATGTAGTTACTATTTCTATATTAATCATTTATTAATGTTTATGTATATTTGTAAGTAGTTCAGTAGGATCATTTTAAATACTTTGGCTGACCTCAAACGGACTGAACGGTAGTGTATACATCGGTATGGTCAGGTCTACATAAAGACCATTTTAAATCACACTCTCATGGAAGAAATCATTAACTGCTAATTATGGACCTGATTAAAGGAGTGTAAAATCTCTGATTGTGTGCTGCACAGATAACATTCATCACACAGCTATCCACACATTTTGCAGTTAGGCCTCCTCAAATACAAACCCCTGCTAAGAAAACAAATTAACAGGATGCTGAAATTTACCTGGAAATGGACCTTGTCAAATTTAAATACCCTCATTGTTAATGTGCAGAGATTTACATTGGAAGCAAAGCCAGGTGAGCTTTTGATGGCCCACCAAATATATTTGAACAGAATCACCTGATGCACAGGTGCCGGCTTGACTGAATTCAAAACCACAGCCTTCCTATGGCAAGCCAAGTCATCAGAATATCAAATCACACAGGTGTAGTGCCTTTTTTTTTACAGATCAGAACAATGCACTGCTGGGCAAAGAATAGTTTGCTCTATTGTTAATGACTTTTCTCAGTCCAAATGAATGCTGTCCACATTCAGCAGACATCAAAGCAGGAAGTGAGCACCACAGCAAACATAAAACTGCTAGTTTTGCAGTCAGAGACATAAAGCTAAATGATTCAAAGTGCCCCGAGAGCAGAAGCACAGACAGGACTATTTTGCCCAATAAATACATCCGAGCATAAAATTTCAAATCCTTCTGTTTTCGCCCCCTCTGTTGGATGAAAGCTTTAGCTTTTGCTTTGACTTGTGAAGGCAGATGGTCGCCATACTAGGCAAAATGAATTCAGATGTGGCAAATGAATCAAGATTACTTCAACATGCCAAGGTCTGAAAGCGTGCTTAACTTTGAATGGGTGAAACAGCGGAGCCTATTCTATTTATTGCATTTTCCTCTCTATAATTAACTAGACTTTTATATAGCTTTGCTTCTAAATTTCTTTTTCTACAGACGCCTAGTTAATTTACTCATTTAGTCTTGGGCACGGAATCCAGCGTTCAGAAGCTGAAGTGATCTAACATAAAGTTACTGCTTTTATGCTGGTACTGCAGAAATAAATAGGAAATAGTTGGACAAAAAACTTTAGAGAGGAAACTGGTTTTATTCAGCTCTTCCCAGACAAATAAGACAATGCAAAGGCAAACAAACAAAACATTTATTTTATTACCTAATAATTTACAGCTTTGTTCATACTTAATGTGAATGTGTTAAATATGTCAATCTGGGCAGCGTAACTTTGGTTTTTACAATGGTTTGTGTGACTGTGTTGTTTATTTCTTGACAAGTTTGATTTAATATTCAAATGGTTTAATGTAAAGACTCTTTTGCAGTAATGCAGATGGGACTCTCTTCAAAGTTGGTTTTGCTGCTTATTGTTTTCACAAATTAATCTACATTTTTCACACTTTGTTGACGAGAGAAAGTTTATAAGGAACCAAACACCAAAACATCGAACCAAAACGTCAGCTCACCCTGACAGACTTATTGCAAGGCCTATATATGTTAACAGTTAATTAAACCTGAAAAACAAGAAAAAACACAAATACAAATAAACAATAATGAGCCTAAATCCACTCCACCTATAGTAACTATCCCAAAAATCACAGTCCATCATCATAAAATCAGAGGTGGGCATGAGAAACAAACTTGGCCCTTGCAGCTGCTGAATCCGGACTCGTATTTTGAGAATACACAACTCTGGAAGCCATAATGAAGTGGCAAAACATGATCTGGTGCTATTCAAAGTTTTATTTCGCTCCCACATCCTCGATACACCACCCCACACAGCTCTATGAGGCCTCCTCCACCTCCCCTTCTTTTGCATAAGAAAGTGAAATCATGCAAAATCCATGTCCCCCTATCCAAAAGTGCGGACTAAAGGCTCTCAGGCACCTATTCAAATGAGAAATAGGTGGGATAAGCCCCTGGTTAGACGAGTGAAAGCAGTATAATAGCACTCTGCCAGCACCTCCCCTCCTGCAGGTTTCCACAATGAAGTCTGGCACCTCATCTGCTGGCTGCTCTCTCCTCCTCCTCCCTCACTGCATGGCACACACAGTTCAACAAATAAGGGGCATGTGCAAAAGTAAGTTATCGGCACTGAACTGCAGCTTTAATATCTGCAATTACTCTGAAACTACATTATCCACCCACCTTAACAGCCATTAACTAAACTCCAGCATCCCCCTTCAGGAAACTGTAGCTAGAGAGTTTCACACAGAGGCCATCAAATGCCAGACTGTGATTAGCTTTTTTCCTCTCTGTCTAGCCTGCAGATGAAATTAGCTCGAAATAATCGCAAATGTGTAACGAGAAACAATTTAATGGGACTTTTTCGATGCCTATAACTGAGTGCGTTTCAAAGAGCTAAAAACAATCAAAGCAGTAACTCATTTAAGCAAGGAGCAAAATCTAAAGTGTGCGCACATGATAAACGAATACAGCAAATAAAGTCTTAACCAGCTTTGTGGTTTCAGCACTGTAAGACTTAGAGGCACTGTCACTGTTACCGTAACTCGCTCCACGTTTGTGAAGCCTTAAAGTTTAAACAGTACGTTAACGTTATGAGGCTCTTCAGCACCGCAGCTGAAGAGTTCGGCTCCATCACAGACTGAATGGGAAGAACGCATTTACCTCTGTGTGTTAACACTGAACACTGAATCCCCTCCGCATTCACTCTGAACTCACTCGGCTCCTCAAACACAGCTACCGAACGGGTGACTACTTTTGCCGTCACGCCGCGTCGCCGCGCTGGCTTATGGGTATTGTAGTTCATAGTGGCACACGAGCCTATGGCGAGAAACTGTAGTTCCCAGCTGGCTCGAGTCGCACAATAAAAGACGAAATGACACGTTCAACAGCGCCACCCAAAGTTCATTTCGCCCTATTTCGCTCTTCAGCGTGCTCATCTTCACCCTAACAGACAGAGCAAAGCAGCCTGTTGACACCTGAAACAGGAAAATCGGATTAGAGCTAAATTAGAGATGTTAAGTGGTCAGGGCTGGATTTTTCGGTCTGCTTATTATAAATACACTGCACATTAGACAGAAGACAAAACAGATATTTATATTTTCAGAGAACATATTAGTTGGATAATCTTTTTTGTAAAAACGTTCTTCTGCCTTCTTTTCCTCTTGATGTTATTCTTCTTAAGTTTTTTTTTTATTATTGTTATAGTTGTTGGTATTATTATTATTATTATTATTATTATTAGTCTGCCCCATAAAACATTGAACATTTATAAAGTAGGCCTATATATAAATGCCCTGCTAACTTGATACTTGGCATATTTTTATGCGTTTTGTCCCACAGCATAGTGACACTTCAAGGCTATTGATTCCGCCTTATAAGTGCAGCTGAAAATCCATTTCTGAATGTGTTACTCTGCCTTGAGGCCTATTCAACAGCCTCAGCTCTAACGGCGGGTTTATAACTTATGTCTTGCTTGGGTTTCACTTGATTTGAATGTGAACAGTCCGTTACAGTAATACAGATTATTGATGGGTCTGTGTGTTCAGATCCGGGTCTCTCTGTTCAGGTCTGGTACAGTCCAGAAGTACAAACTCTGAGTCAGTGGATGATGATGATGATTTGGTTTATTTGGATCTAGTGAAGTGACCGCTCCTGCGCACCACGTGCTCGCGCCTCATCAGCATAATAATCGTCCCGCTTCTGCGTATATAAACCACAAAAACCTGAGCTCGCTAAGTCCCTGCCTCCAAAGACAAACCACACGAGACACACACACACGCGCGCGCACACACACATCCACATACACACTAAAAAAACCGCCGCTTTCGCTCTCCTTCATCTCTAACCACAACTTTTTGGAGTCAAGTTTTTTAACCCTTCCTTGCGAGCGTGTCGCTTAGAGAGAGAGAGAAAATCTAAGTTTTTACGACTTCTTTTAGAGCCGTATTAGAAGTATTAGTCCGCTTATTCCGCTGTATTTGGCTTTTTCGGACGCGGCTGGCACGTTTTGCTCTCCGGGGTTTCTGCTGGTTCGTCCTGCGCGGCTCAGGATGCGAGGAGACTCGGTTTTGTTCGCGATCAGCACCTAAACTTCGACGAAGGACCTCGTGAAAATAGGTTATAAGGAAAAACATACGTCTCGTCTTCTTTATCCACTTGTTTCCTGTCGGCGGAGAAAGAGAGAGGAGCATCAACTCTGAAACATGTGCGTGCAGCTTTAAAACACAACTTTATCAACTGTTCGAGCAGCTTGACTTTAGACTAACGTTACGTTTCCAGCTGGAGCGCACGGGGAGCAACTGAGGAGAGAAAAAAGAGAAGAGAGAGACTTTAAAGTATACATATATACAGACTGGGGTTCTATGTGAAGAAGCTTTACCTTTGCTGTGTCTGACTGCTCTGTCATGCGCATCCCGGTAGAGCCCAGCAGCAGCCGGAGGTTCAGCCCGCCCTCAAGCAGCGTACTGCCCGGCAAGGGGAGCGATGTGAGCGGCGGGAGCGCGCAGCCCGAAGCGCAGCCAGCGGCGGCTCCCAGACTGCGCGCTCACGACAACAGGAGCATGGTGGAGATCATCGCCGACCACCCGGCCGAGCTGGTGCGGACAGACAGCCCAAACTTTCTCTGCTCCGTGCTGCCGTCTCACTGGAGGTGCAACAAGACCCTGCCGGTGGCGTTTAAGGTGAGTGAGCGCGGTGGGCTTGTGCGCTTCAGGGGTCCGTGTGCGTGAATGAGAGCTGTAGAGAGGCGTTCAGGTCTGTACAACGCGCTTTCACGGCTTTTAAGAGTTGGATAAAATGGTCGCCGTGCTTTGCTTACTACTTAAATCAGGCTGGGCACGAACTGCTTTCATCGCCTCGTACAGGTAAGAATAAACACATGGCCGCTAAGGGCTCAGAGGCGTCGAGGATGCCGGAGAATGCTCGGTGTGCTCGGTTGCTTTTTATGGGGCTGAAATGGTCTGAAAACCATTCTTTTACGCAGGCTGTGTGTAAGAATAAAGAAAACACCTTAAAACTCCTCTCCACAGTGATGGAGTCAGCTAAACTTTGAGAAAGTGCAGCAGCGAGCGCTGAACATGTGCCCTCGCAGTCAAAAATAACTTTGCTAACGGGCTCTGATCGATTCCTTCGTTCAGCGAACTCAGCGAGGCTCTCAGGAAAGTCCCCACTGTTGATTTCACACCAGCAGTCGACATTTACGTGGATCTGGACACACATGCGCGCTGTAGGAATGAATTCAGCTCTGGGGATTTTGCTGCCCGCTCCGTCCTGGAACTGTAAACTAAAGCGATGGAAAGAACATTTTGAGCTGACTTTTGTTCAACGGTACTGAATCAAGCATCTCTGCTAAAAATGTTCCTGACCACAGGCCTGTCTGTGGACCTGGTGTCTCCTTGGTGGAGCCCAGAGCAGTTAGAGGAGCTTCTTTTATCATCTGTAGAGGAATTTCATACAGCCAGTTTAAGTTTCCTCATATTTCTATTAAATATAATAGTATAATGCTTATAAATATATTTTGCTTTAGGCAAAAATTAAAGAGCAGTTTCTTTTAAAATACCTTTTTAATTGTTTATTCTTTATTTAAAAATCCTTAAGCTTACATAAAACCATTGAATTCATTTTATTTGAATTTGGAACATTTTATCTTAATTTGCTTGTAATTGTTGTATTTGTAAAATTCACAGCCTGTGTGGAATTTTTTGGGGTTTGTGCGTAGTTACTGTATTCCAGCGTGTCAAAGACATTATTGATAGTAATTATTTACTTGTTTGCCCTGAAACTGTATGATTTCAGAGTGTTTTCTTACTTTTTGTAATCACATTTTAATGAAAATAAGTGCTTCAGTTTGCTAAAAGCACATCATGGATTCTCATAGCATTTTATTGCAATTCACCTCTAAAGTTACAGCCTTGTAGCTGATAAAAAAGTTGATTCTGTCTTACAATTATATATTATATAAATTATATCTATATCTATCTATATAAATATATCTATCTATATATATATATATATATATATATATATATATATATATATATATATATATATATAGGCAGAGATGTGTGTGTGTATATAGATAGATAGATAGATAGATAGATAGATAGATAGATAGATAGATAGATAGATAGATAGATAGATAGATAGATTACTGTTCACTCTTTTGTAACCCATATTATAATATTTACTGATGACAAAAACAGGCTCAGAAAGCTGGTTTAATACTGACAGGGTTCCCTTTCATGCCACAGGTCGTTGCACTAGGAGATGTTCCTGATGGAACAGTGGTAACAGTTATGGCAGGAAATGATGAGAACTACTCAGCTGAGCTGCGGAACGCCTCTGCAGTCATGAAGAACCAAGTGGCACGCTTTAACGACCTGAGGTTCGTCGGCAGGAGTGGGCGAGGTCAGTGTCTTTTTTCTGGATTTTCAATAATTATTCATAAACGTAAGCCATGTTTTCTCTCACTGTATCATATGACACAGCAAAACCACATATAGCAACTCATGTTTACAAGGCAAGAAATAGGGCGTAGTAGTAAAACTTCTGCATGTGGTAGATTATCCATCGAGATACTAAACCGCACTTTTACCACAGATACCCAGGGTAGGTTTGTAAACAGTTTATGACTTGAATTCATGAATACGGTCCACGCAAATACTGCAGTCCACGATTGTTTAATATATTCTTCTGAAGCTGTATCAGTTGAAAGAACGTGTAAACAGGTTATTTGAGGGATGGCTACATTATATATCACAGAGAGTAATTTGAGCGCTTCCAGGCTGAAAGACAAGAAAGCAGTGGGTGTGTTTGAATATTGCTGCCTTTGAAGTCTGCTCTTGTGATTTTTATGATAATTAATTATGATGGCATGTTACAAACACAGTTGTACATTTGTACACTGTATGTACATACAGTTTGCATTTAGGTGATTGTGTGCTTTATGCCCTGCTGTGTTATGTTATATGCGGACGTAGGCTTTAAGTGCTCTCAGACCGGTCGTGTGTAGATGAATGCTGCTTTTGATATGGGAGCAATTACTCCAAAAAAAATAAATAAATAAAAAGAAAGCCAGCCCTTGTGATCCTGTGGGAAGACCCCATTCAGAGAGCAGGCCTTTGAAGAAGACAGGACAGGCAGATGGATCAGAGGACCAGGCAGCCTGATGCTGGAGGCAGCCTAGACTGAGGGAATGCAGTCTAGACTTGCCTTTCCTAATCTTCACAGGCCCTTGGAGTTAAGCTCTCAGGTGTTCGGTTAGGGATCCCCAGAAGGGCCTCTTGGAAGCATACACACAGAAATGTGTTGATAAATGTTCAATTAAAGGCCCCACAAAAGCCCAGGCTGAAAGGTAAAGGAGGACGTATAATTATGTGGCAGTAAATATGTAAGCTTTCTCTCTGTGGGAACAGGGCAAACACATCAGTCATCTGTCAGAAAGGACATGGTCATGCAAACACTGTTTGCTCAGGCAGCATTGACAGACATCTGACTTGCGTTCAACCACTGGGCTCAGCACATTCTTTGTCCATCGCACATCCCTATGCACACCCCATGCAAGTGTGCGAGAGAGCCGGTGTGTGTGTTATCTGCTCACAGCTGTCACAGAGAAGAGGGCCTTGGCCCGCATGGAGACCCACACCTCGCCGGGCTTGGGTTTCTCTATCTCTGACACGGGATCTGCAGGAGGAAGTCGCAGAAGAGATAGCAGAGCATAAGGAAATTAAATATGGAAAACAATCCTGCATGCAACGAAAAAGATTCGAAACAGATATGAATGCCCAAAATCAACAAATTAGAGGATGAGGACGTAATGCGACAGTCTTACGTCTTTCAGACTGTCATAAGCCGCAGCTTACCTTGAGCTAATGCTTATTGTGTTTGACTTGTGATTAAGGACATTATCATGAGCGCTTATGATTCTGAGACGCGTTTTCCTTTGGACTGCGAGTTAACAGTAAAAGTCTGCAATGTCATATTTTAGGTTTGTGTGATACATATCATAATAAGCAAAATCACAAGAGCTAATTGTTACTCTAGCATTGGAAATGGTGTATTAAGCAAGGGAATTAAAGGAAAACTTCACAGTTTTTTCAAATTGTCTGCATAATTAAACAGTTACGATGTAAACCAAGTCATTCAGAGTGGTTTGATGAGAAACACTCCATTCTATGTAAACTTACAAAAATATGAATTGTTCAAAGCGGTGGTGATAGGAACCAGATGTCTGGAGACTTTAATGTATCTAAAAAGTACCTCATAGAAAGTTTCTATTATTGCTTTCTATTACTTATATTTATGGGCCTCAACCCAGCACATCCAATTCACATTCTGCTTGTTGCAGCATAATATGATTGTGAAATCTAATGACTGTGATTGCAGTCAGTTTAAATAATTGTTATCTGCTCAAATTACAATTAGCATTTATTCAAATTACAGCAGTTCAGTATTCTGATTAACTCAGTATAAAAATTCTAAACCGTTAATGCACAGCAGGGTTATATGATATATAAAAAAGTATTGCTACATATGGCAGTGATATTCCATTTATATATTTACATTTATTCAATCACGTGAATGTCTTTATTAATTAGAACACCCACAGAAACTCAGCTGGAACATGGAGGGTCAGACCAGTTCAGGGGTGGGGGGGTATCTTGATTTAATAATAAACATGACTTACAGCACATGTTTTTGTCATTAACCTGCAGTAAATGAGCAGTTTGAAATATTATACAAAATGTAGGCCTATACAGAACAGCAGAGTAGCCACCATGAAGATACTAATAAAAAGATATTTTGTTATGTTTGGAAACTTTAGACTGCTTTTAAAACCACATAGCCTATAAGTTTAGACTGTTCTTTGTTTTGCTACTTTTAGCAGTTTTCTTATATCATTTTCTTTATTTTCCTAAGCCAGACTTCGACTCCACCGCTGTCACTGCTGGTTGCAGAGTAACTTTTTTTTAACCAATCACATTTCTGTGTTTAAAAGCAAACAAGCAGATGATTATACAAGCTAGACAGACTTTGATTTTCAAACATACAGTATTTAATATAAATTAAAGTGAAACTGAAAATGAGTATTTTCAGTTTCATTTTTGAATGAAAATGACATTTTTATGACTGTCTCATGCCGGTCATAGCAGTCAGAGTGCCATAACAAGCATTTAAAAAGCCTGTAATTCGTTAGTGGGCTCATTTGCATATTACAGTCCTGATATCAACATTGTAGAGGTGAATATCATGATAATGATTAGCCAGCAAACTAATCAGCCTTAGTGCAAGTACTACTAAATCAGCCTGGACACATAATTATCAAACAAGATAATGGAAAGACGGTTCTGTTTATGTTAATAATGTTAGTGAGTCAACAGGCACTCATGTAAAGTGACCATATGTATATTACATATGTTTGGGCAACGTCTGGGAAACCGTTGTCAAACTCATGAACCTATTGACTAAGACAGTGTGGTAAGCAATGAGAGTAGGTTGGTATTTTTAGTTGGTGGTGTGCAGTTGTTGGATGCAGGGCAGATGCAGGGGTTGGGCTGGTGGCTGGGCACTGGGCTGCCTTGCGGTGTGGGTTTGGGATCTGGTTACTGGGAAGGGCTGGGTTGGGTTCGATTGTTGGACACAGACTTGCATCTGGGGGCTTAAGGACAGATTCCTGAGGGAGAAAGAATGAGAACGACTTTAGCAAGCGTGAGCACAGCAAGAGGGCAGAGATTTACAGTAACAGCTTCATTGAAGGAGGCAAGGTCAGCAGAGTTTAAAAATACGCAGCTCATTGGAAATTCAGACTCTCTCTGAAATGATAGTTTTGTGGTCACTGGCTCTGCATGTTGTGATAAGACAACTTATCTATAACAACTATGATAAGGCAAGAGTGGTAGGTATGATATAGCAGCGATATGTGATAGTGTGATAAACCTAAAAATAGATATTTAAACATTCCATAGTAGAACACTTGTTATGTTTCAGCTAGGGTTGAGACATTTACCAGTCTTAATGATGTACAACTGTTTAAAACTCAACATTTGACATTTTAAATTCTGATAATGATTTCATGATCTATCTATGCATGATTCCAATGGAAAACAGAAGTAAACATCCTGCTGTTTACAGTCTCCCTGCAAAGAACACATAAAGAATATGAATGTGATAGAGTGATAGTAGAGGTGATTGAGCTCCAGAGTTGTTTTAACCAATTAAGAGGACAATATTTTATAAAGAATCAGGATAAAAGTTTTATAAAGTTTTTTTAAATGGCCACTAAGTACATTATCCATTTTTTTGTGAACTAATAATGATTAATAATACCATTCTTATTTCTGAAAAAAAAAGATTGGGACTCCTAACAACCATGCAAGCTCCACTCTTGCTTCAAATCTGAAAAAATCCACAGGCGATTCTTTCCATCCTTCCCCTGTGAGAAGACAACTCAACACTATGAGTCTGAACATTATAATATACAACCCCAATTCCAGTGAAGTTGGGATGTTGTGTAAAACATAAATAAAAACAGAATATGATGATTTGCAAATCCTTTTCAACCTATATTCAATTGAATCCGCAGCAAAGACAAGATATTTAATGTTCAAATGGACAAAACTTTGCAAATATTCACTCATTTTGAATTTGGTGCCTGCAACATGTTCCAAAGACGTTGGGACAGGGGCAACAAAAGACTGGGAAAGTTGAGGAATGCTCAAAAAACACCTGTTTGGAACATTCCACAGGTGAACAGGTTAATTGGGTTAAAAGGGAGCATCCCTGAAAGGCTCAGTCATTCACAAGCAAGGATGGGGCGAGGTTCACCACTTTGTGAACAACTGCGTGAGCAAACAGTCCAACAGTTTAAGAACAATGTTTCTCAACGTGCAATTGCAAGGAATTTAGGGATTTCATCATCTACAGTCCATAATATCATCAGAAGATTCAGAGAATCTGGAGAAATCTCTGCAAGTAAGTGGCAAGGCAGAAAACCAACGTTGAATGCCCGTGACCTTCGATCCCTCAGGTGGCACTGCATTAAAAACCGACATCATTCTGTAATGGATATTACCACATGGGCTCAGGAACTCTTCAGAAAACCATCGTCAGTGAACACAGTTTGTCGCTCCATCTACAAGTGCAAGTTAAAACTCTGCCATGCAAAGCAAAAGCCATATATCAACAACACCCAGAAACGCCACCGGCTTCTCTGGGCCTGAGCTCATCTGAGATGGACTGTCGCAAAGTGGAAAAGTGTCCTGTGGTCTGATGAGTCCACATTTCAAATTGTTTTTGGAAATCATGGACGTCGTGTTTTCTGGGCCAAAGAGGAAAAGGACTGTCCGGATTGTTATCAGCGCAAAGTTCAAAAGCCAGCATCTCTGGCAGTATGGGGGTGTGTTAGTGCCCATGGCATGGGTAACTTGCACATCTGTGAAGGCACCATTAATACTGAAAGGTACATACAGGTTTTGGAGCAACATATGCTGCCATCTGAACAATGTCTTTTTCAGGGACGTCCTGCTTATTTCAGCAAGACAATGCCACGCCACATTCTGCACATGTTACAACAGCGTGGCTTCGTAGTAAAAGGGTGCGGGTACTAGACTGGCCTGCCTGCAGTCCAGACCTGTCTCCCATTGAAAACCTGTGCCGCATTATGAAGCGCAAAATACGACAACGGAGACCCCGGACTGCTGAACAACTGAAGCTGTACATCAAGCAAGAATGGGAAAGAATTCCACCCACAAAGCTTCAACAATTAGTGTCCTCAGTTCCCAAACGCTTATTAAGTGTTAAAAGGAAAGGTGATGTAACACAGTGGTAAACACGCCCCTGTCCCAACTTCTTTGGAATGTGTTGCAGGCATCAAGTTCAAAATGAGTGACTATTTGCAAAAAACAATAAAGTTTATCCATTTGAACATTAAATATCTTGTCTTTGTAGTGTATTCAATTGAATATAGGTTGAAAAGGATTTGCAAATCATCGTATTCTGTTTTTATTTATGTTTTACACAACGTGCCAACGTAAGAAATTTTCATACCATGCCACAGCCTAGACTCTAGATTCAGAGCAGCGTGGTGAGACAGTCTTAGCTATTTTGTTGCATAAACTAGATTTAAAAATTAAGAGAATGAATAAAAAGAGAGTCCAATCAAGATAGTGTAGTGGCATCCTGACACATGCACACAAAGCCAAATGTAGCTGGCTGCTTCATTGAGTCACCCATTTTCCGCCCACTTCTTCCTGTCTCAGCAGCAGATTGCAGCTTTGAGAATGTGTCATGCCTGACTTCACAGCATACTTTGCAGATTACTCTTGTTGCTGAGTTTGTTACTTTTGAAGCCTCTTGGAGCTTCCTGTGCCGTGGTAACAGAGCGTGTCATCTTATCATATTTCTGCTGCATATCAACATCTAAATAGCACAGTGTGTAAGTTATGAAAGACAACCTTGCTGTCCAGGCCTCTTTATCTTTAGATTCATACATAAATGTAATAGCAACTCGATGTTTTCATAGACAAGCTTTTTTCTATTTGATGAATCATTTGCAGTTGAGGTATACTGGATGACCAAACTGTTTGAAGGTTTTTCACTGACTTTAAGGTCATGTGAGGACAGAAAAGGCATGATGGGACTGGTTTAGGACTTGCATTGCATTGAATACCTTCAACACATTTTTAAATCATTACCCTGAGAAAACTAAAAGCGAGTGTCCATGTTGGGCAAGATATTAAAAAAACAACCACTTTAGCATGGCATGCTGTTATGAATTACTGGGAACTCTAGATGAACAGTGCTTAGTCTATCAAAGTTGTTATATATTGTTATATTCAGTAAACCATTAGTAGCAAAACTTGCTGACATGTCTTACAACACTTAATAAAACTTACCAGCTTTTTTTGACTCGATAGCATTATTGTCTATTGTTTGTTTCAAATGTATTAACTCCCATGGCAGTAAAAATCCCACAGTCACCATCATCATCAGCAGCAGAGAAAATGCAAATGCATAGCACGCAGTGAATGTGGGACATTGTGCCGAGGGCTAACGGGCTATGAACCTTTTTGTGTCTTGCAGGGAAGAGCTTCACTCTGACAATCACAGTATTCACAAACCCACCCCAAGTGGCTACTTACCACCGAGCCATAAAGGTCACAGTGGATGGACCGCGAGAGCCAAGAAGTGAGTACCCCCCCAAATATCGGCCCGTCATGTGATAATGATTATCACACACAAAGAGGTGCATGCATCTGAAGCCACTGTGAGAGATGAATGATGGTGTCCAACCACGTTTGGCCTTCGCTGGCATCCTGCCCCTTTCCTCAGCCCAGAGGTGGGAAGTGGCCGCTGGTTGGCGGGGTGGGGGGAGAAAGATGATGGATGAATGGATGCATGGATTGTGTTAGGGTACTGTTTTAAAAAATGGATTCAGCATGCCTGAATGCACAAAGACACCCTTTGAGCAGCAACAGGCGTACTAAGTGAGAGGCAAACACAAACACGTGCCGCCGTGCCGCTCGCCTTGCCAAAATGTTTGCTGTATCTGCCTCTCGTCTGCATCCTTCAACATGTAGCACTGGCCCCTCGACCTTTAACTTGAAGCCCCATCTTCAGCACATGTATGCGTGCACATACACAAGGGCTGTCTGGAAGCTGGTGTTGGCTACTGATTCAAGGATCCTGGGCTGGGCTTGAGCAAAATATAGGAAGGAGGATGATTTGATGCAGGATATCATAACATCTCTGTTTTCCTCATAACTCCATTTATTAAACTCCTAGCAATTGCCAGCAGGAATTAGTTGAAAAGGAAAGGAGTTTGACAAATGAACTAAAAGAAATAATCCAGAATTATTTAAGCTCTCACTGCATAAACATGCATTATGGTTAGAGGGGAATTCAACCTGCTTTTTTTCTCCATCCTTAAATAGTTAAAACATTAACAAAGTCTTTCAGAACAGCTTCAAGCAAAAGGTATCAGTGTAGAGAATCTTACCACCTCAGAATTGTTCACAATAGCGGTGATAGGAGCCAGACATCCAAAAGGTTTAATACCACTAAAAGCTACCTCACAGGACACTATTAAATGAAATGGTTGCAAATACATTACCTGATGTCTGAGACTTTTCTTAGCGGTAGTTTTGCGATAAGGATTTAGCCTAAAACTTATTTTTTTAAAGCCATTCAGGGCAACGAGTATCACAATTAACATTATATACAAAAGTACTGAAGACATGTTTGGACTCATTGGTCATTTTAGACAGTAAATAAGGTGGCCGTGTTGGGGTTATTGCGCCCCCTGGTATGAATAATTTTCTTTACAAGCACCATTTCACATCAAACTACTCTAAAAGACTGTGTTTACATTGAAGTTTTAAGATTAATAACTGAACTTGCAGTTACAGCAGTTAAAACTTGGTCCTGCTCTGATTTGCCACATCTGTGTGCTCACTCTGAGAAACATTAGCTAGCTGAAAAAGCCTCAGCTATCGTGCAACTCTGCATCTTTCATTAGGCTGTTTCGACTTGTGCAATGCAAAGAACCTTTATGTGGATCCTGCAGAGAGCAGCTCTTCTAACATCTCATGAGTGCTTTCTCTACCTGGAGAAAAAAAAACATTTTTTGCTCTCTGCCAAATTTCAATTTTCACACGGGCCCCCAGAAGCTGTAAATATACACAAGCTGTCATGAATGACTTTCATGTGGCACAGAAGAGAACAAGGACCATATAGAGCCTGACTGACTTCAGTGAGTGTTTATGTTAAAGCCTGTCGCAGGTTGACATTATGGTCAAAAGCCTGCAAAACTCAACCTTTTGTGGAAGACAAATCTCATAAAGCTGGCTTGGATTCCATTACCCGTTGATCATTATTGACAGCCATGGGCTATTAAAGCATGCATCTTTGAAAATATCACATATCATCATTCCTGCTCTTTACACACATGGCATCATTTATTGCACTCAGTCATGAAAAACGTCAAAGCTAACTTTGTGATCCGACATGACCGTTACAATCATTTGACTAGCATTCCTGTTTACAATTTAAATGAGCTTCTTAGTAACTGGCCTCTGACATCATGGGTTTTTTGGTAAGTGATTATGTTAGACTGTTCACTTCCTTTTTTTCTTGTACATGATCCTCTTATGCTCTTTTATAAGCCCCACACTTCTCTTTAAGGCTGCTGTCCTCTTCCCTACCCATCCCTCGTTCTGCAGTCATCACAGTTCAATACTTCTGCCATCATCCATCATCACACTTGCTGTAGTTCCAATCTTTATGTATCTTTTGTAAAAAAAAAAAAAAGAAGCTGGGATATGTGCGCCAAGCAGCCTGGCACACAGCTGTTTCCACAGGCTCTTTATACTGAGATACATAGATAGATATATTTTTGTCCGCTAAATTTTTTGGCTGCAAAATCAATGCTATCACTTCACAAGCAGTTTTTTTTCCGCCACCATCCACCCCTGTTCCTCTCAATTAACACATCTGGCAGCAGAAATTTGGAGCCACTTCATACCAGTGTATGATCATGATTCATTATTGGATTAAAAGTGCCCCGTGGCATTGCTGATTTGACGGGGCTTTGATCTCACACACCCTTGGCTCATCCCTTTTTCCAGCTCTGTTCTCAAGGGAAATGGAAGTTTATGACTTCCAAACATGGCCTGTGTTGATGTAAACAGTAAGGTTTTAGTGAAGACTGTATTTGTGTACACTGTCTGAGAGTAACTGCTGGTCTGCAGACTGGGACAGTGACAGACAATGCAGTAGAAAATTGACATCCTTACCCTGCACTCACACCAGCAGTGACTTTTCACTTCTTGTCACCAGAATCGCTGGTCACTCATCGTCTGTGGGCATTTCTGAACTGGAGCGGATCGTGGGTTGCCATGGTTTCCCTGACCCTGGTAATCCTGGTAATAAATCGTTTGTGTGCTTATTTTTATTTAATCACCGTGTCAGAGCAGTCAGTTTGTGGGGGAAAAAGTAAAGCATCGCCACCATTATTCCATCTCTGGTAGGAACGATTATCTAGGAACCAAAAAAGGAGCGTACCATTTCACAGTGGCAGAAACAAAGCGCTTACTATGCCGCTCAATTCCTAATCACCACATCGCTTTGCTGCTTATTTGCATAAAGTTAAACTCCGCCTACTTCATGTCGGCAACATTCGCGCCGCATCCTGTCGCCAGAAATCGCCAGCTGTCATTGAAAATGAATGACCTCCAGCCACTTTGTTGCATTACGTCGCTGCCAGTGTGAAGGCAATGTTAGAGTTATTCATCTCCAAAATCCACATTTATCTAATATCTAGTATAATTTCAGTTATGAAACAATTTTACACATCGTATTGTTACCCCTCCCAATGACAAAACCTGGAATGGTGAAGGCTGGCATGTGCTTCCTGCTGCTAATGCAACTTTATTGAATAGCTCAACACGCTTGGAGGAGAATTGCCAATTCTGTTACATCACCTAAAAGACGGCTAACATTGTACTGAATGATGGGAGGAGAATGAGGGCAATCCTACCCTCCCAGCAAGGCCAGTTGGACTCCTGATCACAGATGGCTGTGGCATCACTGGGAATCCTAAAAATATGGCCAACGCCTAGACAGTTGCATCAGTCGGAAGCCCACACATTTCTGTTCTAATTTTCAAAGCCACTGTGGCTAAAAACTAATTGAACCTAAGCTTTGTCAAAAAGTGCATTACTAATTTGAAAAAATCCCAATTCGGCTAGATCAGTATCATGCCAGCTTTTTCAATGTTGCAAGCGAGCCAAGATAGTGTTGTATCTTTCCAGCTTCTGTAGTATAGCTGAAGTTACTTTAAGGGTTTGCCAACAACATGTTTCCCATTGTTCTTGCTATGTATATTGACATTATGGCAAAAAGCGTGAGTTATTGCCTTGAGCTACATCAGAATGGGGGAGTTGTGGGCTGGAGGGTAGGGAACCAGCCTTGCGACCTTCTTTGAAGGTCGCGGGTTTGATCCCCTAAGCCAGTACAGTACATGACCTAACCCCCAACTACTCCCCGGGTGCTGTGGATAG
This sequence comes from Pygocentrus nattereri, assembly GCF_015220715.1. Classification (NCBI taxonomy): domain Eukaryota; kingdom Metazoa; phylum Chordata; class Actinopteri; order Characiformes; family Serrasalmidae; genus Pygocentrus; species Pygocentrus nattereri. The sequence continues at coordinate 29,714,840 of NC_051220.1, read as the reverse complement.
GGCTGCCCCCTAGTGTGTGTCTTCACTAGTGTGTATGTGGTGTTTCACTGCATGGACGGGTTAGATTGCAGAGGTGCATTTTCCCCATTTGTGGGACTAATAAGGGTCTCTTAATCTTACTAGTAAAGTACTAATCTTACTTAAAGTAATGCTACTTGGAAGCATTTTGCACAAACTGTTCTGTAGGAAACTGCCGTGCAAACCATCCATATCCATTTGAGGGAGACCTGCACAAAATGTGGGACAATCTCTCTAAAAGTGGGCAAGACATGACACTTTTTTACTATAGTTTGAATGATGTGGCAAAAACGGCTGGTTTTGTGATGACTTTCTTTTTAAAACCAGGTGTAAATTTGCATGGGACGTGTTGTTGTGAGACTTCCTTTAACAATGATGGCAGAAACAGAGGATAAACAGAGACAGCAGCCTTGAACACCTGCCAAAAGAATGTTTACCATCAGACTTGTTTACATCAACCTTTTAAAATCATAATATAATATGTACCTGTGTAAGAGGATGTGATGCAAATTATGCCATAGCTGTGCTATTTTACACACTCTAAAGAGTTCTCTAAACCTGATAACAAAACAAGTGCATTTGTGAGCACAGCACAAACAGGTAAATTGCATTTCCATTGCAATAATAAATGGAAATGATCACAATGTAATATTGACCAGTGTTCTTTCTACTGAACCTGTCTTTGCACATAACCAAATTAAAACAGCTTTTCTTAGATCTCTTTATTTAAAAAAGCTTCATCTCCAGGGTTTAAAGTATTAGAGCATTGTCTGTCTGTCTGTCTTTCTGTCTGACTGATAATGCTCATGCATGCTCTTATTTTCTGTCTGTCTGTCTTTCTGCCTGACCTATAATGCTCATGCATGCTCTTATTCTCTCTCTCTCTCTCTCTCTCTCTCTCTCTCTCTCTCTCTCTCTCTCTCTCTCTCTCTCTTGCTCTCTTGCTCTCACATCTTCTGCTCTTGTTAAGCATCAGGCAGGTGGCCAGGCAGGAAATGACACATGCAGAGGCATCTTGAGTTGTGCAACCTCCTGTAAATGTGTTGTGAAGCTGCCTCTGTTTGCCTGTTTATGCATTCCCCCACTCCTCAGTATAGAAGGCTAAGACCAGAGACTGGCCAATAGACATTCCTAGACAAACTGACAGAATTCACAACAGCTTTATAGTCTCAAACAGTGCTCCTTGTCTCTTGTTACTCCATTTAACACCTGATATACCTGTTTTTCTTGGCATACTATGAGGGGGAGCCTTATAATATCGCTACATGTTGATGAAAGACCTGTCCTGTTTTGCATGAGATATTGCAAGGGGCACCATTTTAGTGATTATGGTGTAATTAGTAGTAAATCCCCTGAAGCTCTCAAATATGTGGGGTCGATCTCATACACTTCTGAAGGTGCACTCAATAACTTACTTATAGGCAAGATAGATGGCTACCAATCCAATAAGGTGCTTAATTTGAACAAGAATTATACTGAGTATACTGAGTCCCATACTGAGTATGCTGTCATCAACAGATCTATTACACCAGGAATAAGTCAGGAAAATAAAAACTACTAAAAAAGTATATTGATTTTTAGCTGAAGAGAGACAAAATATGCAAGCGTTGTCCCCATAATCTAGTACTTGAACTATTTAAGCATTTGCTCTAGGCATATTATGAAGTCCCAGGCAAATCTCTTCTATCTTGAATCATGAGTGAATGTAATTATAATTTAAGCCTATAATTTCAGAAAGCTTTCCTGCTTGCTAACTATCCCTTGAAAAGTCACACATAAGCCACAAAAAATATTCAGTTGTGGACAATTTCAGTTGTGTTATTTCATGAGTGCAGTGCCTCATCTGAATGTAAAGTTCCACAGTGCAGTAGTTATTTGGTGGTGCTGGTGTAGCTGTGGTTATTAAGAGCAATTTAAACTAATGGACTGGGAGTGGTCAGTTAGATGTTTTATAGAGGGCCCTGTGTTAGTTACATCAGGGACAGCAGTACTTGAAACTGACTCAAGAAGAATGACGGTACTGAAGTCCAAAATCAATACAAAGCAGTTCTATTAGAGCCAAATGAAATCACTTTGTACTGAAAAAGATTTGTACTTGAACTTCTGGGCGTTTATGATGCCATGCAAGATATCATTAGTTAGTGTCAATATGTCAAAGAGCACATCAGACATATGGAATTAATCTTTGAACAGTGTGTGGAATGCCGCCTTTGCTTATTTGGCTTCTGCTCAAGAACGTCCATAGTTGGAGAAAAGCACCGTATAAATGTGTATTTCATTCCGTATGTTTACCATTGAATGCCTTTCGTTAAGTATGCATTTGACTAAAGGATACTAACAAAATGTTCAAGGAATGTTTGAATTTACAGGGTTAGTAATGTAAATATGGCGATATTATGCAGTTAGAATCAGAAGAGCCTTGTTAAAAAGAGTTTGGCACAGGTTTTATTACCAAAATCCAGTCTAACGTGCAGTTTGTGTGAATCAGGGTGGCCTAGAATGGAGATTTTTCATTTGGCCTGCTGGATGACTTCTGCACTGATGCAACGCACGATTCCGCTTACTAGTGCATTGTTTTCTAATTTCAGGTCGATGTTATTGTGTGGTCCTCACCTCATCACTGAGATTACATTACAGAGCGAAATTCAATTCATGTACAATACAGTACAATCCAAAACTCCTGCAATGTTTGTTTTTTAATAATATCAGATTTTGAGTAGATGGAAGACCAGAACATTTTACAGGGGAAAGCAGGTCTGGCATGTGTATTAATGGCACATTGCGTTAGTAGGATGGAAAACACACTGTCTGTTTTTGAACAGGTTCTGTATTTTCCGAGCTTATCCCAGAGTCTGTGTTTTGACTGCCATGCAGACGGCTGGAAAAGAGCTATTGTCTCATTGAAGTCTCCAATAAAGCAGTAGCCAGACAGGCTTCAAAGCCTCACCTCCATGTTTGTCGGTTTAAGCAGGACGGTAAATGACGTCAGAGTTCTTCTCCTGGAGTTGGTCCATCATTCCTTCTGTTTCTCTCTTCCTTCTGCTCTCTTTCTCAATCCACTCCTTTCTTCTTACATGATTATAAATATGCATACAATTCCATCTACTTCAAGATTACGCTGTTTTACATTTGTAGGCACAAGCGATGAGAGTACTGAACCTCCACATGTTCATCTAGATGTGCTTATAGCATCAGCTTTGACAGTCATATATTCAGTCATGCACAAAAGTTTGGGCACCCTGGTCAAATGACATGTTTTGTTGATTTTTCTTTCTAAGTGAAAATAAGTGAACAAGTCCTCTACAGAGAACACACTTCTGCACATTTTACTGCACAGTTACTCTTTATTTGCTGAGGTTTATATTGGGGAAAAAATAAAGAGCAAAATGTGGCCTGTGCAAAAGTTATGGCACATTTTATATTTTATCTTTTATTGTTTTTTCCCAATGAGTTAAACTCAGCTAATAAGTAGAAATTGTGCATTGACATTTAGATTGACAATGTCATACTTAAGTTTCCTGTAAAGGATCTACTTTCAGCAACCCATGTATTTGCCCAGGAGTGTTCAAACTTCTGCATACGACTGAATACATTAAAAAAAAAACTGCTACTGATGTTGAATTGTTTATGTTGCGGTTTGTGTATGGAGCCACTCTAATTACCAGAGCCAGAAATGAGCATTAGTGGTGAATTTGTGAAGTTCCTCTAGGCTTTGAACGTTCGGTGCGTGTCCCGACAGGTAGGCTCCCACAACAAAACACTCGCAGCAGGCCTCTCAGACAAAAGGCAGCACAGTCCATTGAAAATAAACCTATTTCGGGTAGACTCGCATAAGAAATAACCAGGTCGTCCTTTCCCTAAGCACATTTCCAATCGCAAAGTGAACTTAAGAAAAGTATGTTGCTGTTGGTGTTGGCCAAGAGGAAAGCGTGGGGCTTGTATTAACGACAGCAGGCTGACAGCTTGGAAGGAGCCGTAGAGTTGGGTAAAATCCCCTTGTCTCTTTCCTGCTCACGGCTCCAGCGCGTTACCCCCAGCGGGCTCCTGCTGCTGTGAGAGTCACGGACACAGTCGGTGCGATGTGAGAACGGAAAGGGAGCATTCATATTACTGTAACCGTTTCCCTGCACATAAACGTTTAAAGTGGTTTCACGGACCATTGCAAGTAACCGGTCCAAAGGCATTTAGCTCTCTGGGTACATTCAGCTTCATTCAGAGTGCTTAAGCCAATGTTCTAGCAGCACCGTTCAGTTGAGAAATGTGCAAGGTAGGCCTCTCGCTTTTGTATATTGTACATCTTCTAGTATTGACTGAATTTGGCCTTGCGTAACCTCTCAAACAAATATGGGTTGGCCATTGGATGAAAGTTTGATTGTTTATGTTGTGAAGTTGCATCGCGCCTGATTGCTGAAGCCAGCCTGTCGATTTATAAAGCTCTGGTAGTATTTGTGCCCTTTCTTGGCGTGCTTTGCTTCCTGAATCCTGGAACACACAGACCACACAAGCGCCTGGCACAAGTCCAGCACTGCTTGGCTGCCTTGTTCTCTCTTTTCTCTTCTTGCTCTCTCTCTCTCTCTCTCTCTCGCTCGCTCTCTCTCTCTCTTCCCCACCCACTGCCCTCCTCTCTGATCCTGTGAGCAGACGGGCGTTTGGCCTTGTCCCGTCTCTTGCTGCTTTTTTTCTCCCCCCTTTTTTTCGTCTCACTCACTAATTTCACAGGCTCCTCATGTGGAGCTGCCATATGAAATAATCCATTGTTTCGCTCTTCAGAGGAGTAAGCCCTCCCTACAGCACAGCAATTAAAGAAATGAAATCTAGACGGATGTATGTTTCCCTTTCTTCTCCCATCCGTTTTATTCCTCGTGTCGCCACTGGATGATTGATGCGCCCTGACGGCACGGGCTGATATTTGATGTAGCGCGAGCGCTGGTGTTTAACGAGGAGAGGGGTGTTTTTGCAGGTCATAACGCTATCAGATGGCAATTTCACATGCAGGCAGGAACCCTGCCAGAAATGCAGCCACACTGTATTTATATGCTCGTATTATTTACAGTCCGTGCCACTTTCTTTTTTCTGGAAAAGACAAAGATTTCACAGTTCTGCTCATGCCAAGGCTTTGGAGCCTGTGTGCGCTTCGACTGCGCCCTTTTTACTCTGTTTTTCTTCAGTGGAGAATTGCTCGTCAGACTCACTACTAATGTCAGGACATTTAGGCTCTGATCTGTTGTATATAATTGGTGTCCCCATTACGGTTCTAGACTTAACCCTTGACTCGCTGTATTTAACTTTGACACTAACGTAAACCTTTTATTTCTCATGGAGGATGTGAGCGTTACAGAATTTCCTTTGCTGGAGATGAATCACTCGCATTATTGCTTTTTTTCTCTCCAGCCCTCTGGATATTTAGTCTGACTTTTTAGTCCACGTCATTTTTTTTCCCACTACGTTTCCAGAGTTTATGGCTTTCACTGTGTATGCTCTACTTATCTAATTAGGCTTAAAATGGCATTTCAGGGAGCTATGTGACATTTACGATCTCTGTATACTGTAAAAGATGTAAGATATTAATGTATATTTATACAGTACTGTACAAAAAGAGACTTCATTTATTTCATTTCCAGTCAGGACAGCCATTCATTTGTCAGGAGATATTTCTGGTGACATTAGATATAAAATAATACTTAAGAAAGGAAAGAGAAAATCAAATGGAAATGAGTAAAAAAGGGAGTTTCATACAAAACTGAAGTTCAAAAAGTTATTAAAAGATACAGAGAAACTGGTACTTAACTACCAGTCAGACGTAACCACCAAAACTGTCACCATCAGATAAACAGTACTAGAAGCTTTCATCTTTGAGAGAGAAGAAAATCAAGCTCCACTCTCGCTTCAGATCTGAAACATTCATCAGTGTTTCTGTCCATCGTTCCACTGTGAGAAGACAACTCAACACTCTGAGTCTGAAAGGACGTGTACCTGCCAAGAAAGTACAATAGACAAAAAAGAAAACTTTGCAGGTTTTATAAAGAAGCTGCTGATGTTCTCAAAACAATGGGCTGACGCACACAGAGCTCAGACCTCAACGCCATTGCATGTGTTGGAGATGACTTGAATCATGATGAGAAACAGAAACCTCAACCAGCTTCTAAGACTGAACTTTGGAGGTGGGTGAAAAAAAACCCTACAAATTTCTCTAAACAACTGAAAGCAAGTCTCTTAAATAGAATGGAAGCTGTAGTAAAAGAAAGGAGTGTACACACTAAATTCTGAGCAAATTTGATAATACACTCCATTGCTTAGACGTCTGTGTAATTTTCTTTCAAATATATGCTTTCAGCTTTTTTCTGACACTAGAAAATGAATAGCTTGTACTTGATGGCAATTTTGACTGGAAAGTAAATGAACGAAGGGTGGTCTCTGACTTTTGCACAGTAATTGTACATTGTATCTTAATTATAATGCATTCAATAGATCGTCTATGATTCATTGATGCTGCTATTCAATTTTAATTTAGGTATTAAAGATATTTCCTAGAGGAGCGCTGAGTTTGTGCCGCGTGTTTGACATTGCTGTATGCTTACAGCACTGTCCACAGCTGTTAGTCGCTGGCGGCTGGTGATGAGGAATAACTGTCCTATTCAGTAATACAATGGCAGGTTTGTGTGGTGCATCCTGTGTTGATATTTATGGAACAAGAAGCATTACACCCTCAATGATTTTATGCCTCTAATAAAATTCAACATGGTGAGTATATTGGCAGATATTATTTCACGTTGCGTGTAACCCCTCTAGTTCCACATAGACAGAGGTGTATTCATTCACCCTTTCAGCCCGGGCTAAATGAAATTATACTGGTTCCCCTTTTGGCGGCGACGGAGAGGGGCGTGTATTTATTACATTTCCCCCAGTGCTTACATGCACGGGGAATACTCTCAGGGATTACACTCCCGCTCAGGATGCGGAGGGGCTCTTACGTGCATCAGATATTAACCTCTGAATGAGGACTCCTTCTCACAAAGTGCTATTTGCTCAGCTTAGCTCTGGAGCACAATCAGGTTTTGCAAGGCTGGAGGTAACTGACCCTGGCTGTGCCAGCTGGAGCGCTGCCAAGCTTCAGCAGGAGTTTCTCTTTTCTTCTGTTTGATATTTACTTTACAGCCATTTGGGGGAGCCAAGCAGGGCGAGACAGACAGACAAGCACATTCAGACTGAAGAGAGGAAAAAAAATACACTGAAAGACTTAAAAAGACCCTCTTTACATTGTATTCTTCTCCTGTGTTGACACAAAGGCCAGGCTCCAATGCAATTGGCCTTTTATTGAAAGAATATAGGGGCCCGTGTGTTGTCAGTGCACTCCAGCACACTCACCAGGGAAGGTGTGAGTGGCCCAGAATGGGGGAAGCGTTCATTGCATGACTGCTTCTCTTTATTAGAGGATGTCTTTTTTAAAACCAGCTCATTTCCCTCTCATGACACATACATGCATTAATGTTTTTTCGATAATAGAAAAATACAGTCGCTGAGCCATTTAATCGTGAGTGTTGGATAAACACCATCGTGCTAAGCCACAAGCATGCAGCCGTTTTCCCTATTTTTCCAGCCAAGTTGATTCGTTCCATGCTCTTATGTAACATGTATCTGGTAAACGTAGAGCCTTGTTGTGTTCTCTGTAGTCCCCACCTCTGATTCCAGTAATGTCTGGCTCAGACGCAGTAATGCTTAGGTTTGCTTGCTTTGGTAGGACACAGGCAGAAGTTGGAGGACCCTCCAAAGCCCGGGCTGTTCTCAGAGCGCCTGAGCGAGCTGGAACGCCTCCGCCAGACCACCATGAGGGTCGCCGTGCCAACGCAGAGCCCCCGGCCCTCTCTCAACACCGCAGCCAACTCCTTCAGCCCACAGGGACAGACGCAAATCTCAGGTACAAGGGAGAGTTGGCCAGTGCTCAGTACTCAGCTTTTTTCCAACTCCATCAATACTTTAAGTTTATCATTACCCCATGTGTGGCCTTAAAGTGAGAGTTTGGCAAAAAAAATCAAAAATACACTCCCGTCCCCTTAACCCCAAATGTAGCCCATCAGCCAAGACAGCCAAAGACATTCTTCTTCATGTCTTTATTTTTTTCTTTATTTTATCATGGAAGCTATAAGACTGGGCAGCTATTAGGTGATAGATACAAACTGCATGCCTAAATCACGCATAGACTTGCTTGATACTATATGATCAGTTGTGATCTATAGAAATGGACAAAAGCACCAACAAAATTCAAAAAGCCTTAAGATTGCTGCTCATACTGTTCAGTTTAGTAAAGTGTTTTTGTCCAGTTTTCTAGATACTAGTAAAAAAAAGGGCGTTTGTATATGTGAGATCACCTAACCTAACATTTGATGTGGTTTAAGGTAAGGGTGTGATGATTTAAGCTTGCCATTTGCACAAGACTAGTTGGTGGTTATAAGACTACATTACTTGATAGCTACGTTTGCCTTATGGTTCCATGGCATGACTAGAGAAGCAAGCTGCAGACTCTAAACATGTCTTGGGTGATTTGCTACATTTGGGATAAAGGGGAAAACTGTGTAAAATCTGATTCACTGTCACTTTGTTTAATTTGCTCTGCAGACATCAGCATTATGAGTCTAAGAAACGGAAGGGTCGTTCAGTGGAAAGCCACTTAGCTAAGAAATATTACTGTATATTCCACAGTGGTAATTGTTGAATACTCACTAAAAAGAAAAAGGCATATGAATAGGAGCACAGTAATGTTTACTGGGGGTTATGTATGCACACGGTTTGATCTGATCATGTCACCTTTAATCAGCTCTATGTTGGTTTTGTCTGATAACATCACTTTAATTCTATTACCTTTGTCAAAATATTTGGCTATTGCTTCCTCCTCTGCTTTGGCACATCGTAGCTCTGCTGGATGTTTTCCATGCTAGTTTGACTTCAGAGCTAAATGCAAATGTTTACCACTTAGTTGGACTCCATCCAGTCCGTTGCTTGTCAGAGCAGACACCATGTTTACCAGATGAATGTGGAAATCAAACAGGAAGACATTCTTGGCTCGCTCTTCACATTGTTGTTATTAAACTATTTGCATATTTAGTGCCCTTACTTTTGCCACACCTTTGTTTTCAGAGAGCACTAGATTTGGTTTGCACATAGATGTACCAATAAGGGTTTCCACAAAGCGATGCTTGTAATTGTGGCCCAGTTACAGCAATGAATTTTAACATACAATTTTTTTTTTCTTAGCAAAAACATTAACGATTAAAATGGAAAACTGTGAAAATAATTAATGTCTGCAAGCTTGCATTGTGTATGTTCATACAGTGAAAGCAACGGTTCGGCAAAATTAAAGTGTGCACAATGTAATTTATCAGTCAAGACATGCTGGGTTTCAGAGGTCTTTTGCACTGGAGCTAGTTGAAGTTTCGAAACCACCAATTTTACATACTGCATGCCTAAATTGTTGCATACTTGCCTCAAACTGAATTATTAAGTATTAATAATAATGATAAGTTTAATTTATGGAGTGCTTTTCTCAAGCCCAGGGATGATTCCTTTAACAGCAAACAAAAACACACACACACACACACACACACACACACCTCCTCACTTCCATCCTTAGTATGTTGTGTGGTTTCCTGGCTCACAACCTAGTCAGTTACACTGTCACAATGAAAAGTCCTGACCACGCGACCTAGCACACTCCGCTGTCATGATGCAAAGTCCCTCACTCAAGGCCTAGTAAACTCCACTGTTAAAATGCAGTCCTCAGTTTTTGATCTAGTCAAATTCCACTACTGCAGTGAAATATGTCCTGTCTTGTGGTAAAAAGTGTCCTGGCTTGCAGTCTAGTCAAAATGTGTTACCATGGAGAAAAGTGTCCCAGCTTGTGGCCTCGTCAAACTCCGCTACCGTGGTGAAACATGTCCCGACTCACAGCCTAGTCAAACTCCGCCAACGTGGTGTTACATGCCTCGGCTCGCAGCCTAGTCAAACACTGTTACTATGGTAAAAAGTGTCCTGGCTCACAGCCTAGTCAACTCTGTTACAATGGTAAAAAGTGCCTTGGCTCGCAGCCTAGTCAACTCTGTTACAATGGTAAAAAGTGACCCGGCTCACAGCCTAGTCAACTCTGTTACAATGGTAAAAAGTGCCCTGGCTCACAGCCTAGTCAACTCTGTTACAATGGTAAAAAGTGCCCTGGCTCACAGCCTAGTCAACTCTGTTACAATGGTAAAAAGTGCCTTGGCTTGCAGCCTAGTCAACTCTGTTACAATGGTAAAAAGTGCCCTGGCTCGCAGCCTAGTCAACTCTGTTACAATGGTAAAAAGTGCCTTGGCTTGCAGCCTAGTCAACTCTGTTACAATGGTAAAAAGTGCCCTGGCTCACAGCCTAGTCAACTCTGTTACAATGGTAAAAAGTGCCTTGGCTTGCAGCCTAGTCAACTCTGTTACAATGGTAAAAAGTGCCTTGGCTCGCAGCCTAGTCAACTCTGTTACAATGGTAAAAAGTGCCTTGGCTCGCAGCCTAGTCAACTCTGTTACAATGGTAAAAAGTGCCCTGGCTCACAGCCTAGTCAACTCTGTTACAATGGTAAAAAGTGCCTTGGCTTGCAGCCTAGTCAACTCTGTTACAATGGTAAAAAGTGCCTTGGCTCGCAGCCTAGTCAACTCTGTTACAATGGTAAAAAGTGCCTTGGCTCGCAGCCTAGTCAACTCTGTTACAATGGTAAAAAGTGCCCTGGCTCGCAGCCTAGTCAACTCTGTTACAATGGTAAAAAGTGCCCTGGCTCACAGCCTAGTCAACTCTGTTACAATGGTAAAAAGTGCCTTGGCTTGCAGCCTAGTCAACTCTGTTACAATGGTAAAAAGTGCCTTGGCTCGCAGCCTAGTCAACTCTGTTACAATGGTAAAAAGTGCCTTGGCTCGCAGCCTAGTCAACTCTGTTACAATGCTAAAAAGTGCCTTGGCTCGCAGCCTAGTCAACTCTGTTACAATGGTAAAAAGTGCCTTGGCTCGCAGCCTAGTCAACTCTGTTACAATGGTAAAAAGTGCCTTGGCATGCAGCCTAGTCAACTCTGTTACAATGGTAAAAAGTGCCCTGGCTCACAGCCTAGTCAACTCTGTTACAATGGTAAAAAGTGCCCTGGCTCACAGCCTAGTCAACTCTGTTACAATGGTAAAAAGTGCCTTGGCTTGCAGCCTAGTCAACTCTGTTACAATGGTAAAAAGTGCCCTGGCTCACAGCCTAGTCAACTCTGTTACAATGGTAAAAAGTGCCTTGGCTTGCAGCCTAGTCAACTCTGTTACAATGGTAAAAAAGTGCCTTGGCTCGCAGCCTAGTCAACTCTGTTACAATGCTAAAAAGTGCCTTGGCTTGCAGCCTAGTCAACTCTGTTACAATGGTAAAAAGTGCCTTGGCTCGCAGCCTAGTCAACTCTGTTACAATGGTAAAAAGTGCCTTGGCTTGCAGCCTAGTCAACTCTGTTACAATGGTAAAAAGTGCCCCGGCTCACAGCCTAGTCAACTCTGTTACAATGGTAAAAAGTGCCCTGGCTCACAGCCTAGTCAACTCTGTTACAATGGTAAAAAGTGCCTTGGCTCGCAGCCTAGTCAACTCTGTTACAATGGTAAAAAGTGACCCGGCTCACAGCCTAGTCAACTCTGTTACAATGGTAAAAAGTGACCCGGCTCACAGCCTAGTCAACTCTGTTACAATGGTAAAAAATGCCCTGGCTTGCAGCCTAGTCAACTCTGTTACAATGGTAAAAAGTGCCTTGGCTTGTAGCCTAGTCAACTCTGTTACAATGGTAAAAAGTGACCCGGCGCACAGCCTAGTCATCTCTGTTACAATGGTAAAAAGTGCCTTGGCTTGCAGCCTAGTCAACTCTGTTACAATGGTAAAAAGTGACCCGGCTCACAGCCTAGTCAACTCTGTTACAATGGTAAAAAGTGCCTTGGCTTGCAGCCTAGTCAACTCTGTTACAATGGTAAAAAGTGCCTTGGCTTGCAGCCAAGTCAACTCTGTTACAATGGTAAAAAGTGCCCTGGCTCACAGCCTAGTCAACTCTGTTACAATGGTAAAAAGTGCCTTGGCTTGCAGCCTAGTCAACTCTGTTACAATGGTAAAAAGTGCCCCGGCTCACAGCCTAGTCAACTCTGTTACAATGGTAAAAAGTGACCCGGCTCACAGCCTAGTCAACTCTGTTACAATGGTAAAAAGTGCCCTGGCTTGCAGCCTAGTCAACTCTGTTACAATGGTAAAAAGTGACCCAGCTCACAGCCTAGTCAACTCTGTTACAATGGTAAAAAGTGCCTTGGCTCACAGCCTAGTCAACTCTGTTACAATGGTAAAAAGTGCCCTGGCTCACAGCCTAGTCAACTCTGTTACAATGGTAAAAAGTGACCCGGCTCACAGCCTATTCAACTCTGTTACAATGGTAAAAAGTGCCTTGGCTTGCAGCCTAGTCAACTCTGTTACAATGGTAAAAAGTGACCCGGCTCACAGCCTAGTCAACTCTGTTACAATGGTAAAAAGTGACCCGGCTCACAGCCTAGTCAACTCTGTTACAATGGTAAAAAGTGCCCTGGCTCACAGCCTAGTCAACTCTGTTACAATGGTAAAAAGTGACCCAGCTCACAGCCTAGTCAACTCTGTTACAATGGTAAAAAGTGCCCTGGCTCACAGCCTAGTCAACTCTGTTACAATGGTAAAAAGTGACCCAGCTCACAGCCTAGTCAACTCTGTTACAATGGTAAAAAGTGCCCTGGCTCACAGCCTAGTCAAACTCCACTAACCTGATGCTATGTGTCCCGGCTCACAGAATACACAATCTCTACTACCCTAGTGGAAGAATTTCTCAGCTCGTGGCCTAGACAGATTCCACTACCACATTGTGTAAAGTGTCCCATCTTTCAGCCCAGTCAAGCTCTACTACCACAATGCAAAGTTTCTTGCCCTATTCTCATTTGATGATGGAAAAACCTCTGGACCAGTGGGGTAATTGGTTTAAAAATAAAACAAGTCATGAAAATACAAAACAAACCAGCAAAAATCCAAAGTAAAGCAGCATCCAAATTGCTTTCTTACACTGGACACACACTTGCAGAGGTAATCTTAAGCCTGAATTTTGTCTGTACTTTTGCATATAAACTTTTGGACACCAGACATCTTTGGAGTAAAATTATGTAATTTGGATTTTTCAACTACTGCTTGAAGATTGATTTGATGAGTTTTTGAACACTAGTAACAGTGAGTTAGTTACAGTACATAAAATCTGCTTATCTAAATCAGCCTTTTGCTGTTGTTTCCACTATCATGTGTGCAGATCCGCGGCAGGCCCAGTCGTCTCCACCCTGGTCGTACGAGCAACCCTACACACCATACCTGAGCCAGATGACTTCTCCCTCCATCCACTCCACCACCCCACTCTCCTCCACCCGAGCCACGGGCCTGCCAGCCATCAGCGATGTGCCAAGACGCCTTTCAGGTAAACACGCCCACCCACTACAGCCACACCCAGCTGCAGCACCATCAACACCGTTTTAGCCTGTGAAAGCCTCTCCTTTTAAGGGAGAGAGAGATGTTCTTGTTTGCACCTTCTTGTTTTCCTGTCTGAGGTTATTTTCTTACTTAAATGATTAGATTAGCTGTGAGGTTTCGTCAAAATGTTCATCCTTTTTCTCCTCACTCCACTGGAAAGTCAAATCAAAGCAGATTTTTCCAGCCTCTACTTTTTGCTTTTTGAGCATTTCGTTGCATGAAAAGCACACCCACAGGCACATATCTTTCAACCAGTAGCACCTTTAAAAATATAGAGAGAGAGAGAGAGTATGAAAGTATATCTCTGCTTGCCCCTATCACCGCCACTTGAGCCTTTGAACTCGAGAAAAACTCCCTTTGAACGAGCTTGAAAAGAAACAATAAAAAAGAATAGAGTTTCTGACTCATACACCTCAATAGGTAAAGGCTGTAAAGACTTGAAGCTCCATGAGTGGAAAAGATCTGTGTGTCCGTGCCTTTATTAAATGAACAAGCACAACGTTTTATACACCCTACGCTAGAAACAAACACTAAGCATGAACGTCTCCTTCGATACACCTGTTTGACTCTTTGCCAGGTTGTTTTTGAACTTTTTTCCCCTCCGGCTCCCCACCCTAACTGCTTTCTTTGAGCGTGGGCTAAACGTGAAAGTTTAAATGACTCCTCAGTGTGGCTGTTCATTGCCTGCTTTTTGAACCCTGGCCAGCTTCCTTGTTGGGTTTGATTAGTTTAGATTTCACCCTGCTTTCATCTTGGAGATGTCAGCCTTTGTTCTTTCCTCAAAGAGACACACGCACCTCTTGGTCCTAACGCCCTCTATTCTTCCATTGATAGGCTGTGAATGTCCCTTTGCCGGGAGGGGACGTCCTGGTGCAGTTCATTTTGAGCAGCTGCCATGCTCTTCCATCTATTCTTCTCCACCTTGGGGTCATATTTCACTGAGCCTCTTTACACTTTCACCAAAGCAAAGTCTCAGACCCAGAAAGTGGATAAAATAGGACATAGGATATATAAAATAAGACAAAGGAGAATTTATAAAGGACTTTATGTTTTCATATGTAGGAGTTCTGTATTTTACATGTTATACATCAACTGAGCTTCTCAAAGCAAAGGAATTTTTATTTGACTTTTTTTTTATGGGTGAGGATTTTTCATTTCTCAGAGTTGATGCGGTAGCTTGTTAACTTGGCCCAGCAGCGAGACAAGCTGGCTATGCATCAGAATGTCCTGAGCTTAGTTCCAGCTGATGGCCATGTCTGTTTTACCCCTTAGCTGGACCTCAGTGAAAGTCCTCCTGAATAAGAGTTAGTTAAGTGTAAGAGATTGACGTGATGTAATATGTGATATATACATATGTGTCTCTTTTTAGCTGTATAATTTCTTTTTGTCCAAGAAAATATTCAATGTTCAAAAGTCTTTAAAAAGTCCATATTCTACATCCTTGAAATGCACTTTTGCATATTTTTGCACAAAACATAATTCTTTTTTGCATTACCCATTCACAGCCTCTCTTATTCATTTCACTTAATTAGGCTGTTCATCACTGTGCATGTAAGACTGATTTGTGGAAATAGTGACCTCTTCACAAGAAAAATGAAGCACATCATGTAGAAAAATCAGTCCCTGTCACTTCTATGTGATGAGTTGGCTTAAAGTGCTGCAGGCGGAATGTGTGGTCATATGTAAGTATGCTTAAAATGTGACATCACAACCACAGTTAATTGAAAATGGGCTGTTGCAGATTAAACTGGAAGTATATTTCAAATGAGAAAAGAACTAAACATAATAAAACGGTGTAGTAAGCTTTAGTAAAAACTCTGTACTTTTCAGTACCTCTTTCTCACACCTAAGCTGTGCTGTGGAGTTCAATTTTTCCAGATGAATAAAATGGTGAAATCATTCACTCTGCTTAATAAAGAGAATAAAGATATCATTTATTAAAGAGCATTTGATTTGGACCAATCACAGTCAGGGGTAGGTCTCAAAACAATGACACAGTGATTTGATTTGGACCAATCACAGTCGGGGAGATCTCAAAACGTTGGACACAGTGATTTGATTTGGACCAATTGAAGTCAGAAGGAGGTTTCAAAACGATCGATGCTGTGATTTTTACCTATCGCAGACAGAGTGGTGATTTGACAATCTGTTTTGTAGTCAGCGCACACTGCACCATGCAAACTCAACCACCAACCACCTTGTTTTGGCCAAATAGACGTTGTTTTGCATCAAATTTTTGCTTCTGTTTGAAGTACGCTGCCGGCTTTAGTTTCCATATACAGACTGTCGAGTGAACCATACATTTTGAAACTTTAACAAGGTTTACATAGTAGATCAAACAGTTTTTTTTTTTTCAAAATAAAACAAAGAAAATGTGGCTTTCAAAGATATGGGCCCTCTAAGAACATAGAAGAGATATCTAAGATGATTTTGTGGCCCCTCACTGTTGTACTGTCATCTGCCTAGTGTTTCCTGTTAGATTCGAAAAAGGCAGAGCACTGATAACGTGAGGACCCGATGTGTATAATTGGCAACACATGTTCTCATAAGCGTGCCGACCCGTCACTCTCACGCTTCCAGACAGCGGGGCTGCATCTCTCCAGCACACACAGGACAATGTGGAACTGACCCCAATGAACCCCTGCATCAGGGTTCATAGGAGGCAGAGGAATCAACAAGAAAAAGAAATACGAAAGATGAGATTGGAGGAAGCATGTGTGCATGTGTGCTGTAGGGCTGGACGATATATAGTATGTTACCGCAGTATTGGTCTTTTCTTTATTGTGTGCTAGTATAGGCATCCTGGCCAATCACAGCCAAGATGAGTGTTGTGATGAACCAAATATCTTGTCTTACAACAAATGTGCATGATTTTAGCATTGGAACATCCCACATCAAGGGTTCACTAGTATGTTTTTAAGATACTGCAGGCATATCACAGCCACAGTAAGTAGTATATTTATTGCAGTGTGATATTTTGTGTATCCATGGTATGCTGGAGGTGAGAGAAGGCCTGCTGTAGGATGGGGGAAGAGTTGGGTGATGATAGGGAATAGGCATAGGGAAGTCTTTTTCTGCATTTGCACTCTTTTGGCCCAGTGCTTTGGTAGCCACAGCCCATTAGTGGTTTATAATTTTTAGAAAAGCCAAGTGAGGGTCTGAGCAAGCACATCGGCCCTTCTCCCTGGCTAATCGCAGACGTGCAACCACATCTGAGGTTGCTCATTATGCATCCCATGGAAACTGTTTTCCCCTCAAACTGCTTCCATATGTGCTCCTGCTTTATCCTGCACTTATTCCTCTTTGATATTTTTACAAATGTATGTGTGCGTACACATGAATGCACAAAACAAACTCACACACCAGCACTGGAAGATAAGAGAGATTGTTTCACTCTACACTGGTGGAGAAATAAATAGGTGTTAACAAGACAGATTTTTATGTTATTTCAGCATGTCACTGGTAATAGGAGGTGGTTAAGGGCTTTACTGTTTGGAAGTGGTAGATAATGAGAGGGTACAGCTGGTGATTACCTGTGTATGAGTTTGTCAGCTTTCCTCTGTACTGCCGAATATTAAGACTGATGATAATGATAACTTCAGACAGTTTAATTACCATGTTTGTTTTGACGTTTGGAGCTGCCATCACCCAAAGATACCACAATTCTTGCTGCGAGACGGGTAATAGATAACACAGTAAGAGAAAAAACAACTGTCCTCAGAGTGGGGATTTAAGGATATGTTTCATAGCGCCCCCTTTTGTCCAGTAAATGTGTAAAGTTTGTGTGTTTTTCAGATGTGCTTAATCTTTAAAGTTCTAGAGTTATTATTGTAATTTTGCTGTGCTGTAGAAACCTAATGACATTATTAAGCTTCTATGTAGTTACCTAATGAATTGCATTTGCATTCGATTTACATTGTGTTGACAGGTTCTGATGTTTTCCCTCTTGTTTTGATCTCAAGCAATGACAAACATGGCAAAAATGTAATAAATTGTTTTTCTTCTTCAAAACAAGACCATATGCACAACAATAACTGTTCGTCAATTTCAGATCATAAATAAATATCCTCACTTCTGTTTACA
This sequence comes from Pygocentrus nattereri, assembly GCF_015220715.1. NCBI lineage: Eukaryota > Metazoa > Chordata > Actinopteri > Characiformes > Serrasalmidae > Pygocentrus > Pygocentrus nattereri. Next base: position 29,697,194 of record NC_051220.1, on the reverse strand, counting down.
AGCACATGGGATGTGGATTGAATTGCTTGAATTTCTCCACTGAAATTACAACATGCTTTTGTTATTGCCAGCAACATTCGCACTAATCTACTAATCATAGGCTAGAAAACTGCTGACTAATGCTTACTTTTCTCTCCCTCTTAGGTACGTCTGATCTGAGTCCTTTCACGGCTGACCCACGCCAGTTTGAGCGTCAGTTCCCCAGCCTGTCCTCTCTCACAGAGACACGCTTCTCCAGTCCCAGGATGCACTACCCGGGCACTTTCACCTACACTCCCACCCCGGTCACCTCGGGCATGTCTCTGGGCATGTCCACCACCACCCACTACCACACTTACCTTCCTCCGCCCTACCCTGGCTCCACCCAGAACCAGAGCGGGCCCTTCCAGACCAGCAGCACCCCGTATCTTTACTACGGCACCTCTTCTGGGTCCTACCAGTTCTCCATGGTCCCGGGGGGTGACCGCTCACCATCCCGCATGCTGCCCCCCTGCACTAGCGCCTCTACGGGCAACTCCTTGGTCAACCCCAACCTGCCCACTCAGACTGAGGGGGGTGAGGCGGACGGCAGCCACAGCAGCTCCCCCACCGTCCTCAGCTCCAGCGGCAGGATGGACGAGTCCGTATGGAGGCCATATTGAGAAGGTCGTGGGGCGAGTAGCCCCAGCAAAGGCCATCGCAGCACTGCTCACCTGAAAGGTGTAAAGTAGTAGTTTCCATTTATGGTCCTGCAGTTCTCATGCCCTGCACATTTTAGTGTTTTCCCTGCTCTAACACACCCACTTCAACTCAGTAAGGGCTTAGTGGTGTAAATCTCAAACCTGAGAACAATTAAATTCCATTATGATTCTTGAGGAAATGATTTTGTGTATCAGGAACTCTCAAATTTGACCAGAGTTGGATTCAGTTAGATCATTTTGGTTTAATGCAGAAATATTTTTAAAATACTCTGAATTCACAGATTTGACTGGAGGTACACAGTAGTGGATTATAAGGCTATCAAAGTCAATACAGCTCACTTTTTGGTAGGATATTCACATTTAAAAATAAACTGAAATGTTGGCGTTTGAAAATAAGCTGTAATGCACCTTCAGATCAATGCATGCAGCTTGTTAAATATCTTTGCCCAGTTTTCCAAAAGCATTTTAGTGTTAGCTTCATCTTAACTGGTAGAGAGAGCGTTCACTTTGATGCTCCCTTTACCATTTAAGAAATATTTTTGTGCTAAAATGTTTTTTGGGAAACCCAGCTCTGAGAAGTTGTGTGCAAAGGTTCGAATAGCCTTGACCAAATTATATGATTAATTGAATAAACACACACATCCCCTACAGGAACGATAATGTAATTTTCTGTCAAGTTTAATGCACACTTTCTATGTGTTGGCTGGGTTTAACAAAGCATTAAATAAAGTGTGCCTTAAATTTTACACAGGCCGCATTTTATGCTTTATTTGTTCCCATTTGTTAAATTCAGCATATAAACAGTAATTGTAAACTAAAATGTGCAGAAGTGTGTTCTCTGTAGAGGATGAGTTATAGTTTGACTTTTGTATCTGCATATGTTAAAACAGCACAAGCATGAAAATATGTGAGGAGGAGGTACTTCAGGATCATGTTTGAGAAACACTGATGTAGTACAAGTGCTAATCTCTGTAATAAGTGTCTTTCTGGAATTGGTGTCCAAAGCACAAGTGTTTGCGAGGAACAATGGTTAAACAAATGCTATACATTGTACAGAGCAGTGTATTTTTATTATAATCTTTAACTTTCACATCACCCCTCCAAGGAATGAGTAGAGGCATTACTTTGAGATTTCTGACATTCCACTGCAGAATCAGTGCAAGCTATACAAGCACTCAGTCACTGAATTGAACTGGCATATAGAAGAACTTTTATTGTATTAGGTATGCGTCTTCCAGGCTATTGACTGAGAATATTTTCATACTAACTCAGTATAATTTAGCAATTTTTTTTAACACTGAACCTTTTTTTAACTTCTTTTTTTTTTTTATTTATGCGTGAAAGGTCAGCTATTTTAAACCGTACCTGATGACTATGTATATGCCCTTGGATCTCCTTAATTTATGTATAAAATTGTAGCAAATAGGGTCTGATTAAGAAGCAATATAAGCCATATAAACCTTAAATTATGCAAAGCGGTTAGAGAGACAAAATTTAAGACGCTTGAATAATATTTTTTGGGACGATTAATAACTTAACTGTATATTTACTCTTTAGTAATTTAAAATTTTTATCATTATTGTAAGGCAGTCAAATATCCGATATGTAAGCAATGAAGGAAAGAGACTGAGTTGTCAGACTCTGTCCTCAGATCAAATGTATTTTTGTGGCTTTGTGTTCCTCCTGAGAAAGCAGTGTGCTTATGGAGGGCCAGTCGGGTTAATAAAAGAGTGGCACTTACAAAAACATGAAGACCCAAGTCTTGAACTGAGTGAACCATTTATTTACACGTACAGTATGTGGCATATTCCACTCTCAGTTCTTTTTCTGACTTTGTTATCCAATGTTTATCAAGTTAATTTATTTTAAATGAATTTTTTTATTTAATGTTGTTGAGTGACTACAAGCAAGACCGATAGCATGCAGCAGTTGCCTCAGTCTTTCCAGGATCACATGGAGATTGCCTGTTAACACTACCATTAATGTTCCCTTTCGGTTTACATTCATCATGCCCTTATGAACACAATATGTATTTTAGTCTTGTAGCTTTGTCCTTTAGCTTCAGTGCATGTACATGATTCATCCAAGTGATCAGCCTTTAATTCTTAAACTGGACCATTGACTGTGTACTCGTGAAGTCAGAACACTATGCAAAAACTGTTAGAACTACAAAAACTATGAAAAGATTTTCAGTGACTTTGCATCTCAAATGTGCTTTTGTGCATCTCAGAAGTGAAACTTTGTGCTGTCATTATTTCACATCTTCTAGGTCAGGGAGGGGAAGTTAGGCCTTTTTCAGATATGAAGAATTAAAGATGATATATTTCATAATGCAAATTTTGTAAGCAGATACAGCGTATAGACAATCAGCTGATCCAAATTACTTACTAGGGTTCATTTGCGTGAAGACCTACTATTGCTGAATTTATTTATTCCTCGATAAACGATAGAGGCATAATGTGTCAAGATTGATTTCATACTGACAAGATCTGCAAAAACGTCATTGATTTTCTATAATGATGTGATTTTGTACGAGTTTTAATCGAGGTCTTTGAATATGTATGTGTATTTTTTTGGATTCCTACAACAAGTGGTACTTCATTGTTAAATTGTAGGTTAAGAGGCTGCGGGCAGCACCCTGGAAAACCAATGTAATTTTGTTTTAGTTTACAATTACCTGGAGCAAAGCACTTCTTTTTCTTCTTTTCACTTTTGTTTGCTTTTTGAATGAAGCCTAAATGCTATGGGAAAGGGAAGATAGCCGTGTGAACCACAGACTATCACTTGGGTCTCAAGGGTCATGATAGTAGGCTCTTAACAGAAGCGCAGGCAGAGCTTCTACCTAATAGATTACACACAGTTACAGCAACACAGTTCAGCCCACTTTGAAGTGCAGATTCCATTTAGATGTAGAAGTAAGTGAGACATATTCCTGGTCTTCAGTACAGGTACTATACAGGTACTCTCAGAAATAATAGTCAGGGTTTTATCTAGAGCATAAGGTGGGCTGGCTGAGGGCGGGACTATGACAATGACTCTCAGCTTCAGTGATCATGTTGCTTTCCAGCATCCGTCCTCCAGTTTAATTCCTTCTTTAAATCTTGTCTTTTGGCTGTGAGAAGAGCGAACATGTTTACAGTACTGCAAGCAGACATAAAGAGCCTGTGCACTGTTATCATGTTATTACTTATTGCTAATAACTGCTTTATGGCAGTGTTTTAATATTACTGAAAGACTGACTTGGTCTGTCTGAATGATATATTTTGGTTGCATCTCCAAGCCAAATTCATGCGAGCTATTATGGACATTTGAGGGTTTCACGTCAAGCAGTTGACAAATGTGTGGCTCAGGAATCCTGAGCTTTAAAAATGCCCCGTAAGTAATGTTCATAAGAAGCTGTGGTTGACAAATCCGCTGCTGAAATCAGTTCCACAATTTTTCATTTGCAAGTGAAATCCAGCACAATCGGAGCTGTGACTGGTGGGATACAGATCTTCAGAGGTTACTTGGGTTTCGTAAGTAACTGAATAAGCATGCTCCTCTCAGATTAAGTGGCGTAGGTAAAGTTAGGCCTACAGGCTGGGAGTAGAGAATCTCAGTCATGCTGTTATTTCCAAAGCATCAGCAAATTCACGCTTTTACCTTAGAATTGCTATTTTTTGGCAGTTTAGAGAGTTTGGCAGCGATTTCGAGTTCAAACCAGCGGGCGGAGAACAACACAGGCTCCTGCGCAGTATCTTTAACTTTGCACTCTAACATCAGGTTAGAACATGTCTCTCAAATGCAGTGTTTTGTATGTACTATTCTGGAAATAAACCCTTCACAATTTTATACATGAATATACATTTTTTAAAATAATCTTCATTAATGTTTAGTTTGTAAACTGCTGCAGAACAGTTTTTGTTTACTTTTACCATTGCTTTCCATGCACATATTGTACAGATCTTTAAGTCAAGGTGGTCAATCAACCTGGTTTGCTGTCTCACATTGTTCATTGGTTTGATTTGTTTATTTGTGGAGCTATCACCAGTTTTTGTGGGACTAACAATCCTGTAAAAATTGTGAGATTGTTAAACATTTCTAATGATTGTATCATTGGTCTTGGAGAATAAAAACTGCATTTTGTTAAATTGTGTGGTCTACATACTCAACCCTTTCAACTTTGGGAGAACTTCAAGCACAGAAATCTCAGTGAAGTTACTAAGCATTACTAAATCCAGCCTTTGGACTACTCTTAAATGCCCCTCAGACTGCATGATATATATAATCTTCTACCCTTTTCAATTGCCTGCTGCAGTTCCAGACACCAATATATGTGACTGTACAGCAGGTGCTTCCTAAGAAAAATGAACTAGTGTTGCAATCACCAAGGGGAGTGAGAAAACCACTTCAACTGGCTTTTACTGAGTTACAGTTAGAATAACATGCCCTCAGGCACCGCCTGTATGTACTGTGGAGGTACAACTGCATTGGAAACCCCCACATGGTCATCTAAAAAAGCAAAATTTGCGTTCAGGACCTTAGCAGCCTCAGGCTGTATCTTATAAGTCATGATTAGTTCTGAACGCACTTGGAGTTGGAGTTAAATTATCGGCTGACATTCTATGGCCAACAGCTCATTGAACTGAACTGAGCCATTCTGTTGATCTTGAGGTCCTTTGTTTGGTTCAGAACAGTTTTGCAGAAACCCTTAGTAAGGAACGGAGGCACATCAGGTCTGGGTTTTACATTAACATTCCCAGTCTGACATGTCAAAAACGAATTGGCCTTTTCACACATCGCTGATGCTGATCGGAGTTTGGCCTTGACCTGCCTCCAGCCTGCTGCTCAGCTCAGATTTTGGTTAAAAAAAAAAACAGAAAATGGCCATGTTGATATTCGTTGAGTGTGTTTGTTGGAGGAGGCTTATCCAAATGTGCCTAATAGTGCATATGGCCAGACCTAAATCTCTGTAAGTCACTCTTCCAGATGTATTTGCCTATATTGTAAATTTCATCCAAGGACTTTCATAACATACAGAACGTGAAGTACAAACGTCCCATTGTATACCATGTGATGATTACTCCAAACTGATTTGTTAGATGAAAAGGGTCCGTTAATGCAGTGAGATTTTTAACACGGCACCAACTGTTTGTCTAAAGCTGCACTGAAGGCCCTTTAAACAACCGTATCAATGAATGCAAACATCCTAAAGTTCAGCTTGGACCAATGTTTGGCTTGGAACACATCAGTCAGGAAACTCAATAAGCTTTTTTAGTATTACATGCTAATAGCAGTCTTAATATAATTATAAATGGGTTGTTTCTTATGGAACAAAAGCATATGGAGCACATGGTTTATTGCGATTAGGGAATATTTTTATTTTTCTTCTATTTAAGGTACTTTCTTTTTATGCTTAAGTTGTAAAGTTCACTCATGACTGGTCTGAGTATCAATGCTGAGCCTGTTTCCTTTAAATATTAGTCCACATGACTAATCAACAATGCAAATACTCACTCTGGTCTAAGCTCTATATTCAAAACAGTGACTGGAGTACTTAGTTCTGTGTCTTCTGACTTACTAAAACAGAGATAATCTTTAACAACTGCACTGCAGAAAGCCTGATTGTCATTTTAAGGCAAGGCTAGGTTGGAACTAAAGAGCTCTCTTCCAGTATCCTGTGGCCTCCTGACTCTCTCTTTTCGGCAAGCACAAAGATTTACAACCCGATTCAGGCTTTTATACGTTGTGCAGGTTAGCATGAAACCTAAATACTCCAAACAGAGTCTGACCAGTGAATCGCTGTTCTAGAGCATGCAGCTTTTCCACTGCCCTGTCGTGACTTCACAGCGAAATTACATTTTTAGGTAAAAATAAAATAATCCTCCTCTGCTGTAAAATAAAGCTCGGCTGACACAGTTTCAACAATAAATGGTGTTAAAAGCCGTATAACTGCTAATTCACCAACCTTTAACCCTGAAGATCAGCACACAGACTGCTGGTCACCATAGCAATGCAGACAACAGTCTCGCCTAGCTAATAGCTAATGAAAAAGCAAAGAGAGATTTTACATGAACATCGACAATTTGGAGACGAATGGACTTATTTGCATTTACAAGCACTCAGCTGGTTTCCTGATATGTTTAATCTGCAATGAAAAACTGTCAAACACTAAGAAGTCGCAAACCTACAGTCAGCTTCTTGTTCACCAGCTTATTGTTTGAATGGCCCCATTCCACCTTAAATGGTGCAGAAATTGAATAATTTCACATCAGGCACCATTTAAGGTGTAACAGGAAAATGCAAAAAAGAAGCTGGTGAATGACAAGCTGACTTCAGCCTCATAAAAAGTCAAACATTGGGAGACATTTTACAACCAATTATTCCACTTTTGAGGAAAAGTTTCCTGCCGGAGATGCGAGAAAAGCAGCGATACCTGAGCTAAAGTTTAAAGCAGAGCAAACTGAGTCTACGTTTGCTTTTATATTATATTTTTAGCCTGTACAAGGACATTGGCACATACTGAGGCACGATGGTAAAATGACATAAAACGCTGTGGATCCCACGGTGGTTTGATTTTTGTTGAAAGGTCAAAACATTTGGGTTGCCGATCCCTGTTCTAGATGAATTCTGCAGACAGCACCTCTGCTGAAAAAGGACCACTAGGATTCAGAACTATGGGAATAGATAGCTTAATAGATTCCAATGGAGACCACTAGTTGTCCATTAGGAAACCATCAAATGCATCTACAATCAGCCATTGGTCACCTGTTAAACCATCAGCATCCTTTATAATTGTGATTTCAAGCCATTAAAATGGCAAACACGTTACAAAGCAACCAAAAGTAACCAACAGAAACACGCGCCTGCGAGGTTTTTAGGATGCTCCAAAAGGCACGTCCAACAGAGGACGCACAGGGGATCTGAGCTCAGAGAACATCATCCCGGCCTGCGCAGCTCATGAATCTGTGAAGTGAGGAGGTCAGGTGATAAATGGAGCCTCGCACAGGATCTGCCAAAAGCTGCGGTGTCCAAACCAACAGAAAGTCTCTGTGTTTCCTCGCTCACATCTCCTGTCTTTATTTTAGCAACACTGATTTACGCATCATTTCCTAGATTTCTCCTCGGATGAAATACGAGGGCTCTGGTTTCGCCGCGCTGTTTGTGAGGGGTCAGTCATTTCTCATGGACCTTAAACCCCTGGTTGCTCCAAATCATTTCACAAGCAATCACAGCCCTGCCTTGCGCCGACCCGGCCCTGCTGGCCACGCTCCAAGGACAATGCCCCAACGCCTCCTTTACAGGGAGGAGGAGGAGGAGGAGGAGGGGGGGGGGTGCCCGAAACCTGCCGGCTCGTACGTTTGGTGGGACATCTGAAAATAGAGCCCCTCGGTGTCCCTGGGCTGTCTGAGCGCTGCAGACGGCATGGTGATTTATGCTGGCAGCGCAGCGGCCGCTGTTGGTGAAATATTTGCTGCCACCGGGAGGAGATCCGGACAAATGAAGTGTGAAGCTCGCGGGAGCTGAGGGCGGCGGCGCGCGGGTCACTAAACACTTACAGCGCGCTGGCTGGGAGCACAGGAGGCTTTACATGAGGCCTGGAGGAGCTCATGTGTGGAGAAGAGAGCCCTCATTTGATCAGAGAGCTCCTAAACGCATCGCATTCATCCGGCAGAGAGCGACCACGGCTCTACCGCGCTAGGTGTCCTGCAGCTCACAGGTCAGAAAAAGGTAAACAGGACTCAGAAGGGAAGGTGGCAAGTGAACGGAGAGAAAGCGAGGGGGAGAAAGTCAAAGAGACGGTGAATTAAAACGTTGTGGAAGCGTGGGGACTAAACACATCGCAGAGGAAGCCATCAAACACCATTCACTACACACAGCTGCAGAGGGCAAACGCGAGAAACACTGCCCTCGTGTGGACGCTTTAACCGCCATCCAATTACAATCACCCATTAAAGGGAAGCGCCACCAAATTCTGATATTATCATTAAGAGATCAGTGTCTGTAATCAGTCATTCAGATTGGTTTAACGTGAAACTGTAGAGGAACTTAGATAACCCATGTTTCTTTACAGTGTTGCCTTTCAATTACTAAGCAAAATGAGTGAGGTTACACACGCACTCACTGAGTCTGACGTGTAATGCTGAGAGTGGTAAAAATGGTAGTAAATCTGAAACCAGACAGCATATCTGTAGGATAATTCATGTAATAATATAGTGTAGAGGCATGAGACATTAGTAGCTTCAGACGTCTCGATCACCACTACTGTGACCAGTTCTGATTCGTTAAGTTTCTCCAGAATGGCACATTTCACATCAGACTGCTCTGATTGAGTTTCATCATAACGATTGAATTATGCAGAAAAAAAAAACTGGTGGAATTCCCCTTTAAAAGCTTATTTTTTGCCAAGGAGAGAGATTTAGGAGCACATGATGGCAATGCACCATTCCGTATACTGGTGTTCATTTCCAATTACAGATACATACATCTTATTATCTGCACATCTCTTCCTTCTTCTGCGCTCTTTAAAAGTTCTCTCTTTTTAACAAAACATCTTCTCATGCTCCAGTGTGTAGTTGATTGCTGTTAAAGAACTGCTGAAAAGGATGAAAAAATCCTTGTCAGGGAAAAGGTGCAGTGCTCACACTGTATCTCAACAAACTCTTTATAGACGTTTTCACCGTAATTATAGGAATTTTGCCATCTTCAGTCTAACAGAAAATCATTACATGTAGTTAATTTTCCAGGGGTTTAAATGCTTTTTTGATTTTTTGTGATTTGACAACTTTGATGCGCCAAGTAAACTTGTTTATGTTTCTGTATATACCATTCTCTCCACAATCCCCTTGTCTTGAATTCAATATGGTTGGAATGAATGCTTTTACATATGATTGCCCATTCAGCAGTTTTGCCCAGCCATTCATTCTGGTGTTATAAGGAGGGTCATTAGTCAACACTTGACAATATGTGGTGGAGTTTTTGGAGCAAGAGATGTGGTGGAAAACTATTAAACATTGTGCTCTTCCTGGCTGCCAATAAGCAAATGTATCATAGTGGCCATTCAAAGGATCCAAACATGTAAAGTTTTTTTGTTTGTTTGTTTGTTTGTTTGTTTGTTTGTTTGTTTTTCTGGAGGACTTCAGTCTAAACGTAAAGTTGGTGTAAGAGATATTTGTAGTTATTACTAACTTCCATCAGTCTAAATCACTATTCTTAACCATCCTCAAAAGGCATGTGCACATTATATGCGCACATTAACTGACAGATATAGCAGTGGGTGAGCAGGGGCTTAGCTAGGACTTTTAAAATGGGGTGGCCAGGTAAGATCTAGATATTATTTTGGGGTGGAAAACTGGTAAAAATAAATAAATAAATAAATAAATAAAAAATAAATAAATAAATAGCATTACTGTATTAAAATAACATATAAACTGGTCTTTCTGTGTGTGTAACTACCTCCGTCCATCATTACCACATGAATAAAATATTACATCAATGCTACTCCTGCTGAGAGTAAACTGAAAGTGTTGATGTAACATATTTTAGCTGGTCATGTATTTGAATGATGTTATTTAAATGTATCACGTGTTATCACTGTAAGAAACTGCACTGCTGAGAGGACCCAGCACTCATTCTCTCACCTATTTGCTTAGTAAATTCATCTATCACAGCAAGACTACACTAATTATCAGACGCTTATAACTGATTGGTAACTACCCTGATGGGAGATTTTTACCATGAAGCATAATTGGTACTGAATGATGAAGGCAGAATGATGATTGTGCAGAATGCTGACTGTTTCACTTCCCTTAACTGGGGCCAGAAGGTGGCCATACTTCATTCTAGACTGGCCACACCTTGGCTACACCTTTGTGTGTAAGCTTTGTAATCCGTAAAGTGTTGGCATCAGTGCTGGACTATGTTCCCGTTAGAAGAGACAGTTTTAGCAGAAACTATCCTGAAGGAATCTAGTACTTCTGCTTTGTTATTTACATCTGCACTCAAGTGTGCTTTGCAAAGACACTTGAATCTGCCACCCTGTGCTTTTGAAAATGAATTTCACAGTGGTGTCTGAATTTGGTTGCAGTTGCACTGTAAGATTAAAGATACATTAGTGAAAATGGAAGATACACAAATCTCTAGCAGTTAAATAGGTGAACTACAACACTGTATAGATGTTTTTTACTCTTTGGGTCTGCCTCCCATTTTCGTCCATCAACACAAGCCATGCCTGGTGCCCAGCGTTGGATTCTTTTAGAGTTTGCCAGCATTACCATTACATATTCTTTGTTATTTAAACATAGATGATAAACATATGGCGCTATACTAGTGTTGCTTGAGAGGCAACCAAAATACTAGATGTAGCCTACTTCTCGAAAGAGCACAGTGAGGTATTTCTCATAGCCGAAACAAAAAATTTAATGAGATGTTAATAACAGTGAATACTATGGCTGTTGGCTAATTTATCTCAGGGTGGTTTGCTTGCTTTTAGGAACCTTACAAAAAGATATAAGCATCAAAGGGCTACAATATGTTTGTCATTGATGGCTTCCAAAAAATCATCCAGTATAGTCCACCTCCAAAAGTCAGAATAACTAAATCATTACGTGATCCCTGGCAGTGGCAAAATTTTGTGGCTTCATGGTAAACACTGTAATATCCGATTTATCATCATCCATCTACCAACATGTTAATGCAGTATTATAAAATGACTGACAGGAGGTCAGTGTAAACACAAACAAGCCCTCCCCTCCATCTAGCACTTTTCCAAATGGGGTTTCTCAGGTTCATAATTCACTTGTGCTGATGCTATTGCTAAAAGCATTATTTTTTTATCATGTCCTACATATTTTCCAGGATATTTGTACTAGTAATAAAACTGATAAATACCTTTTTGCAGCTTTAAGTTTGACTGGGTAAGACTGTGCAGCTCAGTCAAGAAGAAGAACCTATGACTCATAGCAATGATTTGTTCGGTTTGTATCTGAGCACCTCATAATGGTGGGATGATTCATTGGTAGTGGCACTATCATTATCATTCCAATACTGGCATCAGGTTGCCAAGACCGCTGAAGAAACATCTAGAGGCAACAAAAAAAAAGGTTTGCATGTTCAAATGGCTCCAGAACCCCATGACCTCATCAAGGAGCCTTTCAGAGCACTGTTTAAACAGTATGTTAGCAACAATCAGTAATGCAGTTATAGTACAATCATAGTTAGAATCAATGGTTAGATTTGCTTTATGTTTACTTTGTGTTCACAGGCTTAAAACGTGTTTATGTCCCACGTTCCCAGAGATATTATGAAATTGCAGTGCTTGAAAATAAACGAGCAAACAAACAGATTTGAAATGTATATACAGCAAATATGAGAGAGAGTGGATTAGTGCTCTTAACAGGGAAGTTGTGATGATATTTACATTTTTTGGGGCTGGTCTTATGAGCTAGGTTCTAAACAGTGAGGTTCTTCTCAGAGAAGGGAAAGAATGAGTGATTACAAATGCCAGTGGAGTCCAGCAGAGGCCATGCCAGGTCTGTGTTGGGCTGCTGAGAAGAAGAGAGCTCTTTACTCTAATATTTACTTATCATTCTGTATATGTCTAACACAATCAGTAGTCTACTAGAGTGTTTTCTCACAGTGTGTTCCAATAGACCTCGAACAGTTTTTCTCAGAATTTATATAAAGTTGCTTTGTGATATTTTTTCACAGGGACTATAGGAGTTGAATTGAATTGAATTGAACTGTGTCTGCACTGTGATGGACTGGCGACCTGTCTAGGGTGTTTTTCTGACCGCTGGGATGGGCTCCGACACCCCCCATGATCCAGAAGGATAAGTGGCTTACATTGTGTGTGTGTGTGTGAATTAAACTGAATTGAATTAAACTGAACTGAGGACACCACTGGTGTCCTTAGAGATTTCTCCTTCTCAGCAGCCCACCACAGACCTGACATGGCCTGCAGCCAGGCAGCAGAGGGGGAAAATGCCAATAAAGAGAGACTCAGTCATATCCACAAACGCTGTTATGAGTCAGAGAGTGGGTGGCAGCAGCCCAGGCAAACCATAGTGTTCTGATGCGCCAGCAGAAATCCTAATCTGAGCTTGGTGCCATGTATATCTCCAATCAGCCGCTCCGCATTGGATGGCTGGTTTTAGATCCTAGAGGTAATGCTTTCTGGATTCAGTGTTTTTATGCTTTGCAAGAAGTCAAAATACTGTGCATTGCTTTCAGGCTCTGTTGGGAAAGATATCTGGCTGGAACCTCAGCATGAGTGAAAAAGTGTGGCCTGATCATTACAGCACTGTTTCAGAGCAGGGCAGTGAAGGAACTCAGTAGTAGAACAAGATGGTCAGATTAAGAGCTTTCACAGCAAATATCTCTTGGCTTCTTGGTAGCACTTAGTCATTGTAATATTATTTATGTTGCTTTTTTGTAATTGCAGTTGCACTTAACATTGCATGAAGATCGCATAATGAATGGACTGAAAAAATGGTGCAAAAACGAGTGTACAGTACTGTGCAAAGTCAGGGACCACTGTCATTTATTTAATTTCCAGTCAAAGGTATTTAGAAAACATTTCTTTAATAGAAAATTCCACAGAAGCCTCAGCTAAACATGCTGTCAGTTTTTTCCAGGTTTTTTGCATTTAATGTATCAACTCTTAGTCTTTATTACAGCTTCAGTTCTTTTCAGGAGACTTGCTTTCACTTTGTGAAAGAAATCTGCAGGGAAGTTCAGTTTTCCACGTTGGTTGCATTTTCTGCTTCATAATTACAATTTACACATTTAGGCCCAATCCCTTTTCACCCCTTGCCCCTCACACTTAGTCATACCCCTCCGTTTTGCGCGTTCACGTCTAGGGGTAGGGTTGTCCTGATTGTTGTTGAGATGGAGGGGTAGGGTGAAGTGTTAGGGCTATTTTGCCCTTCAAACGGAGATTTTTCAGAGGCACACTACAAACGGAGTGTTATGAGAAAATGACCAGAATGCCCTGCGAATCATCGGCAAGATAGCTGCACAAGTGACCAAAGAGACACATAAATTTAAGTATTTTCTCTGTTGAAAAGCCCTTGTATTGTAAGAACCATTGTAATATGGTCACGCTGATGTCTCAGTCGGTACCTGGCGAAATTTTCCGTTCTACCTTAAATGGTGCAGCAGTTACGTTCGGGTACCTGAGGTTGCCTCACCATTTAACGTGGAACAGGATATAAATCATGAAGCTGGCGATTAGAAAGCCAAGTTCAGCTTCATATCACCGAAGAATTCTTGGTGGCGATAATAAATAATTGCCCCCCTCTTTGAAGGCGTATGTATTTAAGCAATGAGGAGCTGAACTTTCCTCTCCTCTGCTGTCACTGCAGGCTGGCAGGGTCACCTGCAGAGCAGCGCTAGTAGCTATTAATGAAGTGATGTAGTTTTTGTTTGTGCTCATTTTTATTGACTTGTTTGATTGATTGATGCGTAAAACTGAAGTTGTGAATGAATCGCCCTGCTATTCAGTCTCCTTCGGATAAATGGCAAATGTCAGTGTGATATACGATTATTGCTATAGTATGGAGACAAAGCAGGAAAACACATCCTGGTCATTTTTTCCAGGCTATTTTAAACATGATTCACCTGTCCTGTCATGTGATACACAAGTCACAAGTCCACCACAGCTGGAGGCGGCATATTGGAAATGGCCAGAAAACCTCGTCTCATCTGTTTACGTAAAAGTCGCTGACGACAACTACAATGACGTATCCGGTTCTTGAAGGGTCGTCCCATTTCGTAGGTGGAAGATTTCAACCACTACCCCTTGTAACTCAGTTTCAAGGGGGAGGGTTAGACCTATTAGTCCATAAAACCTTAATCTAGATGTTAGATGTCCAGTTTCAGGCTTATAATGCATGTTTGTCATAATTTCTGTCCCTTGTCTTCACACAGTGGAAGGATGGACAGAAATACCTTTGGACTTTTCTCAGATCTGAAGGAAATTCTTAGCTTCATTTTCTACTGTTTTATTTTCTTCCCTCAAAGATGAAAGCTTTATGTACTGTTTATCTGATGGTGTTACTAGCCTCATTTTCTCTTGATCTAGTTATTTTTTAAACTTCAGGTTTGGAAACTCCTGTTTTTTCACTTATTTTTGTTGTCTTTCTCCTTCTTCAGGCAAGTGGACAATCTTATGTCTAATTTCCTTAGAAATATCCCCTTTTGCCGTTTAAATGCACATGAGAAAGAAATTTGAAGGCAGCCAAGGTGTGTTTGGGTAGTTGCTTGTGTGAATGGAAGTGTCTCTTTGTGAGTGTTTGGGAGCTGCTTTTGTTGAATGGGCACACCTGCAACTTGTAATGTGGAGCGAGGAGGCCGGACGCACGTGCTGAGATAAGCGAGTTTTATCATGGGCAAAACAGTCCAGGGTCATAGAGTCCAGGGTCATAGAGCCAACACGGATAGAACGATATACAGACATGATGACAAACAATAAACAGGTTCAAACAGATCAAACAAACAGCACAATCAAACACCAACAACAGAGACAAAGATCAGCACATGGAAGATCAAAACAAAGGGGCACATGGAGTAGTGGGAGGAGCCAATCGTGACACAACTTTATGGGTTTTAAAGTTGGAAGGAGGGAAAAGTGGCAGTAGAGTGCACAAAGTAAAGAGTAGACAAAATAAATTTATTTATTTTTTTGTTTATTTATTTTTTCAGCAGCAGCAGTGATGATTTACAGTAAGACACAATTCGTATTTCAGTTTTATTTGCAAAATTGAGTTTTTCTTGTATTGTTCTCATTTTACAATGTCTGCTTTCACATTCGCTTTTAAGTCATTAGTGTCTGTTGTTGTGTTCTATTCTTTAGATTTATTGGTTTGGCTTTTTTGTATTGTTTTGTTTGTATGGTGTTACTGTTTCTGAGTGCCGCACACACTGAAGCAAGTTCCGAACAACATTCCTGGTAAGGCAATAAATGGTGAATTTTGGGAAGACACCCATCAACTCACCATAACAAAACAGCTCCACACTAGCAGATCCCAGCACATCATTACTTTCCCCCTTTTTCACAAAAATGCGCTTGTTCTTGAAACCAGGAGGGGGGAAAAGAAAGATGTGCAAAACAGAAGTGAGGCTCTGTTCTGACACCTCAGTGGAAGCGGTGGAGTGCCAAATATTAAACAAACACATATGTGTGAGAGTGACAGTGTTACAGCCTGTCGGACTCACCCTCTCAATCTGCCACAGGCCACTGCGCTCCACTGCCGGCCCGAGCGCTCTCCTCAAAGCAGCCTGTGGTACAGCCATGAAAGGCCCAGTCCTCGGCTTTCTGAGTGCTGCCGTGATTTAGTGACAGTTAACGGATGGGATGTTTGCTGAGCCTCCTTTCACATATGCTGCCTGTCAAATGTTTGGGGACACCTAGCTTTCCAAAAATGTTTAATACACAGTTTGCAGTAACTTAGCACATTAAACAGGAAGTTATTTAGATCTTTTTTCTCTACAAAAACTACAAAACTGAAGAAACAACCGAAAAAAGTGTTACCTTGGGAATAATGCAAATCCCTACGCATTGTATTCCCTTGTGATGGAAACACTTAAGCTTCTTAGGTGTTTAAACCACATTTGGGACGAAAGAATGTCAGTCAATATGTGCTTTGAACAATAGTTTGGAAAATTGTTAAATCATTGTTTAGTCTGGTCTTCATACCTAGGAAAACACTTTGATGAACATAAAGAGGAAAGTTTTAAAATATAGTCAAAGTGTTAAAAATGGGCTGTTTTAGCTTAGGCTTATGTTCATAAAACTCTAGGTGTTTTTTGCTTTCAAACAAACATTGAAAATTTCAAAACAAAAGTCAAGGTGAGTGTTGATGCACCAGTGAGCCTAAACATTGTGACCACTCACAGATGAAGCGAATAACATTGTTTCTTTCATAACAATGTTGTGTATGGAAGTCTGGGATATATTAGACAGTATGCCAACAGCCGGTTCTCTTAGTAGACGTGTTGGATGTGGGAGAAATAGCATGAAGATTTGAGCAACTTTGACAAGAGCCAAATCGTTGTGGCCAGACGACTGGGTCAGAGCATCTATGGAATATTTCAGTGGGCAATAAAGGCTTTCTCATGTAGGTCAAACTGACAGAATGACCACTGTGGCACAAGTCACCAACATTTTAGAAGATGGTTACAGCACTAATGTGTCACAACACAGCATATGGGGCTGAATACTCACAGACCAATCAGACTGCCCATGCTAATCCCTGTCCATCATCAAAAACGCATATGGGAATGCAAGTGTTTGAACTGGACTTTGGATCAATAACAGAAGGTTCTATCTAAGTCTATGGGGTGGTCAGGTATGTCTGCACAGTTTACCTGGGGAAGTGACAGAACCAGATGCACTATGGGAAGAAGACAATCTGGTGGAGGGAATGTAATGCTCTGGGCAGTGTTCTGCTTGGAATCCACGGGTCCAGGCCTTCGTGTGGACATTAATCAGGTACACCCCCTCATGGTAATGGAGTACCCCAATGGTGGTGGCCTCTCTCAGCAGGATAATGTGCTTTGTCATACTGCGCACATGTGTTTGAGGAACATGAAGAAGAGTTGAAGATGTTGCTCTAGCCTCCAAATTCCACAAATTCCCAATATGATCAAGCATCTGTGGGAGGTGCTGGAATAACAATCTCTAGTTCACAACTTACAGTACTTCAGAGGTCTTGGAAAGTCCATACCTTGGCTGGTCAGAGCCATTTTAGCATTACTCAAAAGACTAAAAGTGTATTAGGCAGGTGGTCCTGATGTTTTGGCTCATCAGTGTAAGTCACATTTAGGTGATACAATATCCTATGGTTTCAGGCTGAAAGATGAATTGTTTTTGTATCAAAATCACAATCTGAAAGAATGACATTTGTAAATCACAAGAGCTGCCATTTTAAATAATATCTCACATAAACTGCAACATTGTCTTAAGCTTAAAATGGGGAAATTTAGAAGGTAATATGGAGCTTGTGAACTGTCTGTAGCACCAGTGTCCTCTATATATAACAACACAGTCACAACTTACTGGCAGTCTTTTACAATACAATCAGCATTCAAGCTTTATGCTGTTTTCTTGGCCCAAAAAACAGGCCTGTATCCTAATTTATAGAAAAAGGGGCAATTTCAATTGCATTCACAACATTGGTCAGAAAAATCACATTTAGATATTTTCTCCAAATTGTTCAGCCCAGATTTCAGGTGTTAACATTACGGCAATCAACAGCCTTTCTGTTAATCCACAGATTCAAAATAAGTAAACAACATTAGTGCATGAGGCATCACTGCTCAAATCAGACCAGGTACTGAACTGAAGCCAAATGGAAGCATTGAATGGGGTATGTTGAAATGAGGGCGCTGCCTAGTCATTATTGCTTCAGGGCAAGTTGGAAAGTTAACATAGTGTAGATCGGGAAAGCCTATATGCTGCTCATGAATGTCCCAAAAGTCAACTTGGCGCCGAACAAAAAATATTCTTACCAAAGCAAACAATAGTGAATGCCATCATATACACCCTCGGCATGAACACATCTAATTTTCCACCATAAAACGTGAAACTGCTTGGATCTTTTCATGAGGTGCAGATGGACAGCAATGAAGTCTAAATCAGGATCTGACCAATCTATACCCACAATTACCCTGCTGTTTGAAATAGGGGTGAGCTGAAACATTTGGTATTATTTAGAGCCTGAGCAATGTCACTGATGCACAACCAGTCCTCAGTAACAAATCCAACAAGGACTCAGAAGATATTACTGGGCTGCACTGCCCAGATCCAGCTCTGTGTATTAACCTATAATTATAAGGCTGAAGCAAAAGCTTGTTTTTGAAAAATCCTTTACTGAACTACAGGTTGCCTCCATCAAGCACTGACTTGACTGCCCAAAAAAGCCTCTGATGTTGGTGACTTGAGCCTGCTTGTGGCGAGCTAGCATGCCTTTTGCACGGCCCTTTGGCACTGCCCATGGCTCTGGCTCTGCTTTACATTACCATGCATGTGGATTGGGTTTAGAGCTATGAAAATGTAATTGCCACTTCAGCATAGGTTAAGTCATGTGGGAAGTGAGAACTGCAAGGCAGTGGCTTCATTCTTTTTGACACCATTCAACTTGGGGGAAAGCACAACAAATGTAGGTGAAGATTCCATCTACTGGATAAGTGTCTGGGGAAACAGAGAAAACACAACAAACAATACCATCAGTATGTAGTGGTCTTTTCATCTGTGTTATTTTAACCAAATTTTGACTTGCATTTTTTTTTTTGCATTTTTAGATTGGACTTCCACATTTCAAACATTATGGGTAGCAGCACTAAACTATGCTGTTATACTAACCTGCACAATCAGTCTGAAGCCCAACAGGTGGGATTCCATGATTTTTATCAGAGGTGAGTTACTAATGCGTATGCTTCATTTCCTCTGTGGTTTTAAGCCTGGATTAGATTTGAAGGGCCCACTGAGGCCCATTAGGGCTCCATAGTTTAACCTCAGCCAAGTAGTTAACAAATTAGAGCTGATGTGCAGTTTAAAAGGGTAAAAATGGAACAGAGTCATGACATCAGAGACCACCCGTCTTTTATTTAAATTACAGCTGAGAGTGTATGATATTCACTTTTTAGGCGATTATATATAAAATAATTTGCATTAAAATGTGGAAAATTTCCAAACCTGGAATTGAAAACTTTATTGAAAGATATAGAAAAAAGTCCGACTATGCAGGACCTGGTAGGCCACCAAAACTGCCCCATCAGATAAACAGATAAAAATCCACAGGTGTTTTTCCACTGCGAGAAGAACTTAACACTGTGGGTGTATCCAGAAAAGAGTGTAAACTGTGATAAAAGTAAGGGGTGGACAAAAATGGAAAAATTGGTATAATATATTCATTTTTGAGGCTTCTGAATGTCTTTATGTTAAGTATGTTTTCTGTTTTTCTCCTGATGCTGAAAAAATAATAACTGATACTTTATAGACTTTTGCACAGTACTGCATGTGATATATTTTTGCTATTTTTTTGTCAAATAGTGTCAGAAACCACATAATACGTCTACGTAAGATGTACTCAGCAACTTAATAACTGTGATAGGTTCAGCATGCAATTTGCACAATGCTGGTTCCTGGTTGTGAGCTTCCATTGCTTGATAGCTACATTATCTTTGTATATACAGTACAAAATCATAGAAGCAAACATTAAATAAGGTTTGGCTGATCAACTAAATTTGGGGCAAGATGACCATTTTGTAAATTACTCAAATGATACAAATTGAAACAGTTGCTTTAGGTAATATCAATGAATTTTCTGATAATGCATTGGCATCGTTTGTGTTTCAGTACTGTGATGTTGAACTCTAGTCCTTATAAATAAATGATACACATGTTTTTTTGGATATTCTTGCAGGATAGAAGCTAAAGAACAAACTTGTTTTGAATATCTTTCCAATAAATTGACTGCTGATTAAAGTAAAGCAGACAGAAAGTAATGATATGTCTATTGCTGTTGTGTCTGGCCGTATAGACTTGAGTTACCTGGACTCTGTGTCCCTCATGTAGGATATTTTATCATCGTGAATGGTGCAAAACTTGCTTAAATAATCAAGGAAGGAGCCAAGTGCATGTTTGACAGCCCCCCCACCCCCACCCCCTGCCCCCACTGCCCAAATAAAGATTGTAGACACATATACAGCTGGTTTAAATTTCCAATGAAAGAAATGTGTTGGACGGGTCTGAGCTGGTGAAAGGGCTTCCTCCACAGGAAGTGCAGTAATTAAAGCCCAGGAGGCTGAGCACTGCGGCCACAGCTGAGGAAGACCGCTCCAGTTTCACCCAGAGCTCCGCCAATGGGATCTCCACACACATATAACACTGCAGACATGTTATTCTGCTGTCAACCCAACCCGACATGGAGAGCAGGAAATGTGATGGAGTGATGAGTTTTTTCAGACAGGCAGTTGAACTGGGGGTGGGTAGAGCATGTCCTATTATTTTATCCTGTTAATGTAGTTAGAATGTAGCTATGTAACTTTAGGAGAATATACAACATAGATGTTTGATGTTTGACCATAAAAACAGGGAAATCTATTATTATGATTAAACATAAATCCTACAAATGAAGAAAGAAAGTAGATATTTTCACTGAGCTGTATTAAAAACCAGTGCTTGTCAAAACAGCATAAAAAAATAGATTTATTTGCGATTTGAAGAGGATTGAGTTGAACTACATTAGCAGAATCATTAAGGTACAGAAATACCTGAGAAATATCCAATAATGAGTTCAATCAGTCATTTGGGTTATATCATAAATATTAGATCTTGCACTACCATGTACACCCAAACGTCAGTTAATTCACAAGTGGTTTAGTACACGACTGGACATGAACAATTGACATTATTGTAAAATCATGCTTTTAGCTGTCTCATTCTTGATTATGCAATGCACAATCTGATTGCTTACAATATGGCTAATGATGAACCTCATAACCTTTGAGAAACATGAGGACATTCTGCACTTAGAGAACCTAACTTTACACTTTTTCCACCACTAGATGATGCTGTTTGGTTGTCTATACTGTTTGACTTTTCCCAAGTAGACCTGCACAAATCTTTGCCTGATTGTAGTTTACACAGTTGAGCTTAGTGAGAGTTCAGTCTCAAAATCCAATACTGTTCAGCACATGAGATTAAGCACATTAAATAGCAAGTATCAGCTTTAGGATACATTCACTTTAAACAAAATACATTCTGATCTCATATAAAGGTTCCCAGAACACTGCAAGGAAACACAACAGAAACAAGTGAAGACCAAACTGCACATATGCAAAACACTTATGGTCTAAGGACATGATACAACACATTTTTCTTCATGATGTGAGCAGATTCCCCAGCACTGAACTAAAAAACTGTTCAGTTGAGTCCAGTTTACTTGCACACACTTAAACCAGACACTGGAGAACATTGTTTCATTCAACATTGCTGATTTGACTGAGTATAGGAAAGTAGAATAGAGTAGCAGCAATAGAAACTCAAATATATGTATAGTCTGAAACCAGGGCCATTTCTCAAGTGGTAAAACGTTCACTTTAAGGCCCTGAAACAGCCACCACAAGGCCAAATGAGTACGTCTTTTTTAAATCAGGTTTTCCAACACAGAATAACATGATTAGGGTGGGGGTCCAACAAGTAAGATGTCGCTTAGAGTCCCATATGTTTCAGAAATGGCCCTGCCTGAAACAGTCTGCAGTGCATGATAAGAGTAGATATTTAAATGATTTCAGTGGCACAGTGTATTCTCAAGCCCATTACAGAGTTGCTGATAAGACAAATTCATGCCACTTGCATAAGGGGAATAAAATGGCAACAGCATGCAAAGTGTACACAGGCAGCGTTAGACCAGGCAACAGTCTATCTAGGGCATTTAAAGGACCAATCCAATATGGAGTCCTGAAGGCAACACACAAAATAAAGCTGATAACTCCAAAATCCCTCCTGACAGAAGAGTGAATCTTAAACACAACACCTTCTTTCAAAGCCAGAGGAGTCTTACTGTAGTTTTGTCTACGAAAATGATTGAATAATTGAAGTATGATCCGGTTAAGGTGTCATTTGGCCAGTCTCCTGGCTACATCCTGGTAGGCCAGCTCTATCTCCTTGTCTGCTGCACATGTGTTGATGAACTCATCCCGTGCATAGGCATTCTGTAGATAGCGCCACACTCCAGTGAACTCTGTTGGGATGTCAAAGTTACGGTATTTCTTGGAAACAACCTGGAAATGAGAGTTTCCATAGGATTGTATATCAAATCATCAAGAACTTTTGGTCTCTCAAAACTTGTAGTATTTTATACAAAGGAAAAAAGGAATATTAGCAATGCTAGAAGGCATCACAGCTTGCTTACCTTGACAACATGCAGTTTAGGGAGGAGGTTGCAGTCTGCTAGTGTTAATTCGTTGCCATCCAGGTATTTGCGAGTGGAGCACTTTTCCTCTTCCATGCTGTCTGCATCAATCTCTTCAGGTAGAGGGGAGTTGAGGAAGTTGTCTAGTTTTCTCAAGGCTTTCAACAGGCCCTTCTCAAGGCCTGCAGGGCAAAACAGAAAGCAGACATATCCTATTGCCACAGAAATACTTGTGCACCTTCTGCAGGCTTCTCAATGGATGAAGCATGAAGGCCATTTTACATGGAACACAACAGCATGTCACTAAAAGGTGGTAATTAGCCTTAATCAGTCAAAGACACTCACTGGCATTAGCCTCAGGCTTTGTGTTCTTAACATACGCAGAGAACTTAGCAAAGATGTCATTTCCTGCCGTGTTTGACTCCCTGTTCTTTGCAGCTAGTTTGGGATACCTTGAGGGAAAGGAAGTCATACAGCACAATGCATTACTGAACTTTCACAAACGCACACTTCACGCAACAGTCATGTCCACCCTGACCACCTACTTTGGTGGCGCTAGCATCTCCTCTAGGAACTCCTCGATCTTGTTGACGTCAGTCCGTACTTCTCCATTGAAGGTGAGGAAGGGTGGGTGTGTTCCTGGGGCCAGATTATGGAGATCAGCCGGTTTTCTACAGAACAAATGGTAAAATTGTATTTGGAGTGGTCCTTTGTAGATGATTAATAAACTATCAGTAGCAGTAGTGAAGTGGCAGTAGTGAAGCATCTGGAATACATTGAAGTAAACGTCTTGTGGATGTACTGAAAATATATTAATTAGATGTATTGCTAATATGTTACTTACATTGCGCAAAACCTAACCTTACCAACCTCACTTAAAGCCTAACCCTCACTCTGGCCCTATTCTTAACACTAGCCTTAATCTCAACCCAAAACCTAATCCTAACCCTCCTATGTTTTTGACGTTACTGAGAGTCTGTATGTAAGTGTATGTTTCATCTAAAAGGACCACTCAAAATAAGCATCACTGAACAAACAGCAGGTGTTAAATGCAAAGGTGTCATCCATTATTGTGGTTTTGCTATGGAAAGTACTGAAATATGGCCTGGTTTGGTTTCACTTGATGTCATTTCTGATGTGAATGTGATCACTTGACATAAACGAGAGGTTCCTTGGAGTGATGCCATAGAAGAACCACATATAGTTCCCTAAATGGCCTTTCAATAGACAATGCTTTGTTAATTAAATCAATCTTGTAAGGCAAAGAGAAACCCACTTCATGTAAATGTTCAATACCACTTAAAGGCTTTTCCTGGAACTGTGCAACTTGTGGCTTACTCACTCATGTTTAGCAGGTATAGTGGTGGACAATTATCATACCTCATGACAATGATCATGCCACAATCACGCCAATAAATATGTTTATGAGCATAAGCCATGAGCACACTTGCATACTGATGCATGATTATGGCTAAAACATGATGCAACCAGGCCTATTGTTGCCCCGCACCCCAACCCACCCAACACACACGTTCACTTTTCAGCTTGCCATTACCTTTTCAGATCTACAGTAGTGACATTAAACACCACTCCCTTCAGCCACAGGATCATGAAGAGCCTTTGAGAGAACGGGCAGTTCCCAATGCTCTCTCCATCACTGCCTGCCTGAAAGCAAAGCGACCTGTTAGAGAGCAGCAGTTCATCTCATGCTGTATGACAACTAAAGACCAATGAGTCTTGTACATAGATTACAGTGCTCATTTGTTACATGCTACTGTATGTTGAATGTGTTGACAACAATGGAGTCCTTTAAAAATGACCCATAATCATACTCTATATCATGATAAAATTATCACACTTTGTAATAATGAAAAAGTATGCAATCATCCTTTTACCATAAAAGCACATCATATGTTTTATCAATGTATTTGTTATCTTTACAATTCCCAATTATGGTCTACTCCTCTTTAGAATCATCACAAAGCCTTAAGAAAAGCTTAAGACAGTGCATGTCAACAACAAAACAACTGAACATGTGAGTCAGTGTCACAGAGCCAGACACAGGATTATTCCATCCTGCAAAACCCTTCACTGCTCCATGAATCAGATGGAACCTTTTGTCCTAATAGTCTATGCTGGTACAGTTGCAATTAGCAAGCTCCCTCTATACAAACCAAACAAAGCAGCAATCAGAATCACAACTGAATTTCCATAACTGAAATGAGGAGATCATGCTATCCAATAGCAGCATTAAACTGGGCCAGTAAGCTGAGCCGGTCACTGGATCCAGGCTTGAGTTGAATTATTGATGGAAATTCCATTACTTGCCTCATTAGCCCTCGGCCCAAAAGGTTCGGGGCTGACTTGTCAACAGAACCTTGAGCTTGACTTCATCCTAACCCTTTCAATTAATGCTGTTTTACCACTTTTCCACCGCAAGTTTAAATGCAGTGCGCTAAGATTTCAAAGGGTTATCTCAGGGGATTCAGAGGTCCAAGTTTCTTTTGATTAGCGCAGATAAAATAACACTGGAAAATACATTCATTAACTTTCTTTTGAAAGGAGCCTTCCTTTTAGCCATACACTCCTAAACGAGCTGTCATTCTGCCATTAGCTCTAGTCAGGCTACCCACTTTAATGGTTTTGGAGATAGCAACTAAACCAAGATCAAAGTAAAGATAGAATTTCACTCAATGGCTATGTATTCCTATATATTTCAGCGTTTGATGTTCATGAACAGATGTATAGATCCTCTAGTAAAAATAACCGTTAGTAAGTGAGCACTGAAACTCTAGCCTGAGGGACAATCACTACCCTTTACCTTTGAAATCTAGCCTTATTACACAACAAATTACATTTACGTCTGATTTACATGCTTAATTGATCTTTTTCTGTTTGCTTCAATGTCAAAAAAAATGGCAAAAGTGTTTTTCCAAAAAATGGCACACACTTTAATAAAGAATATCATAATAATAAACCTCATATTTTATTATGATTAAAAATTTTATGTCAACTGAAAATTGACATAATCCTCTTGATTCAATAAACAATGTAAGAAATAAATAATAGCATATTAAGGCATGATTCTATTATCATTGGCAATAACTATAACTTGCAATGGGTGTCACGCAAGGGCTGCTGTAAATGTGACCATTGATAGTGTACAGTGTATTGAGGAATATATTATTATCTTATAATTACAGCACATTAAATGCTAATAAGACTGTACTTTTTCTTCAGCAGTCATATATTTTGGTTGTTTATCACTATCATCACAGGGATGATCTGAGCTAAAAGCATTAACACCTCAGTCAAACTTGGCAAAGCAAGCCATAGAATGTACCACTGATCTGATTTAGCCTCGTGCAGCAGGTACACAGAGGAATTAGAGCGTGGAGTGTCGATAGGCAGGGAGAAATAATTCAGGAGGCAGTGCAGCTCCTGAGCAGAAAGAGCGCTACTGAGACTCCTACCCTGTCCAGCTCAGAACTTCATTCTGAACCTTGAAAAATCATGTGTTAATTAACCCCTTCAACTCCAAGAGCCTGGATGTGGGCCCATGCTTTACCATGCTGGTTATCAAAGAATTCTAAAGCTATTTCTGTTTTATTTCTATTTTCCTTTTAAATTGCTTGATTATAACGTACAGCATTTTGTGCGATGCTTGTCTGAAAATAAGCTGTGTAAATAAAGGTGACTTAAATTGAGCTTTGGCAAAGCTTTTAAGCTAAAGTGAGTTCAAGCATGCCATTAGCATCCTTACCTTTACAAACAGCTCAATGTCAGGGTCCTTATCCTCTTCATTTGTGGAGGCCATTTGTTTCAGACTGTACTTAAGGCTGTTCTCTCACCCCAGATAAGATGCTAGTCTGTACGTCTTACGTCTGTAGTAAGCTCCTGCCTGGGTGGGATGAGTGTTCAGATTGAACAAGCCTGCCTGCCAGAGAAGCTCCTGTGCACCTTACCGTAACCCCAGCTGGCTCATAGTGATGGTCTTGACCCTACAAAAAGTGTGTAGCTGAGGTGCAGGCTTGTTTTGATTTGGCCCCTGTAGGTAGCTGTCAGGGGGAACACGCTCAAGCAGTCACAGTCAGGCCAAAAATAGCCAGCGGAGGAGGAGCTCTGAGTGTCACTTCCACTCCCTCTTCTCTCTCTCTACCTCTACTCTTTATGGACTGCCTGTGGTCAATCACTTTTCAACCCTTCCTGTAAAAAATTGTTTAACTGAGTCACCCTGAGGGCGTAGGCTGGTGATGTCCTGCTCTCCTGGTGTGAAAATCCACATGGGGTGTTCCAGAGAGCGTGAACTGTATGAAAGGTGAGTAATACTGAAGAGGAAAAGCTACATCAGCGACTGATAAATGATCAGCTAAATGTGATTAGCTCACCTGCTGCAAGTATAATACGAAATATGACCCCTGTAATGCTAAACTACAGTACAACTTATGCAGTATGGTGCAACCACCACCTTTACATTCAACAAGCATTTACACAGAAGTCTCAACAACTCACATTTGTCAGTATTCATTGCGTCCAAACTGTGTCCACAGCTTCCTGGCTTTTCAGGAGACTTACTTTGAGTTTTTCATAGAAATTTTCAGGGATGTTTTTCCACACCTTCAAAGTTCAGTATTAGAATTTGCATTTTCTGCTTCTCTCAATCTAAGTAATACCAAACACATCCAATTATGTTGAGGTCTGGACTCAGTCCATTGTTCTGAGAACACCAGTAGCTTCTTTGTTTCATTCACAAATTTTCTTCTTTGTCTATTTTCTTTTCTCAGTAATGGCTTCTTGACAGCTACACATCCTTTCAGACCCACAGAACTGAGTTGTGTTCAGGGGCGTCACTAGAGTTTCATAGATAGAGGGGCTAAGCCTGTACTGGGGAGTCTGGGAGCATGTCCCCAAAGACAATTTTTAATGGCCCCAAAATTTTACAATGCACTTTTAGAGTAACAACAGCCAGAAGATATCAAGTACATCAGCTTTGATTCATTACATTGAGTATCTGTCTCTTCATTGTTTGTATTACAAACACTATAGCCACCCACTTACAACAGACACAGATCAAGCAAAGATGCTGAAGTCAAGCAGCGCTCTCTCCTCTCTCTTAGATAAACTGCAGGTCCTAAATACTGTATATTATTCAAACACACGGATTATAGATCAGTTTAGTCTCTGTTGGTTTGATTAGAAAGAGCATGACTTTACATTTTGCTCTGTAGGCATGTTTAATAATCTAGGTGACAGACCTTCATGGTCAGGGTGACAAATATTTTCTCAGTTAAGTTCAATAACATCAGTATTAATTTTAACCGACAGCTTATCCAAAACTCACTTTCTTCTTGATCTCTAACCTCTATCAGATCTGCTAATTCAGTCCTGTCAGTCTACCTCAGCTTCATCCTCTCCCTCTTCCTGTGTTTAATGATACATTCGTTTTATTAAACTCCGATTTACACAAACTCAGATTTACACAAGGAAATACAATCAATCAATTTCTATTATTTTTTAACTGGTAAAAATCGTTTCATCTGACTAACTTTCAGCAGAGATGGTGCCTCTTAATATGCATCTACAGGTTGAGGAATTAAGGGACATAAAACTGTGTTATGATGACATTTTCACATGACATTTTGACATTTCACATTCTTGTTTGAATTTTCCGGTCCACCTTAAATGCTGCAGCAGGAAAATCTGGTGAACAGGAAGCAAATTCTGCCTCATCCTTTTCACTGATGATAACTTACTGTAAACAATATATGGCAAATACTGAAGATAAATCTAAAAAAAAAGAATATAAAGAGCTGCCACTACCATTGTTTCTATCCCTCATGTTCGTTTACACTCCCACACTCACTATGAAGTTAAACTAATTGGCTTGTCAGCTAGTTAGCTAATGTCAGTGTTAGCCTAGCCTCATTTCTTTACCTCACTTATCATTAAACCTTATTAAACCTCTTAACTAAGTTAAGTGACCCTTATTAGTCCCACCGTGACAAATTCACCCCCGCGTTTAACCCATCCGTGAAGTGAAACACCACATACACACTAGTGAGCACAACTGCTTGGAGTGGTGGGCAGCCCTATCCGTAGCACCTGGGGAGCGGTAGGGGGTTAGGTGCCTTGTTCGAGGACACCTCAGTCATGTGCTGTCAGCTCTGGGGATTAAATAGGCAACCTTCCAGTCACAGGGCCGGTTCCCTGACCTCCAGCCCATGACTGCCCCAGTCATTAACTAAGGTTAGCTAGATAGAGTTAAACAATAAAGGGAAAAAAAAAACAGATATCCGATATCAGATATCTAAACGGACCACACTTTGCCACAGATTGATATTGTAGGTGAATATAATCACTCTGTGTAACACTGTTTCACTCTCTATATTGCTGCTGTCGGAAAAAAATCTTGTATATCCATTTTTGTCGTTTTTCAGTTTTTGACATAATTTGAAAGTACTCATGGTCCTATATATTGTGCGTAAATTCCATGATGAATGGGCCAACAAATATTATCTAAAGTGGCTTGGAAAAAAGTCTGGTCCCTTTGACCTACATTAAAGGTAGAGTATGTTTTTACCTTCTCCTGTAAAGTTAAATATGCTAAATAACATTTGAGGGGGTGGTGGGCGCTAAACCCCCTTAAAATTGGTCTAGCAACACCCATGCTTGTCTTCTCACAGTGGAAGGATGGACAGAAACACCTGTGGAGTTTTTCAGATCTGAAGCAAGAGTGTAGCTTGCCTTTCTCCTCTCTGTCAAAGACGAAAGCTTTAAGTCCTGTTTACTTTTCTTAAATGCTGTTGATTTTTAAATTCCAGTTTTGGAAGAACTTGAATGAGATGTAAAGTGAACACTACCTGCAACAATCTGCAAACAGTCCTATAAATACTGTATACCCCTCCTATTGAAAGTTTGGGGGCAGCTTGCTTTCTTTTGAAGTACTTTGCTTTCCAATAAATAATAAACATACTTGCAAACATTATTTTATATTTTGAGTATATTCTCAAGTTTTACTATAAGGTATTTTATTTTATTCCAGGTAATTTTGGAACACTTATTTTACATGTCTAGCTATTTTATTTTTTTCTGACAGCAAGAACATTGTAAACAACTTACATTTATTGTCATTTTTGGTAGGAACAGAACACAGTGCTCCTGGACATGGAGACACACAGAGAGCAGCAGCTCAGGCCATGCTGAGTGAGTCAGTGGTGGGTTATGGGCTGGGGCTGGAACAGAGAACAGGGACATTCCACTGAGTCTTCTCTAAATATAGAGCACTACTCAACTCAAACTCCTTTCACCCCCCTACACAGTGCACTCCCACCAAATGAGCTCTGCAGCCTTGATCACAGAAATCTCTCACTGTGAATTGGAAAACTCTTCACTGAAAAGATTTATAAAACTTCAGTGACCATGTGGAATTACACAGTGGGTCCTTTCATTTAATAAGCAGGGACATTCTTGAAGGAGTTTCAAGTTCATTTTATTAAAGGAACCACAAAATAAACATAAGCTAGGACACATTCTGGCTGAACCCCACCTTCAACATATTACACAGTAAAACTACAACAGCCACCTTTCTATCAAACTATATATCCATGCAACTTGATCAGAATCAAACAGGGCATTTTAAATATCACCCACTGGAAAGTGCCCTCTAGTGGTTGAGTTAAAAAATACCATGAATTAATGCCCTTTTAAGGACATTCCAAGCTTAAGCAGCCTTAAACACAAGAAAACCAATGTCACACCCAGAAAACAACTATTTAAACAAATAAAGATTTTATTTTCCCACACGTTCATATCAGTACCCAACTTCAGAAGACGCCTGACATAATCGTTCTTTTGCATAGATTCTGTTGTACTTACGGTGCAAACTCTGCCTATTACCGCAAAAAATACTGCACTACAGGAAGACTTGATTTGAAATGCATTTCAGAGAAACAATGAACAGATACTTAAAGACTCCACCACTACCATAAACAACAAGGCACAACAAAGCAACACAGCAAAATCTAACAATGGAAAAAAAAAATCCTTATTATTCCTAAACACAAAGAGCCCTGTAAAACAAGTAATATGCCATGATTAAAAGGACTATGTACCACCAAAATAGAAAAATAGAATTTCTTTCACAGTGTCTAAATAAGCATAAATATCAAGATTTATAATTAAATAGCAGGATTCATAAAGGAAGTGGAAGAAAAAACGCATTCCCTGCATTCTTCAGAAATTATATCTGACCTACAGTACACAGCATAACGCACAGGTAAATAAAACATAGTGTAATAAACACACAGGTAAATAAGACACTCAACTGACTGACCTAAAGACAGAAAACCTTTAACAGAACACAAAATACATCACTGTGCTCTCAGTGCACTTAAAACAAGTCATTTTGGAGAACAGACAGGTTGCCAATCATAAAGGTCTCCAGTGAAGACAAAATATTCATTATAGTGCATCTGACATTGGCCTGAGGCCTATGCAATTAATGGCTTAAAACATTTATCCTTTAATTGACTTGATAAAACATTGGATCAATTTCAGGCAGTGCAGGGATGTATGTGATTAACTGTTAATCTACAAAAACAAATGTTTGCTTAAAAAAAGGTCATTAATCATGTTATTCCCAATAAACAACAGTTCCTATTTAAATTTTTCAGGTTTCTCATTCAAGATGTTTGTATGCATTAAGCTGGTATAGGCTATTGGTTCTGTTAGACACACCTACTGAAAAATGAAGTGGTGTTCAAGACCACATCAGGTAACATATTGAAAACAGACATCCACAAATGAAAAAAGACAACTATTTTGTTCATGTTCTCAGAGAGAAAGTGTAAAATTACAGAGAAGGTTGTGGTGAACAGCGATGGCTTTCGAGAGCTACTGAGGCACACTGAGTGAAAGCTGGCCCTGCTCATGGAAATTATGTGTGTTTTAACTTTAGCTAGTAAGTTAGCTTGAGTAGCAAATATAACTTTAGAATACAGAAAGCTACCATTTTTCAACATTAGTTGTGTCATAATTATGAACATATAGTTGTCAAAACAAAACTGAGTTCTTATATACAGTTTGCTTAATAGGGTTTAAAATATTACTGCATATACATGCTTACGCCTGACCCCACCTATCAGCACATTCCACAGTTCATACAAGGAACACTTAATACAGAATTCAATTGATGTGTGTCCTTTTAAGTGTATCCATATTAAATATTTTATAATGGCTTTGAACACAGCTCAGTCAATCAGATTTCAGAACCTGAATGATCAGCTTTAGATTTGATATTCTGAGCAGGTGCATCTTTGATTTCAGGCCGGGCAGTTAACAATAACGCATCGACTGATGATGCTCGGATAATCAAGTAATTAGCCAAAATTTGTAACCCTAATTTCATGCCATATTGCTGCATATCCACTGAAAATACTGAGCAGCCAACACAATATAATAGAAAAACAAAACAAGGAAACAAAAACCAGCATCATTACAAGCATCTTAACATACCTTTACTACCCTTTTTATGTATCTTTATCAGAAAAACAAAACTGTCAATTATAACTGGTTTTACCTGGATATTATATAATGATTAAATTAATTTTTATAATTATTTCGTTAGTAAAAGGCCAACTTGTACTATGCATAGATAAGGAATTGGAAGCCGTTTTACATTTTTCACAAATAAAGCTAAAAAGCAGAACCCTCCACTATGAGAGATCATTTGTTTCATCTCTTCCTAAAATATGCGTGATTGTCTTGTCTGAGTTTTCATTTCTTTGGCAAGCATCTTGTGTGTGCCTGAACAAAGCTAAACGCCGTCCATCCAAGAGAGTGCATGCCTCTATCATAATACACTTAGCAGCTCAATCAAGCAATGGGTCATCATCATCATCCTCCTGCAGCTCCAAGCGAGCAAATGGTCGTGATGATGATGGCTCTCTGTTCTTCATCAGCCTGAAGAGGAAGGTGATGGTAGTGAGCACTATGAAAACTCCGATCACGATGCCCACCACTACAGCCAGGTCTGTGCATTTCTCAGTGACCAGCATGCAGCGTGTGTGTGCGAAGCTGCCGTTGTTTGGTTTCTCAGGGATGCCCAAAATGTGACACATGAGGGGGTAGAGGTCCACGGAGTTGATGCTCTCCTTCCGATAGCCTTTACGAAAGGCAGGGCCATGAGCTGCCAAGAAGGGGTGCATACTGCGGAGGGAGTTATCATAGCCATGATCGCCTACTGTGAGAGGACAGGGCATGATTAATAAAGGTGTAAAAATTTCAATACAGTACTGAAAGTTTATAACAGTGCATCGATATTGAATACTGTTAATAAGATATTCACTCTCTTAAGAGTGTCTCTCACTTGTTATCTTTTGAAGAAACCACTGGCAATGATCAAAACTAGACATATGGGTGCATGCTATCTGAGTTAAATGTGAGCAGGGAGGATTCACTGTGTACACAGTGAAATTACTTTCCTTCATGAAGTACACTCACCAGCCACTTTATTAGGTACAATGTTCAATTGCTTGTTAACACAAATAGCTAATCAGCCAATCACATGGCCTCAACTCAATTCATTTAGGCATGTAGAGATGGTGAAGACAACTTGCTGAAGAGGAAACCGAGCATCAGAATGGGGAAGACAGGTGATTTAAGTGACTTTGAATGTGGCATGGTTGTTGGTGCCAGACGGGCTGGTCTGAGTATTTCAGAAACTGCTGATCTACTGGGATTTTCACACACAACCATCTCTAGGGTTTACAGAGAATGGTCTGAAAAAGAGAAAATATCCAGTGAGCGGCAGTTGTGTGGACGACAATGCTTTGTTGATGTGAGAGGTCAGAGGAGAATGGGCAGACTGGTTCGAGATAGAAAGGCAACAGTAACTCAAATAACAAACCAAAATCTCTGAGGAATGTTTCCAACACCTTGTTGTGAAAGTATTAGAATAAAGAATTAAGGCAGTTCTGAAGGCAAAAGGGGGTCCAACCTTTTACTAGCAAGGTGTACCTAATAAAGTGGCCAGTGAGTGTATATAAGTTCCAGGAGTTGCAATTTTGTGGGTTTTACTCTGTGAGGGATCGCTCGATAAACCAGTCTGTGTAGTATATAGTTTGAGCTCGGTAGAATCACTATTCTTTATATTTTATAGTCTATTACTGCACTATTCATATCTGCAGACAGTTACTGTACATGTTTTTACTGTGCATACATAAATTTACATATGCTGCTCTCAGTACACACAACCTAGATTTGCATTCTCTCCACACACTCAGAACATATGTATGTATATATATATATATATATATATATATATATATATATATATATATATATATATATATATATATATATATATATATATACACACTATTTATATACTTGCAACATTCCTTTTTTTTTTTTTTTTTATTACTCCACTGTCTTCAATTGTATATACTGTAACCGCAGCACTGCTTTGCCCAGTTACTTTCCTGTAAGTGATATGTAATAAATACTGTATTTTACACTTCTGGTTAGATGCTAACTGCATTTCATTGGCTCTGTACCTGTACTTTGCATAATGACAATACAGTTAAATCTAACAGATAACATTTTAAAAAAATCTAACAATCTTGACTTCAGAATCGTAAATTGTGTTTAACATTGAAGTATTTGTACTAGTATAAACAAACATCAGAGCAGAACGCTTTGCACTGTAAGGACACAAAGGATAATACAACTTATTGAACTGTACCAAATTATACACTTACATCGTGGGAGGCCACCTTGCTGGACAATCGTCCAACCTTCGTCAGCCACCAAGATAATTGGCTGAATCCTCTCGTTGTTTTTATAATGTAGTCTGTCAGGTATTGCATCTTTCATGTAAGCCTTCATGTGAGTATTGCAGTTGCTAAGCTTTTTGTATAAATCTGAGGGTTCTGTAAACCAAAAATGAAGAATTACATATAAGCATAACCAAAACTGGAGCTCGAATAAAATAAAGATAAGTGACATTTAGTCTTAGTAATTACTAAAATGCATGGAACAGAAATCAAGATGCTGTTATGTGTTTAATTTATTTTAAAGGCAAATACCAACCAATGAGAGGGATGATGGCAGCCACTGGAGTGAGGTCCACCACAATGTAGCTGCTGCGGTTGACACACTGGTCCAACTGAATAAGTCTACCTTGGGAGCACTGAACCATGCCATGGTCACTCGTAATAATCACATTAATCTTTCCCCAGAGCCCTGTCTGGTTGAGCTGCTCCATCAACAAACCTACATCATCATCCACCTTTTTCAGTGCCTTGGCCATTTCTGTGGTGTTGTCTGGCCCATAGGTGTGTCCAGTATAGTCAGGCTCCTCCCAGTACAGAGCTGCAAACTTGACAGAGTCGTCTTCACTTAGCCATTTTGTTACATTTCCCAGTCTCTCCCTGAAGCTCACCTTTCCATTATACTTCATGAAGTGTGTTGGGGTACGGTTTTGAATCATCACGTCCGTTCCTGGCCACATAGCAGCAACAGATTTATAACCAGATTCCTGCACAGACACCCAAATTGGCGTTGCTTCGTTCCACCAGAAAGGATCACTATCATTGTGAAGAGTGAAATCCTTCTTTGTTAATGGGTCGTACATGTGACTGGCCAGAATACCATGGCTTTCCGCATATAGTCCAGTAGCAAGACTGTAATGATTTGGAAAAGTTTTAGTAATAAAGACATTGGTGACTTGATCAACAAGTACCCCATCTGAAAAGAATTTGTGCAGATGGGGAAAAGTGTAGCTGTTCAGATAGTCTGCACGGAAGCCATCAAATGATACAAGCAGTAGTGGTGAAAAGTCTTTCTGTGTTCCATTTCCTGTATTTACAGAGATGACTGATTGATAACAGGCTGCTAGAACAAACAGAAGTGCCTTGGGATGCATCCTGACAAGAGTCGAAGCCTCCTTTCCTGGAAAGAAAAAAAAAAGTTTGAAGTTGAATCAAGAAATTTTTTTCAGCATAATTTTGACTATTTTAGCTTCTACACTGGCTAAAGGTTAATCTAATTATTACTACACACTGAAAATCTGCCGTAAAAAAATTGAAAACTTCTTATGGGAATTGCATTATATAAATGTCAGCACAGTTGCTGTTAACTAGCTGCATGAACACTTATCTTTAGATTAGTGTAAATTCCAAGAGTTTTCCAGGAAAAGAGGGACACTATTGTGGTTAAAAGTTTAATCTGTTGAGCAGGTGCCTGGCAGTTCTCTAGCTAACTGAAACTGAAGCTCTGTTCAGATCACTAGCTAAACCCAAACCTTAACTAGAAATGTTAAGTTAACTACCTATCGCCCAGTTACGGCCAGTGCTGTAAAGACAGATAAGTAAGCGCTGCTGGATGACTAAGTAGCGTTAACTAACTTCATTTTCGGTTGTGTGGTAGCAAAGTTAAAGGCCTTTCTACTATCATTTTCCTTCTGTCAGTCTACGTTGAGTTAGAGAACTGCAACTTAACTAAGGACAAATACAGCACTGAACCAGTCAACGCTCTGGGCAACCATCCCGACCATCAGAGGAAAACGCTGCGGCTCAACACGATTAGCTCATCAATATGAAACGCCGGCGATGCTAAGCTACAAACACACGGAGAAAGAGTGTAACCTACCTCTCACAGCACGTCCGACCACAGCGTAAACTGCGTTTATATTCACCCAAACTACGCCTGCAAACTAAAACGACGGTTCTATCCCGAAATTAACGAGCAACTACCACACATTTTCACACATTTTATGACCCGGTTTCTCGCTTCCTCAAAAATATCCTTCGCGGAATGTAGAAATTAGATGGACAGGTCGAACAGCCAATCAGAATATTTCGCTCCTCCAGAGGAGACGCCCACTAGACAGGCAGGTGCTTCAAACCCCGTGATAAACTCTGAGCCGAGCTGTGAGCTAGAACAGCACAAGAGGAGGAATTTGGTTATTTAGGAGATTTTAAGGTCATACTTCATCGTTAAGGTAGTTTGTCGCATTTTTGATGCAGTTGAAAATAAATTGAATGAAAAATTCATTCTAAGTAACGTCTGATATTCATATGTCGTTCCTGAACACTGGGTACAGATTTTAGCCTAGATGGAACATTTTAGGTTAAAAATAATTTTTACCCAAGATACAGTCACAATAAAAGGCATAATTTGATAAAGGCTTTTCAGAAGGACTAATGTTTAAGATATTTGGTTTTTATGTGTGTAATAAATAGAAATAGTTGCTACTCCAAAGGTGCAGACATGGTTAAATGAGTTAAAATGTGCAGTTCACCAGTGAAGAGAACCTGTTAGCTGTTAGCTAATGTTAACAGTTAGCCACCCAACCGGAAGTGTATAAGGTTTTTTTCCCAAATGTGTGACAGTGTCTTGGCAGACCCCCAGCACATACCCACCTCCCCACCACCACCAGCAGCCACCACACCCCCACCAAAGAGGGTCTCTCTCTTTCTCTCTCTCTCCCTCTCTCACCCACTGTCTGTCTATCTGTCCAGCAGAGAGAGCCTGACAGCGCACAGTGCTGATGCTCAGTTCAAGTCAGGGAGAGAGAAGGTAGGAGCTGCCGGTTTATTCTGTCCTTGTGTGTGTGAGTATGTGAGTGTGTGTGAGTGTGAGAGAGAGAGAGAGACGATGCGGCAGGACCCAGCCCACAGCATTATGCTGCACTGTCTGTAGTACAGCAGAAACCAACCTGTTCAGACTGGGCTATAAAGACTAATGCATTTAGATGGCCTCTGCCAGTGCTATAGTGCTGTGGCAGGGATACATGCAGCAATACAGCCTATGAGAAAATACTGTTAGTGGTTTTGTGGGGGTGGGGTGGGGTGGGTAGTGCTTTTATATTGGATTTCCTGAAATATAAATCAGTACTACCCACAGTGGTCATATTGTAAACAGTTGATTATTGTGGTAAGCTAGCGGCTATGCAGGTGTAGGTGTATTTTTTTGTTTATTTTATTTCTTGCTTTTTCATTTCAGATATCTCTCATACTCATACTGATTAGTCAGAGTATAGATAGCAGCAATCATTCTTTTTCAGTACCATGGGATTTGAGCCCATTTTGGGTTATCATCTGCAGCCAAAGATGAATATAAACAGCACAGCTTTGTGTTTTCTTTTTGTGAACTTGGTGAACTTCGGAACATTTCCCACATGAAAGGCAACATGGTCTGTAATTCTCAGACATGGATGGAATTAAAATAGCCACAGTAGACGTCTTAGACATTTAGGCATCTTAGACAATATTGGCATTAGTCCAAAGGGGACAGAAAGAGGGGATGGTGTTTTTTTCGAAGGGGGTGATTTTTTCCTTTTCTTTCTCTTTTTTTCTTGAACGAAGAACTTGCTTTCCCTCTCAAATCAAACCCTGACTACAGATAGTTTCACAGCTCCATGTTCGTATTACTCTCTAATGCTGCTGGAAGTGAGCTAGCTGTTGGAACATTTCAGGTGGCACACACGGTCAGAGGTGGCAGATGGCAGGTGTGGGTTTTGTGGTTGTGTGTGGTCTTTTTTTTTTTTTTTTAGCACTGCCACACACAGTATCTTTTTGGTATATTCTGCAGGTGTGTACTGGGCACTGTTATTCCATCAAATATGAGGTCATTTTTCAACAGACTGAATTCAGAGAGCAGTAGTCTGCAGTATTTCTGTAGTGTGAGGCAGTTTAATTTATATATATATATATATATATATATATATATATATATATATATATATATATATATAATGTTGTTATTATTATTTTTAAATGTTGTACATCATATTAATGTATTTTTTCCATTCATCTCTCAGACTGCAGGGTGCCAGACTGTGCTTGATAAAAATAACAATGAATAAATGTAACTGGATGTCAAAAATTGTTGTCAAGATATGTCAGAAATGCCTCTGTCCTGCTGCTTGTGTTTTGCCATCACCTTATAGATTTCATGTCATGGCAATTCACTGCTTACAATATTGCCATTCTTTGTGGACTATGGCAACTGAGAAACACACTCTCTCCAAGAAGTGTCAGCTGTGACGGGTTACATGCAGCTCTTCTGCTGTGCTTTTGCCAGCTCTGTTAACACTTAGTCTAAATACAGAAATGCACATTAGCATTCAGTGAATACACTAAGCTAAAGGAATAATAAGACTCTCACATGTACATTATCAGATATGGCTGGTTCAACAATTATATTTCTATGCTGAAGTGTGTAGTTACATTATTCTAATATAGTGCAACTGAAGACAGGATTATAGATTCGCAGAAGCTTTAAAAAGTGTCATAGTCATTCTGAAGTCACTTGGATAAGTTATGTAAGTTATCTTTTTCTCCTGAAAAAGCTTTTAAGGCTTTTCTTTCTGCTGCATGGAGCTGTGTGTGGATGGAGTCCAGGAGCTGTGTGGTCCTCAGCAAGCAGTGACAGGCCTTCCTTTCCAAAAGTCACTTCTCTTCCAGCTCAGTAGGACTTGGAATCTCTGCCATGAATAACTTCACATGGGACAGACAGAGCCATTCCAGAGCAGTTCCTAAAATACAGTTGTTTATTTAGAAAATAAATGTAACTTTGCTGTCATTGGGTTTATTGATTTTTTTAACCAATTGAAAATGCCAGCTTACATTGTGTGAACAATGTATGACAAATGGGCCAATTTTCTTGGGCTTTTATTTATAATAACGCATAATGGCCATATATTATAACTCATTTTTACATGACCATATTTCAACATCTGCTTATCCCTTAGAATTAAACAGGCAGTTTTGTTTACTGCACCTCTAAGGCTGATATATGTATATAAGTCACCTATGTTCGGATTGGCTGCTGTGTATTTTGCCGGTCTAGGTTGAAACACTCTTTGTAACTTCAGCATGAATGGATGGAGCTAAACTGCTGCAGGCTGAATAGGCAGATATGTTGAAAATTCCATATAGTTCCATATATGGAACGTGTGAACCTGGGAGGGAATGGTACATTTAGAGACAATGTTTACATACTACATCAAACTTTAATTTAAAAAAAAAAGCAAGGACATTTTTTTCTCTTTGTGAGGACCAATATTTCCTTCTACTAAGCTACCACTTCAGAGAAACAAGGTTTTGTTATAATAGCAAAAATAAGCAAGTTGCTCATTTTCTGCTTCACAGTGGGTTTTATTTTAGAGAAATGGCTTACAGTGCTGCTGTTTTTCTGTTTGACTGCTTGTGGCATGAGTTATTTTTAGACAAGTGTTTGTTCGTGTAATAACAGTCAGCATACAACTTCCTGACAAATGTCAATATGACAGTGTTCTCCTTGTTTACACACAGAAACAGGGCTTAGAATTTGGATTGAGTGTTACACTGGGAATCTTCCTGGAATTTGTCATTTTAGTATCTTCATATTAATAAGATGAAGACTCTCTGTCCCCTTAGATCAGAAGCGCTCTGTTTACTCTCGTTACTGATGAGATGAGGGTTAGAGGGATGACGAGACTAGCCAGACTCAGGGGGTTCCCAGTTTAGCAGGCAGCTGCTGTGTCCTACTTCACTGTTCACCTTCCTCCAGAGTGCCTCAGGAACCAGTAAACCTTAGCCAAACACTCGAGGAAACTCAACCATTTCCATTACATTTCCTGATAATAGTATTTGTTTACTTTTAATCATATAGTCATAAAATCTTTTTCAGTAAATCATCATTAAGTGACAGTGATAGGCTCTGTACATGGCCTTCAAAGGCCTCCCTGACCCAGTTCATGTGAAATTTCGTCATAGTGCTGTGAACAGTGAAGGTTGTTTGGGAAACACACAGACAGTTTGAATAACAACTACACATTATTGGCAGCTTTCCTGCAACCTGCACTCTTCAGCTGTCGCTTACACAACCTTTTTTTTCGACAATGGAAACATTCATTCAGGGTTTGTCACAGTAATTGATAAAGGTCATAAGACCTTCCTTACAATGGACTGGTTTCTTGTTCTATACAGAAACTCATGTGACCACAGTTTACAACAACTCTGTCCATTATGTCTCCATACTTTCCCGTCGTCAGTTTCATGTTAAAGTTTATTAATGCATTTTTCTTTCTGTTTTCTACTAGATGGCAAGCAAGTTTCCCATGGGTTCCTGAATGGATGCATACACGTGCATTTCGTCATCCATAAATCAGCGAGAAAACTAAAAGAGTGACATTTCATTGCCAATGTGAAGAAGACAACCACTCATCTGTGTTTCTAAAATTAATGATACACAGTTGTTTTAGTTCAGGTAATTACCCCAAATACTCTTGCAGAAGTAGTCAAACCCCCTGAACGCTGTCAACAAATGAAACTTACACATATTTTTTAAATCAGTATTTTTGTTGTGAACTCATATGCTAGGCCAAATTAAGTTTCCTGCAGATTTTTTAAAGAAATAAAACATTGAAAAAAACTCTGCGTTTATAAGGATTCCAAGTCTTGTGCTCTGCAAACTTGTATTTCATCTGTGTAATCTTGCAAGCAAGCTTTGCCAAGTACAGCTTTTTGGCCATAATTCAAACTGTTATACATGGCTCAAGCTTAACCCTGCCCAAGCCTCAAGAACTAAGAAGTATGGTGCTGGCACTATGCCTTTCATCAGCAGGGACAGGAAAGAAAACTGAAGGAAGAATGGACATGGTATAATACAAGAAAATACTGCAAGAGAGTCTGCTTCATTCCACTCAGTAAATGATGCTTGAGAGAAACCAGCTTTCAACAGTACAATGTAATATTTGTGTGTTTCAGAAACAGAAAAACAGAAATGGGAAGACGTCTCTCCCCAACAATGTGCAATTGAATGTGCAATCTGAAAATGAAAACGTGCTGTTATGTTCTTGTTTATGTTTATGTGCCAGGAGAGCATTCCCCACACAATCCCACTGCTACAACTAGCCTGTATTGTTGACACCAAACAGTATGACTTTATGTGCTCATAATACTTGCACTAAATGTGGATCTTCCCTTCAGCGTTATGCAAAATGGACCTGGCCAACTTCTGTACCTATTTAAATGCTCCCCTGAAGACAGCACCCAACATGATCCTCAGCTGTTCACTCCATTCTGTTCTAACAAAGCCAAAGTCCAATAAGTGCTGTATTCAAAACATTGAATTAGGATTTGCATGGTTCTGGCCCATCAGCTGTTTTCGTCCCTTAGATTACCGATCATTGGTACGTTCTTGCTTATCTCACTGTTCTTGGCAAGCTCTTGAAATTATTATGTGTGAAAAGCTCAGGACAATAGCACTTTGAGAGATACTGAAACCAGCACACCATGTGCCAACTGTCATGTATCATTCACTAATACCTAATAAACTGGCAACTCAGAGTATGAATAAAATAAAAATACAACTTGGAAAAAATATGTGTAAGTATCATTTGTGGTTCAAACAATACTGATAACTGTAATTGTCTTTGTATTTAATTGCGGACATCTATGTGTTTTGATTGTTTTTCATTTTTTTTCTTAAACATTTCCATAAGCCTTTATGTTGGCCAGATTATCGATGACGACCATACCAACCCCCCCCACTACAGTGGCGATGACAAATGATCCAGATAAGAACAGTTGTGTCGCAGTGACTCAGGATGACCATCTTGCCAGTTTGAAGGCCTTGGCTGAGAAGCTACATCTGGAGCCAAGAAGGCCTTCGCACTTAGAATGGAGGGCTCAGCTAGAAACTCACAGAGTTAAAGGCCTGGAAGCCTCAGTGGCTGCTAAAGAAGGGCAGCTACGAGCTTGGAGTTCTCTGAAGTGGCCAAAGCCCTCACTGAATTTTACAGTGCACCAGGGACAAAGACACCCTTCTGAGAGCCTGAAGGGGTTTGGAAGTATTGGCGAGGCACTGGAATGGCTCAAGAAAGAGCTGGTGAGCTGTTCATACAGCTTTGTTTTTAGTAGCAAAGCACCTCGGCTTGTAACTAAATTTGCATACATACAAGGGGCATCAGTTAGCACTGAAGTAACTTTTGTGCGCATCACTGAAAAGAAAGGAAACTGACATGATCCCACACAAGCAACATCTCACAAATGTATGTTTGCTGGCCAAAATTGCATGTAGGGGAAATAAAAAGGTCCAAAACACACCCTATGTAAGCATATGAACAGTGTACATTTGATGCTGTGGCTGTTACAGTACAACAATAACTGTCTATTAAGTGTGAAATGTTCACTTTATCAGAGTAACACCTCTTTAAATAAGTTGTGAAGATGCCCACCAGGGAGTAAAAAAAGTGCTATGCATGAACAGTGCTTGACATTAATGATACCCTGTAAATGCTGGAGCTTCTTAATGTAGCATATGGCCTGTCTACTACTACATGGTAAACCATGGTCTTCTGCAAATTCAGAAAATGTACAGGTTTTTCATATATGCTACCTCTCATGTCTCATGTCTTCTGTTGCTGTTCTTTTTGTACTGTTCACTGTAGAGAGAGATGCGTGTGCAGGACCAGCAGCTAGCACGCCAGTTAATGCGTCTGCACAGTGATCTTAACAAGCTGAAAATTGAACAGGCATGTAACCAGCATCGAAAGATGCTGAACGACGCCACGTTTGAACTGGAGGAGCGGGATGAAATGCTGGAGCTGCTCTGTGATGGTCCTGTTGCTTCTGGATTCAGCCTTTCAGCACCACTCAAACTCCTTGGCATCACAAAGATGAACATCAACTCCCGCCGCTTCTCCCTATGCTAGCAGCCATGGGGGGAAGCTGAGACTACACTGTTAGAAATAAAGGTACTGTGCAGGTACATTTTTCATTCATCAAGGTACAAACACAATGTAAATGTGCCATTAAAGGTACAACAAGGGTCCATTTGTAGACCATAAATACATATATGCCAGGTAAGAAGTACATGTTTGTAACCTTTCATAACCTAATGGTTCAAAACAGAGCAACAACAAAAAGCCAGGAGATGAGACGGGGTGTGTGGAGTCAGTATAACTTAGAAAATATACTTTTAATGGATTATGGTACAGTTATGTTCCCTGAATAAAGTTACTGAGATGTAACTGCCACCCCAGTGACTGTTTCGGACCTTTATTTCTGAGAGTGTAGTCTGCAGTTTTATATGAGACATTCCACCAACAGAGCACCTGTTTTTTTCCAACCATAAATTTGCAATAAGTAAATGGACAGAGCTATTAAAAACTTATACATCTTATACTTATACATCTACGTTATGTCCCACAATATAACTACATCCCTGTTACTGAAACCTGTTAATTCTGTGGAGAATTTCTGTGGACTTTTCCCCTGGCCATGCTCTTAGAGAGGCTCTTAATTCTCATATATTTTTATTTTTTCTATTTTCTTCTAAGATTATATTAAGATTATATTTGGTGAATAGAGGAACTGCAAAGTAAGACTTTCATTGTACAGTGTAACTGCCTGTTCAGCTGTGCATATGACAATTAAACTCTTGAATCTTGAATCTTAATGATTTCTTGTTTATCATGAAATTTAGCCTATTGTTTTTTCTATTCCTTTAGCAGAGTAAATAGGTTCTGGTAATAGGGCTGTGCAGATACTGGAAGCTAATTCAAATTACTTAAAAGGCTAATAATGCAAATGTCCATTAAAGAACATGTGACTTATTTTTGTAAAAAATATATATATTCAAGGTTCTGTGCATGTATTTTTTCAACACTTATGGTGGGACAAAAGGGTATCCTGTTGGTGGACTGCTGCACACAAGCCCCATATCCTTTTCCTACTTGATGTTTTAGTGATAGCCTGACTATTAGCTGTGTTTTCACATGAAAAAAGACTCCAATAGCTGTTTGTTATCCAATTAATCCACTACTAGTGAGATAGTAGATCCAAAGCATATTTTGTTAGGAATTTTGTAACTCTTTGTATAAAGTGAACTAGTAGTTCAGTGGTACATGACTGAATAGGCGGAGTATAACGCAAGTAGAAGGCATTACCCTTTAAATGTCTGACAAATCCATTCTCTGTGCAATCAAGGTGTTCTTTCATATGTTCTTTCAAGCCTACATATCAAGAAAGAAATGCACAATGACTAAAAGATTGTGATTATTTACAGAATTGTCATTTTTTAAAGCCATTGTTGCCTGTTAGTAAATGTCGATTACACACTGAAATGTACTTTATGACGTTGCGAGGCTTCCAGTTTGAACATTCAATAACTGTGAATCATTCAGTTCTAGATGGTTAAGAAACCTGAAACTTTGTAGTCCGCCTTATCTGACTGAAGAGTGTTTGTATATTCATTTCTGGTTTGAATTTTATAATATCAGTTATCTTATAGAAATGCCTTATTTATACAGCTTTCGTGTGCACTCAACTTATTGTCTTTGCTTTATTCAATGAGGAACATTGGTTGTAAAAGCTTCCACAGTGTGCACATTTTCAACATCATTTGTGTATGT
The DNA here is from genome assembly GCF_015220715.1 of Pygocentrus nattereri. NCBI lineage: Eukaryota > Metazoa > Chordata > Actinopteri > Characiformes > Serrasalmidae > Pygocentrus > Pygocentrus nattereri. The sequence goes on along the minus strand of NC_051220.1, from coordinate 29,652,210 downwards.
AACATTAGTTCATGATCTATTCTATTTAAATTTTCATATGGTAATGCTCTTATAGCTGAGAGCGGTAAGACACCTATAAAAGAGCTATAAAGCATTAAACTGTTCTGCTGCTGAGGCCCTGTGGATTGGCTTACGCCCAGCTTGCTGTGTTCGAGTCTGTTTTCTGCGTGTCGGGGTCAGTCAGATGCATGAAAAAGGGAAGAAGGATGTACCTGTGCAACCAGACAAATGTAGGTCAAAATTTCAGTTCTTCTTTTTTATGAATATGGTCATGTTTTAGTGCTAGATTGTGCTATTATACTTGTTTGCTAATGCTATTACTTGCTGCCATTGAGAGAACGTGCCATTCGTTTGGCCTCCGAGACGACATGAGTGTCTCTAATTTTAGCTCAGAACCTGTTCAACATCAGTGCTGTCTTCTTTGTTTCATGGAGATTAGAAAACAGACTTGCAGTCTCCAAAAGCTAGTCACTCAGCTAACCTTACACAGCTCAACACAACAGAGCTCAGGCTAGGACTGAATTGTGACTGAGATGTTGAAATATGTAAAATGTGTCATTTGCCTGAGGCAGTTACTGATGTTAACTCCATCTGACTGAAGCATACAGAGATGCGGATCACCTTGACATCTCTGACAGTGGATATTTAACCTGATAACAGGCTACAAAGATAAAGAGTTGAAGTTATAGCCTAAATAGGCAGTATTCTGTTGAACTTATGACCTTGTGTGGCAGCATGCCCAGAGCCACATCATTCACATGGTTGGGCCACTAGAACATCTCTGTACTTAAACCCACAAGCTGAACTCTGATTAGCAAGAAGAAACATAAATACATAAAATGAATGTCTTTCCATTATCGCTCCATACGCCTTATGCTAGTTCATCAAACACAGTATGGTTTCTATTGCAGAACATGTTGTAACTTGCATTTATTTCAGAGTCGCATTAGACGTTATGCCAGTGAGGCAATGATGTATGCTCTGTAATGGTGACTATGACTTTCCATTGTAGTCCTTTAAAGTGAATATATAAAGGTATCGGAGTTGTAGGCATCCTATAACCCAGATAACCAATTCAGAAGCACAAGTTACATGGCACCACCTAAAGGCCAGGAGGAACAACTGCTGATTCACAGTATCCAATGAATCACTGTCTATTTCTCAGAGTGTGATGTGTAAGAAAACCCGTCACTCACAATGGTAGGAAAATGAAATGTTTATATTGTTTTCTTCATTTCGGTCACAACATTTTTAATGTATTAAAATGACAAAGATACAAAATTATTCATTGATGTGTACATTTGTATCTTGTTCATCAATGGAACCTGTACAGTAATATTCTCATTAATAAATAACTTCAGATGATGTATAAAATTGTAAACAAAAAGGACACATCAACTCGAACTGATTCAACATGTATCTGATATTAAAATCAACCATGAGAATCTCTTACACAGTTTAACACGTTCAGCAGGAATTCAGATGCAAATCCCTTGTAACTGCTTTTGGGGATTACTTACATTCAGGGACGACAGCTCTAAACTGAAGAACTTGGACAACCACCATTGTAGAGTTTAGTCAAAGTGTTCTGCTGTAAGGAAAAGGCCTATAAAAGGCATCTACATGCTATGAGCGGTCACATAAATAACATATGAAGAGCTTTATGCAAGTCTTGGACAGAATCTAAATCATGAGAAATGCTGAGACTAAATGAGTAGTCGGAGAAGACAACGCACCGTACGGATGGCTGGTGATTAAACTATATACACTGCGTTATTCCATCCACAAAATAAACAGCTATGCTATGCTAAAATATCTGCATTCTGAGTCATGATTTTATATCACTGTCTATAATCAACCATCAATACATTATGTACCCCTTTATGAAGTGGTTGATTTATATCCAGCAAAGTACAGTGGTAGGTTGCAACTGAGTAATTGTAAAAATACTGAGATACTGTAAGTAAAAATATAAGGATACCATCTAGTGCCCTCAAAGAAAACTGGTCAACTGATCCTCTCCTAAAATACTTCGATTCAAAATAGAAATCAGTAACCCAGTGATTCAGGTAGAGCTCTTGCTGGTGATCACTTCAGAGGCGCCTCAGAACATCAGACAGCTACTCTCATGCAAACTATATTTTGCCTTGAGGAATCAGAACAAGAGCCTCACAGTTAAAGGTACCAAAGGACCATGAAATCATAACTTGACACAAAATCGCACAGAACCGACCAACACAGAGTTCAAAAATAAACTTAATAACAAAAGCCCTGATTCTCAAACTTTAGTATTCCTCAGTGCACCAAGTACATTATACCCATGCAAAATTACACAGACAACTTGTTTTTCTAAATTCATTGTTAAGCAAATCTTGAAAGCTACCAAAACATACAATTCATTTATAACAAAGATACACCTGAACTGCGTCTGTCAGATAGCTAATACAGAATATACATTTTCAGATTCCAAACAAGTGGCAGACAGCACATCACACCATCCTAAATAAAACCCATAAAACTATTTATATTTATTTGACATTTAACTAAATTAGGTAACATTCATTAACAATACAGCACATACATCAAAATAATAAAATAATGGCGCTCCGTCTACAAAAAAATACTAAATATGTGAAAAATATAAATCCCAGCTAGACGGCACAATACTAACCAATTTAACTTTCAAGTATGAGAATGTCCTGACAAAGCACTGATGAAAAGATACATTCACATTCAAACCCAAAATAATAAATGAACTGGACCTTATATATAGTACTGTGTCATGTGTCCATCCCCAGACCCTGACGACGGCTGCGAGAGCCGGCAGGGAGGCGGGGTTCGAGGGACAGGAGCATGCCATATAATGCTATTCAGAATTTAGTGTAGAAATAGTAACTTATTTCCACAAATCCTTTATGAAGGCGATACGACTTAAGCCTGAATCAAACAGAAAGAATGAAATAACCCTGAGAATCAAGCCATTTCATGTTAAGCCATGAAATTAAGATCAGGGCTGTGCTTGAACAGATGAACAGAGTTCACAAAAATGAATTTAGACAGACAAACAACAGAACACAACACAACCAAAGCAGCAAAAAGTTATTCAAACATACATCATTTGGCATCATACATACTTTGGATGATGATGTCTGCAGCAAATACCTAGTTTTTTTTTTTTTATACTTTTTAATCTTCTGTTGGATCATTATATATGTAGCCTAATTGTGAACCTCTGCTGACATTTTTAAATGCCCTGATTTAACTATGCAATCACAATCTTGAATCTGTGAAAAATACATACAATCACACAAAGTGTTCTTCTGCATGTAGTCTTTATCCACTAACAGGTGCAGACCTTTACAGTGTTACACTCAACATTCAGTCTTGCATATTATCACTGTTGAGATGAAGCCTTGTATCTCCATTTTAGGCCAGTTTCTCTTTTAGAATGTGTCAAAATTTCTTGATGAATGGACCAATTTGTTCCATTAACTTCCATTAAAAGTTAGGTTTTTTTTGTTTTTTTTTGTAAAGCACAAGGTTTTGTCTCGACAGTGGCAATATAAGGATGCCCCCCAAAAATTATATATATTATATATATATAAATGAATAAAAAAATGTAAATAATGTTGTAGAGCTGGACACCGGGGAAAAATAACAATATATTTACCAAGTGCTTTGTGTAGATCTTAAAGATGTGATGAGGATTTGTAGTTTTGCCTTTCAGTAAGACCCTGCAGCTGTTCTTATAACCAAACTGGCTCAAAAGTACTAAGCCCCATCCTCCTTGGATATTAAATATGGAGCACTTTTTGTTTCTGATTCATCCACAATTTTGGTGTCACTCATTTTCCTTCACTAAGTGGTCAATTCAAGACGACTTTAGTCAACTGTCCATATAAGATTTGACCTAAAGGGTCATGTTTATGCAAAAAGGGTGACTGACTGACTGAATAACATTTTAAAAGGACCTCACTCATTTAAACTAATGGGACGTGGAGAAATATATCTGTACTGGGGAGAAAAAACTAAGGTGTGCATCAAATAAATTATTTTCCAGCTCTAATATGAATGACACATTACACACTGTACTCAGAGAAGAAAAATCTTCTTTGCTGTAACGTTACAATCTTTCCTGCTTGAAAACGTATGAGATTGTGCTATAAAACTTTCCATTTGGACAAACATAATGTGACTCCAAAAGCAATGTAAAACACAATACATATCAAAACATTCAATACAGTCCTGCAGTTTTTGTTCTGAACTGCCAATTGACCATAAAATTAGACTTTTTACAAATGTCTTTACATGAGACACTCAACAGGAAAAGAAAAAAGGAACTAAATCTCCTTTTCTGTGTGCAGATTAAGGGTCTGCTGTGTGAGTAAAGGGGGAATCACCTTGTTGTGTCACTAATATTTGTTGTTGCTCCACAAGAGCAAATGTACATATTTCTGAATAATATATTTTTGATGCCACTAAAAAAATACTTGAACATGTTGTCTAGCTATCTGATAGCCCTTAAAGAACCATAACCTGGTCTGTTATTGTTTTCATATCATAACTTTATCACTGAAAGTTGAAATCATGACTTGGAGTTAGTTTTCTCTATTAAGCTAAAACAATCTGAGCCTGCACATCATCTTTGAGAACTGAAATGACATGATCCAGGCATATTATATTTAAAGTCCACGATGCAACATGCAGAGTCCAGCAATAATAGCTTGACAATGTCATCAAAATTCTGATGTCATCACCCCAAATCTGAACAAACAGTACACAAATAGAGCTTCAGTTAGAACTTCACAGAACATCATAAATATAAGGTACTGTACAATAATTTTACCTTATCAAAAATCTTGTTTTACTGTATCACTGGTAAAATATATACTGAGCGTTTTACCAGAAATAAAGCACAAATATATAATACTTTGTATACATCATACATAATACATTTGTACAGTATTAGCATTTTCATGTTAGTCTGTATGCAGGAAAAATAAGAATGGTAGTGTGACATTCCTTAACGACACAGCTGGTGTCAAAACCAGAATAGAGGGAATGATTATATTGCATTGTTTGGATACCAAAGAATATATTCTTGTGCTTTGACAGAAAACTTAGCTACAAGCAACAAGATGATCCCCTCTTAATGTAGCACAGGCCATCTAACAGAATTCAAAACAAATACAAGGGCAATATTTAGGATCTTAACACACGACTCAGGGTAGTTCCCAAACTTTGGTTTTCAGTTGGCTACTTTGGCCACCAGGAAGTGACACGACATAGCCGTGACATGTCTGACCATGACAGAATGAAATTCTGCGTGAACCATCAAACTTGCAATCACTACGTTCACACAAGCACTATAAGCACAAATTCAAAGGTCAAAACAAAACACAACATTCAGTGATGTGTAAAAGCCAGAGACCACCCTACACTCATTTACTTTCCAGTCCAATCAGCCAGTAATATTCATTTTATCAGCAGATATTTCTGAGAAGATTAAATATAATTCATGTGCATAAGGAAGGGAAAATGAAAACACATGAATAAACACAAAAGGTATCCAAACCTTTAGAGGTTTAAAAAATGATTAAAAATATACATAAAATGGATTTAACTGTACATTATCTGTCAGACCACCAACACTGTCACCATCAGATAAGCAGCACTCAAGAAAACCAAGCTCCACTCTTGCTTCAGATCTGAAAAAATCCACAGGTGTTTCTCTCCATCCTTCCACTGTGAGAAGAGAACTCAACATTATGAGTCTGGAAGGATGTGTAGCTGCCAAGAAGCCATTACTAAGAAAAGGAAACAGACAAAAAAGAAGAATGTTTACAAATCAAACAGAGGAGCTTTTAAGAAACATGTTGAAACTGAAAGCAAGTCTCCTGAAAAGAACAGAAGCTGTAATGAAGACAAAAGGTGGACATACTAAATGCTGAGTGGTCTCTGTCTTTTGCACAGTACTGTATTATGACAAGGGAAGATTTGTTTTTTGTTAAAAAAAAACATGGATGTTCAAAGCATATTTTGTGGAACACATTTAGAGAAAAAAAAAAAAAACATTTCAATAAACTCAAATTAAGTGCAGAGATGGAAATTGACCCAAATGAGAAAATATAGAGTCATCTACTATCTGATGAAACATCATCTAAGCACAGAGTTAGAGGAAATGTGTAGAGGTATCATAATGTGTGAGTATTATAGCTCTACATTATGCACAACTCATGAACAACTCAGGAAAAAAAAAACAGTCAAACAAGCAGACATTATGTTACTAAGTCAAACAATCATAGAACTGATGTTATAATCCCTTTCCCTCAGCATTCATACAACAGTCCTGTTTCTTTTTGCCAATCAAAGTACTTAGGTTAATGCTAAAATGCATGCTGAGGATTATGAGGCAGTTTGAGTTTTGGTCTCTGGGTCAGTTTAGCAGTTTTGATTTTTCTTTCTCTGACATGAAGGGTAATGAATGAAACTGAGCACATAGGATTCACACATGAGATTCATATAAAATTATACATTTCCCAGATTGCATAGTTTTGAGTATTGACTTTGCATCAAAGTAGAACTGAATCCTAAGCTTTGATGTTTATAGACTTGTACCAGGTTCTTATTGTGAGTTTTGCAATAGTGAATCTCCTCTTTGTGCAATAACACCGAACACAGCCAATTAACAGAACCAATGCCATTACAGAATTCATGACACTTCAGAGAAAATGAACATACATGTCTGCTTAACGTCTCTGAACTGAAAGCACAAAACTGAATGAAAACACGTATTTTGTCTGCTACACTGTAGCATTAAGGTGGTTCCAGAGACATTCTGTACATAAGCAACAATCTCATGTTCATGATAATGATCATAGTCAATGGCAATATCAATGCAATCTCCATCAAATTAGAAAGGAATAACACTAAGTGAATATAAACGTATTTCTATACATAACAGAACTACTACAATATGTACAAGTTATTTCTGTTCAGTATTTTTTTTAGGATGAACAGTCTGATAAGTTGATAATATACAGTAAGGCTTTACAGGACGTTGTATTTACATATTCATAAACCATAATATACAAAGGAGGTTCAGCTTTAGCACCTTAGAGAATATTGTTCCCGAAAGTTTTACCAGTAGAGCAATACTGGACATCTTAAATGGAAAGACCCTTTGCCAGCTCTGTTTCCATTATTTGGTTACTCAACCAAGTAAATGAATATGCAATGCTGTTGATATCTAGTATTGCTGTACCTTCACCTATAACACTTTGAGAACAGTTATAGAAGATTGTGCACAGGCTGTGCAGCCTCACCTACATGACCTCCCTCTCCTCCAATCCACAATACCACTGGAATGTATACCACACGCTGCAATGTTATGTTACACATGTACACATGTACAGTAGTCATGTACTGCATTGGCACCTCAAAAAGAATACAAAAAAAAGACTGAATATGTACACACTGGCATTGTTGTTTGCTGAAATGGTTGCCTTGGCGGTATTAAGCACCGACAATATAAAGGCACCACAGAGTAAAATAACATAGAATGTATTAAAAGATATGAAAAAAGGAATTCTGTATGACAGATGTTGCCTTCCATGTACACAGTTATCGAAATCAAGCAGCTGCATTTGTGAGAATGACTAAGCCCCCCTGCAAACCACAGTGCAGCTGAGTGAACATTATACTACACTTTCTGTTATCACTTAACACCGTATCGTCAAGGAAGCCCTTGCAGCCTAGGCAACAATGCTGAATCAGGACAACAGAATTATAGAAAGAAATGCATGTGTACACAAAAAACTATAAATACAAAATTGAGATTTTTTTTTCCCAAGACTTCATTTAACAGTTTTGGAATACAGTTGTAATCCTCAGGCAGCAGTGGAGGCTCATGAGGATATTGCATTAGCATTTTTCTGCGTATTAATGAATTGGAATCCTTGACACAGCATAACAAACAGAAACTCAAACTTGTACAGCCTGGTAAGAACATTTCAAGTGACGAGGTTTTGGTGATGAAGGAAAACTGATCACAGTGTATTAGCACCTGGAGGAGGGCAGATGCTCCAAAGGACGAATCTAGCAGCTAACATATTTTTGGCAAACATTAAAATGAATAATATACAACAAAAGACGAGATGGGACGTTCTCCAGCAAACAACAGTGATCCAGGATACAGTGGATGCGGAAAACAGGGAGTGAAATGATCAGACCTCATTTTCAATAAGCTTCGGTATTTAATACATATTCAGAGGTACTAGATTTTGTATGTATGCAGTTATCTTACCACATTTGAAAAGAACCCAAGAACATTTTGCAGTGATGGAAAATCTACAAGAGTATCTGCACCAGAATACACCTGAGCCATACATTAATGTAAGGGAAGGGCTAGCAGCAACCAGGGAAGGAGCCAAGTTAAGAGATTCAGTGTACAGTGTACCCCCATCACCTATTAACAGGCAAAATAGAATGTTTACACCAAGACCGGTAATTTAAAACCCCCACAAGCTGGCCCTCAAGCTCCTTTCCAACCCTGGCAAGAACCCTTCACCCTACTGGACGCACCTGCATGGCATCTGGTTGTTAGGATATTTGCAGGCACAATGGAGTCAAAGACAGCAGTGATCTCCTAAATATGGTGCACCAAGCCAACCCTGAAGTGTTCCAGCTGACATGCCTGAACAATGTGTATTTCTGTCTACATGTGCAAAACATAATGGAAATGAGCATAGTGAACTACACGGCTCATGTTCTTGCAATGAGCACAAATAAACAAGCAAGCAGACAAATTAAAGTCTATTAAGTTACCAAGCCCTCTACACCTCACCACTTCCACAAAAGTGCATGGCAACCTAGGTAAAAATGTAGCACCAATTAATCAACTGTTTGCTTAGATTCTATAGGAAAATGAATTCACTGTAAGCACCTATCCACGACTGGGAGTTGTTGACAGGCGGCTGGGTGCACCACTGGCAGAGAGAACAGTAGATTACAGTAGAGGATGTGATTTGGCTTTGTATAGTTCTGCTGATGGCAGCAAGCCCTGTGTGCCATGGGAAGGCGTCCTCTTCTCAGAGCCGATCAGGAAAGTCCTGCTGTGAAACACTGCCGTGGCCTCGTACTCTGTGGGAAACCAATCAGGTATATTCAGGCAAAGATAACGTCTACCTCCATCAGTTTAGTTTTTCATTACACCTTGGATCAAAGTAAAGGTAAAAAAAATTGCAACATTGAAAAAAAAGTGTGATTCCATATGGAACCACTGACAAATGTTTGCACCTTTGAAGTTTATTACTTGGTATTCTAGTTTAAATGACGAAATAAGGGAGAATAGGGCTAAAAACAACAATGCATCAATACCGAGAAAAATGGAGGAGAACTACCTGACCACTCTCACAACACTGCCTTTGAGAGGCCTTTACTGTGCTTATATTACCACGAGAACACTATGAAAGTATGGACAGTCAGGCCAATACAAGAGCTCAATGCTCTGACTTATGTACTCAAAATACTGTCCAAAATCTACTTTGTATTCTGTTTATCCTGTAATACGTATATTAAACTTCTTCTTCTTTCGGCTGCTCCCTTTAGGGGTCGCCACCGCGGAGCATCTGCCTCCATCTTGCCCTATCCACTGCCTCTTCTACTTTTACACCAACCATCTCCATGTCCACCTTCACTACATCCATAAATCTTCTATGAGGTCTACCTCTTCTCCTTTTACCCGGCAGCTCCAACTCCAACATTCTTTGACCAATATATCCACTATTCCTCCTCAACACATGTCCAAACCATCTCAACCTGGCCTCTCTGGCTTTATCTCCAAGCTGCTCCACCTTCACTGTCCCTCTGATCTGCTCATTTCTAATCTTGTCCATCCTTGTCACTCCCAATGAAAATCTCAGCATCTTCATCTCCGCCACCTCCAGCTCAGCCTCCTGTCTTTTAGACAGAGCCACAGTCTCCAAACCATACATCATAGCAGGACGCATGACTGTCTTGTGAACCTTCCCTTTCACTCTTGCTGCTATCCTTCTGTCACACATCAACGATGATACCTCTCTCCACCCACTCCATCCTGCCTACACCCTCTTCTTCACCTCTTTTTTTTTTTTTTTTTACACTGTCCATTGCTCTGGATGGTTGACCCAAGATATTTGAAGTCATCCACATTTACGACCTCTACTCCTTGCATCTTCACCTTTCCACCTGCCTCCCTCTCATTCACACACAAGTATTCTGTCTTGTCTCTACTGACCTTCATTCCTCTCTTCTCCAGTGCAAACCTCCACCTCTCCAGATTCTCTTCCACCTGCTCTCTACTCTCACCACAGATTACAATGTCATCTGCAGACATCATGGTCCATGGAGCCTCCTGCCTGACCTCATCTGTCAACCTGTCCATCACCATTGCAAACAAGAAGGGGCTCAAAGCTGATCCCTGATGTAACCCTACCTTCACCTTGAAACCATTTGTCACTCCAACTGCACACCTCACCACTGTCTCACTATCCTCATACATGTCCTGCACCACCCTAACATACTTTTCAGCTACACCTGACTTCCTCATACAGTACCACTGTTCCTCTCTTGGCACCCTATCATATGCCTTCTCTAGATCCACAAAGACACAATGTAGCTCCTTCTGACCTTCTCCATACTTCTCTACCAACACTCTCAACGCAAAAATTGCATCTGTGGTACTCTTTCTGGGCATGAAACCAAACTGCTGCTCACTGATCTGAACCTCTCGCCTTAGCCTTGCTGCAACAACTCTTTCCCATACCTTCATGGTGTGGCTCATCAACTTTATACCTCTGTAGTTACTGCAGCTCTGCACATCACCCTTGTTCTTAAAAATGGGGACCAGTACACTACTTCTCTGCTCATCAGGCATCCTCTCACTCTCCAGGATTTTGTTAAACAACCTGGTTAAAAAGTCCACTGCCTTCTCTCCTAAACATCTCCATACCTCCACAGGTAAGTCATCTGGACCAACTGCCTTTCCATTCTTCATCCTTTTTAAAGCTGCCCTCACTTCCACCTTACTAATTCTCTGCACTTCCTGATCCACTATCTCTCCCCCTGTTGTCCTCCTCTCTCTCTTCCTCATTCATTAGTTCTTCAAAGTACTCCTTCCATCTACTCATCACTCTCTGTTCACTCACTAGTACATTTCCCTCTCTATCCTTTATCAGCCTGACCTGCTGTACATCCTTTCCAGCTCTATCTCTCTGTTTAGTCAAACGATACAAGTCCTTTACTCCTTCTTTACTGTCCAGCCTCTCATACAGCTCATCATAGGCCTGAGCCTTTGCCACCATTATTTTCACTATGCGACTAGGCTCACAGTACTCCTGCCTACTTCCTTCATCTCTCTGGTTCTCCCACTTTCTTAGCTGCCTTCTTCTTCTGAATACTCTCCTGGACTTCCTCATTCCACCACCAACTTTCCGTGTCTTCTTTCCTCTGACCAGACAAAACACCCAACACATTTTTGCCAGTTTCTCTCACCATCTTAGCTGTAGTTTCCCAGTCCTCAGGTAGCTCCTCAGTGCCCCCAAGGGCCTGTTGCAATTTTTCCCTGAACTGCCTGCAACCATCCTCCTCCTTCAGCTTCCACCATCTAATCTTTGGCTCTGTCTTTTCACTCTCTTCCTCTTCTTTGTTTCTAATCTCATTCTACAGACAACCACCCTATGCTGCCTTGCTACACTTTCCCCTGGTACCACTTTTATTAATATACGTATTAATATACTAATACGTATATTAAACATATTGTGCAAATTGGGCTTCATGAGCTTTTAATGCAAGTTGTGCTATAGTGAGTCAATGAGGTATCTCTAGTAAATAATTTCTTGGATGTTTCTCTTTAAGGTAGCTTTAAGGCAATCAGCCAATGAATGACATTGCGTAATCAGACTAAATGGTTGAAGGCTTTTGCCTGCAGAGGTCAGTGTAAGTCTAAACTAAATCAGAAAGCCTCCAGGACACTGACAAGCCATTTAATAACTTGAGCAGACAGGGAGGAAGACAACGAAAGGTAAAAGTCACAGGTACAATGGAAGCTATATGAATGTTATTAATAAAATAAAAGGCAGTGCTGGTGTGGTTTACCTACCTCCATTTTTCTGGTGTGATGATTTCAACTAGTTGTAAACTGTAAACACCATGATAGTGTGTGTGTGTGTGTATATATATATATATATATATATATATATATATATATATATATATATATATATTGTCTACAGAGGATGCCGCAATTTTAAAGACACTATTTATGTACAAATAAATATACACTCATAGTTTTAAAAAAAAAAAAACACGTATAATAACTTGATCAAGTTTTGTTCTTCACATTTCTAAAGTATTCATTGATGTTGGATAATTACATCTTTTAAAAAAAACTGTTTACCAGACATGAAAGGTTTAAAAAAAAAAAAAAAAAAAAAAAAAAAAAAAACGAGAAAAGAGAAAAAAAAGAGAGAGATGGACGTTGTGATAAAAGGGAGTGACAGAGACAAATAAAATGGGTGGAAGAGAGAGCACGTTGTCACAGGGAGGACTCGTACTGCAGGAGCTCGTAGAGCAGTGGTCCATCCCTGTACCTGATCCCTACAGCTGTGGGGGTGATAAACTGTAGGATGTTTATAGTCCTTCTTAGGCGCCTGTCCACAAAGTGGGCATCCCAGGCTGGGTACCGTTTGCGGGGCATGTCGATCTTGATGAGAGGCCCTTCTGTCTGGTAGCGGCCCAACGATGTGGTGGGCTCAGGGGAGCGCACCTGAAACACCGGCAGGCAGGTGTCTGCTGTAGAGTCATCTTGTTGGTCATAACCCCCTGTGAAGACCCGGGTAGGGGTTTGCTGTGATGCTCGAGGACCAGGGGTAGGGGCCATGGGCTCAGCTTCTGGGGGTAAGGGAAGGCCCCAGAGGAGCTCGGCACAGCAGGAGCTGGCCAGTACTCTCAACCTGGGACCCATGGGGTGAAGGACGCCATAATAGATACCCATGAACACCACCCCTGAGGCAAAACTTAAGTAGACTCCACAAAGCACTGGTACCGCATATGAGTCTGTAGTGACCGGGTCTCTGTATGCATACCACAGGCAGGTGAGCACCGTATTCTCAGCCAGCACCACAAAGTAATAGATCATCATGCGGTACCGGGTCCTGCCTTCCTTTACATTAAACCAGCAGAAGATGTAGACAATGCCCACCACCATGTTGAACAGCACCTCTTCCCATTTGGACATGCAGAAATCTGTGCCTCCATGTACAATCCAGAAGGCCATGGCACACCAGTGCACCACCACGAAAATGCCAAAGTAGATGTGGAAGATGGAAGCAAAGAGAGCAAAGGAGAGCACCCGTGAAGAAATAGTGAAGAGCCTCCAGAAGATGTGAATCAGTGCACCTCGATAGCTCATGCTCTTCTTGTCATCTCTGGAGTCCCTCAGGAGCTTATGATAGGAGGCTAACACCCAGGACAAGGACAGCAGCGATGATAATAAGGAGACACCTTAAAAAGATAAAGTAAAACTGAACTGAGTACTGGCAGCCACTCACCAGACTGATGATGCAAATTGTGCTATACTGTCCAAACAGACTCTGAAAACATGCTGGGCTCATGTCTAGATTTAGTTTAAGCCATGCATCTGGAGCATCACCATAGATTACCCTATCCTTTCACTAGACACCCATCATAATTTCTTTCTAAACTTACTGACAGACGATTTGATTGAGGATGTAAAGAGTAGGGATGCACTTTCAGAATTGACAGATCTTTACTATAAATACGAAATTGAGATCAGGCCAATTTGTTTTTTTATCATGGCAAATGTGTTGAAATGTTATGACTTGTGCTGTAATTGAACAATGCTGCTACACATATATCAAAGTAAAAAAAATGAAAAGATTCAACATTTAATATGCCAGTTTGCACGTTCTCCCCATGTCTGTGTGGGTTTCCTCCAGGTGCTCCGGTTTCCTCACACAGTCCAAAGACATGCAGTCAGGTCAAGTGGAGATGCTAAAGTGCCCACCGGTGTGTGTGTGTGTGTGTGTGTGTGTGTGTGTGTGTGTGTGTGTGAGTGAGTGAGTGAGTGAGAGAGAGAGAATGCATGTCTGTCTGTCTGCCCTGTGAGGGACTGGCAACCTCTCCAGGGTGTTTCCTACCTTCCGTCCAATAATCGCTGGGATAGGCTCCAGTACCACCCGCAACCCAGGAGAATACATGGATTAGATGTGTGTGCATATGTGTGTATGCCCAATACAGAGCAAATAGTGTTTACATTGCAAGTTTGGTTTATAATAATACTCAAAATGTGATAGCATGGTTTGTGTCAATTTACTTCACACAGTGCTTCAGGTTAATCAGTCATAAAATTAGTGAACAGTAAATAACTGGATTCCTTACACTGCAGTGTCTCAGCCCGGTTCTTCTGGATCATAATGCAGAGCTGTAGCACCAGTTGGGGGGCACTCTCCAAGAAGGTCTCCAGCAGCCGAAGCATGTTGACGTCAGCATACTCATACATCATAGCCCAGTAGAAACGCCGTCTGTGTTCTCTCCGACGACGGCTTTGAATGCCCAGGTACATAGTGCGGATGTACCTGTTTGAAAAAAGAACATTTACCAAACTGTGAGTGAAACATGGTAATTTCTTAACTCAGATCCTCAAACTCTGCTTTCCATTCTGCATACTTAACTCTCCGCTTTGGGAGCAGGATCATTTAGTGCCCTTGCTTACAAACTTGGGAATGCCCTTTCTCAAAATTTCCATATTTTTTGAGACTAAACTTAAAAGACATATTTGCTGACCAATTTCACACTTATCATAATAACATCATACTAATAAATAATCAAATTGTATTTATTACCCCCACATATGTCAAATATTAACTAGTCCCTGTAGATATTTCATTTTGTTTGTATTTTATATGTTGCTGTCAGTTTAATGTATTTCCTCTAGTTCTTCTATGTTCAAACTTTTATTGTATTGCATTTTATTGTATTCTATATGCTTGATATGACTGTAGTTTATTATTTGGTCTAAAATGGGACTTTGTAAATAAAATGAATTGATATTTTAAAAAAGGTATTACTACAGCATGTTCTTAGTATGAAAGCATTACAAGAACCACGCAAGCCCTCTTGTCACACTGTTCAAAAGGACAACATTTGCCTCTGAAATCCAAAGACACACATCAATCCCTTTTCATTCCAGGGACAGATATCAAGCTAACTATTTCAAGAGATTTTAAGACAATCATCCTCTACTCACCACATTCTAGCACCAGCATGTTGAAATAGCATTAATAGATTGTACTTTTAAATGAGGGCAGAGATTTCAAAGATTGCTTTACCGGGTCCAAAAGTAAAAATTGGGTCTTCTTTTGAGAGGGATGACATTCAAACCATTCACTGTCAGCTACCAAACTCTTTTGACTGAAAATGGTGATTCTGAACTTTTAAGCAGCTATTCCAAACTTTTGAATGGTATTGTACCTCTTAACCTGTTAAACTGCCAGTACCGTCAGACATCTATAACCCAGTATACAACTTAACATTTTGCCCTGTAGTCCCCTGTAGTTACTAACTAATAACAAGGCTGTAATTTTAGGGAGTTAAAAAAAATATATATACATTTTAAACAGATTCTATGATTAAAAAGGTGAGGTTGATAACTTTAGCACTCATAGTTCTCAACTGAGCTACTTCAACATTCTCTTCTTGCTACCAATGCAACTCAGCCAGGTAACCAATGCTATAGAGTGCTCCTGGCTCAGTTTGTTGTGAGTTGAAGCAAAACTAAAAAGCAGATGAACTGTGGGACCCTGAGAACCTAAGCTTTAAAGCACATAGATATCTCTCCTATAGAACGCCTGGAGCAGAGCAACTCTAGATGGACATGGAGCATGTATGTGAATTATTTATGACTGCAAAATTAGTTCAAGCTGATGGTGATGGGATTTTCCCATCTAGGCTAAGGATAGACAGACCATAAACAGCTTATGAATAAATAGAGCTGACGATGCATTCCTAATGCTTAATGACCCGTAAAGGATCCTGTTAAGAAAAGATATGCAAATGTTACCACCCGTTTTGAAAGGGCTGAAATGTGCACTAGCAAGTTTTTCACTTTAAATGCTCTCCATTTGTCTAGTGAATTTCTTCAAATACACCAAATGTCAAAAAGGAGGCCAACTGGCAGCTGCTTCAGGAGAAAGAATCTTTTCTACTGTTGATAGTTTTTATAAAATCCCTAGTGCAGAAGTGCAGTGGCTATAGGCTGTTGCTCGCTGCTCAAGAAGGTACTTAAAAATGAAAAGAAAAACCTTCAGAGGACAAAGAGATGAGCGAGATGAATGGAATATCTCAGGGCTACAGAGTGTATAACACAAATTCAAGCACAGAGCACTGTAACAGATCTGAACAATGTGAGGACAGATAAATGGAAGTCCTTTGTGAGCGACAGACATGCTCAGATGTTTGCTCTGAATCAGGCTGAGATCTGAGAACTTTATTTCCCTGACATGTTTGTTGCGGGTTCCTACCAAGGCTACATACTACAGACAACATGTAATTATAAAGCTTCATATTCCAACTGCAAAATATCTTAAAAACACTCTTGATGTGATAGTGGTTAAAGATTAGCCTGCATTACTTTGACCACGATTACTTACTTTGCAGATCATGTCTTCATTTATCCAGACATTCAGTGAACATCTGTGATTGGTCAGAACGCTCATTAAAAAAAACAATTAAACATTCATGGGCAGATGTAAATATGAGCGCAGGCACAGTATAAATTGTTGCCTGATGAGACTACAGCACATTAACACAAAACATGTGGAATCAACAGGGCATCTCACAATATGATATCACGATACTGCAATTCTGTGATACTTGATATATTGCAAGACAAATTACAGGAAAAAAGATAAATTTATACAAAACTATAGATTAATGTAAAAATGCACATTTCTCTCAAGAATAAACTAAAAAAAAGCTGTTTTCTCAACAACCAGATCAGGATGATGACAAAGAAGATAACTATGCATGTTCATTGTGTTGCCCTTGTATTTTAGTCCATGTCTTTAACAAGATAAAAGCTGAAATGGGCCCAGACCTTCGACTTGAAAGAGGATGGTGCTTGTCTGATTTCTATTTCTGAACCACAGATTTACCATATTCATCTGAATAATGAATCTGGTTCATCAAAGCCATGGATGGAGGGGGGAGTCCATTTAGAGCATTGACGGCGCATGCATGTTTCAATAAATAAATCAATATTTGGCACCAACGTATCAATAACGTACTGTAAAGGAAAGCGATACGACATATCACCGTATCAATATTTTAGCCTACAATCAACATTTGATTTACTAAGGCTGCTCAGAAGACCACAAACGGCATAGGAGCACCAACTAGCTTCGCACAAAGGCTCAGGGTTTAAAAGGCACCATAAAATAATGGAAATGCTAACAAGAGACAAAAAGGGAAAATTAGTGATGAAGAGATGGCAGTGTTAATACATGAGGTTCTTTCCTATCAAAACATTCAATAGTTGTGTAATTGTACTCCATATAAAGAAAACACAATTTGAACAATAAAACAATAACAAGGAGTCTGCATATTTCAACCACAAGAAGTTGCTAGTGTTCTCAAAATAGCCCACTCCAGAGTCCAGACTTCTACATCACTTTACTTGAGACACTAAGAACCCACTCAATATTATATGTAGTTGTTAAAACTTTGGTGCAATTGTCTGTACACTGTGTGCACAATTATTAGGCAAGTCTTATTTTTGAGATTTATTTTTTATTAATCACCAACTATAGTGCTCTCGTTTAATCCAAAATGTTAATAAACCTCAAACATGAATGTTTAAGAAAGTAAAAGTGAGGTTTTGGCTTTCTTTGGAGAATATCTATATGTGCACAATTATTGGGCAACTATTATTGTGCAGAATTATTACGCAGCTAAATGAAAAACACATTTTCCCATCTCATGTTTTTTATTTTCATCTGTTCAAGTGAGAATTATAAACAAACAACTCAAAACTTAGTAAATGAACATTTTTTTTTTTTTTTTTTTTTAATGTCAAAAGACCAATATAGCCACCCTTCTTCTCAATAACAGTGATAAGCCTTCCATTCACGGAGTCTGTCAGTTTCTTGATCTGTTGACGATCAACTTTTTGTGCAGCAGCAACCACAGCCTCCCAGCCCCTGTTCAGAGAGGTGTACAGTTTTCCTTCACTGTAAATCTCCCGTTTAAGAATTGCCCACAAGTTCTCAGTTGGGTTCAGGTCAGGTGAGAAAGGAGGCCATGTCATAAGTTTTTCATCTTTAACGCCTTTACTGGCGAGCCATGCAGAGGAGTACTTGGATGCAAGTGATGGAGCATTGTCCGGCATAAAAATCATTGTTTTTTTGAAAGATGCAGATTCTTCCTGTACCACTGCTTAAGCAAAGTGTCTTCTAAAAACTGTCAGTAGGCTTGGGAGTTGATTTTGAGCCCATCTTCAACATTAAAAGGTCCAACCAGCTCATCTTTAATAATACCAGCCCATACCAGTACCCCACCTCCACCTTGCTGGCGTCTGACTCGAAGTGGAGCTCTGTGCCCGTTACTGATCCAGCAATGGGCCCATCCATCTGGTCCGTCAAGAGTCACTCTCATTTCATCAGTCCATTAAACCTTTGAAAAATCTGTCTTCAGATATTTCTTGGACCAGTCTAGATGCTTCAGCTTGTGTGTCTTGTTCAGTGGTGGTCAGGTTTCAGTGTTCCTTACCTTGGCCATGTCTCTGAGCACTGAACATCTTGTACTTCTTGAAACTCCAGGTAGGCTGCAGTTCTAGAATATGACAGAACTGGAAGATAATGAGTTCCTGGTAGCTTCATGCTTGATTCTTCTCAAATCCTTGGCAGTTAATTTGCGTCTTTTTTTCTCTCAACACGTTTCTTGCGACCCTGTTGACTATTTCCAACAAAACATTTGATGGTTCTGTAATCACTCCCCAGTATGTTAGCAATTTCAAGAGTGCTGCATCCCTCTAGAGACCTTTGGTAATTTTTGACTTTTCAGAGTCAGTTAAATCTCTTTCTTGGCCCATTTTCCCTAAAGAAAAAAGCTGCCTAATAATTATGCACACCTTGATATAGGGTGTTGACTTCCTTAGGCCACACCCTCCCTCATTACACAGATACACATCACCTGCTATGCTTAAATCCATTAAGCATTCAAGTTTATCCAGCTTGGAGATAGAAAATATGCCTAAAATGTATAATATGGTCAAAATACTCACTTGCCTAATAATTGTGCACACAGTGTATTGTCTGTAATATATGTTTTTGCTCTTTGTACTGACACTTAAAAATAATAAACTTGTACTTCATGGCTGTTTTGACTGAAATTTAAGTAAATAAAGGGGATTGTATGGATAGGATGCACCCGTTTTGCACCTGAAAAGCTCAGTACATTTGGAGTTTGCAAACTTCTTGTATATCAGCATTATGGCTGTTGATATCATGATAGGAGACAATATATTGTGCAGTGACAGTTCCCATCAACAGAATCCTTCCTTCCGCAGCATCACCATAAAATGTGGCCCAACTCAATGAGAACACTACACCAGTGTACCAACCAGCTTGACAGTCTCCAGTCTTCATTCATGATGCTCTTATGACAAATACATAAATTTTAAATGTAAAACTATCACTCTGTTCCTTGACAACACACACACCTCACATCTCTTCCTCTGACTTTCAAATGCGAAAAAGAAGAAAAGAAGAAAGAAGCCTGTCACTGCTTCTCTGCTCTCGCCACACAAATCTCGTACTGAATACTGATTCTTGACGAAACATTGATAATATGTGGGTTTAACATTTAAAAGAAAAACAATGCTAATCAGATTTTATTAATGCAAGCCAGTCAATGTTTTACAGTGTACTAAAAGTGGAAACTGTTGCAATGCAGTCATGCTGTGATATATGAATTACATCAGTAGTGCAAGAACAATGAGAAATTTCTTTTAGATGCAGAACATGGCACAATGTGATGCAGGAAAAACAAGCATAATTGTCCCATCAGCAAAAAGGAGAGAGGAAATTAAGCACATTTCATGGCTAGGATGTTGGGCAAGAAACAGCCGTGATCAGCTGTATTTTAGAAAATACTCTGACACCCACAGGAGGTGGAAATCAGAAATCAGTAGAAAGTGGACCAAGTTATCATTGTAGATCTTTTACAGCCTTCAATCAAAACTGCCTCCTTAAGGCTCCAGCACCCATATCAAGATTGAAAACTGTCCAGTTTCTCACACTACATTAATAACATTAGTCTTTTCAATACTGATATCAGGGAAGGCTGGAAATTGCAAATTAGAATAATACAGCCTGACTAATGACACTTACTGCCTTGATAGCACTACAAGCTGAAGTGGTAAATCTGAACACAAAACACTGCCAACATAAAAACAACAAAACAAGCGAAGTACCTTCTAAGAAAGAAATAAAGACTTCTCTAAGAAAAGTAATAATAAGATAAAAGATAATTAACAGAAACAACAACCCCCCACCCATACTATAGCATTTACACTATTTAAGACCATTTCTTTCTGAGTTTATTAGAGTGAAACAGATACGTTTAAGGAAATCAATGTTGATCTTGCTTAAACTGGTCACTGATAAGGGGCATTGATAAGAAGAAAAAAGGGCTAAGCCTTTGGTAGAGAGGTCTAGGGGGGATCAAAATAAAAAAAAATGTCTTTTTCTAAATTTTTTTTAGAGTAGAAACAGGCATGAAATCGATAAAAAGAGTATCTGATTAAGTCTGACACACAGTAGCTCCGTCTCTTCATAATTTATCACAGGTCCCAATTTAATATGATTTCAGTTCTGTCCAATCACTTACAAGAGGCACAGACCAAGCAATGGTGCTGAACATTAGCATTGCTATCTATTCTCTCTGAGATAAGCTGCAAGTCCTAAACATGTTATTAAATTGCATACAGACTATAGATTGTAGAGAAAGTGATGTAGCAAAAATATAATAGCCCAATACTTCAGGAAATTTTCACAATACATGTAATATCAGGATATTTATTCCTCCAGTCTGATCAGTTGAAACTGACAAAAACAATTTTTAATGCTAAATTTAAAAATACCATCAAATCTACGAGTACAGTGATTTTTAGTGAAGTGAAAAAGTGAGGTCTTCATATACTGCACTGCACTAAAACAGGCTCTTTGTGATGAAACTTACATTTGGTATCCTGATAAGCTCAGAAAATTAACATAAATATAATACATATTATACTGTCCAGCCCAAATACACACCTGATCAGATCTGCTCCTCCCTTTTCTTTCCAGTATTTGCTTAAACAAATAAATTTTTTTGATTAAACTCAAATTTTTCAAAAACTATTTGAAATTTTTTTCAAAATTTTTGAACTGGGAATCTTTGACTTTGGCCTTCAGCAGAGTAGTTGCCTCTCAAAGACATTTTGTACATCCATCTACACACTAAGTAAAAACCGTATAAAATTGCTTATTTTGATCAAGAATGTTACCATTTCACTGACATTAACTTTCTGTTAAGAACATTCTGTGCCTACTACTGATATGACAGTTTTGAAATGCTGAAGCAACACATGAAAACAATAACAATCTATCAGTAACACAGTTTCTATCTCTTTTAATAAATGAGAAAAAAACTTGATCATTTAAACAAATACCTCACACTTATTTAGACAGACTAAAAAGTCCCCCCCGTAAAAATGGGATAGCAATAAATGTCTGTTGGGCCCTAAGGTAAATGAAATTCCATATAAATGTTTTCATAAATCACAGCTACATGATCTAACAAATTTAAGTAAATATGGTTAGAATACAGCGGGTAAATCTTTGAACCATGTTCCAATAAGAGTTCCCAATCCTTTTACTATTTTGTAAGAAATATCACAAATACAATATGTAGCAATACAATCCCAATATCATGTTTTATCCATATTATGCAGTCCTAACTCACACCTAACTTAGTCATCAAAAAGCTCTGCCAAGTTCAGCGCAGGATACATTAACAGGCACCTTTGATTAAGCTTGGCAGCAAGTTCAGTGAGTCACCCTGCTTATGAACAGCTGATGACCAATTAGCACCAACAATGTTCTTGAATTCTGACCGCCCCCACAAACCCACACATTCACAGGCAACACTCCCACTGAACATCCATCATCCCTACCTGCAGCCATGATGAAACAGACCAGCTGGCTGACTGAGGATTCAGAACCCAAACTGCATGCTGGTGTGTTTGTATGTGTATGTGTGGGTGCAACAAAAGACAAACGAAACAGGGAAGATATTTGAAGAGTAACATTACACAATGCTGTATTTCCATTTATAACAATTTTGAATAGAAACAGTTTTTGAAAAAATAAAACTGCTGACATATAGCACAAAATACATGTTTACTTCTCTAATAAAAGGTATTATTAATCAATAATACACATTGATATTTCTTGTATTTCCTATACGTGTAAAGCCCAAAATAGTCTTTATTATGTATGCCATATATGTCATTGCAGCTTCAAATCTAAAACCAGTGTTTAAACCTTTACAAGCAGAAAGTCAGAGCTTTAGCATGCCACTGTTACATTTCCAAACTATTAGAGCTTGTGCGGGAGGTTGAGAGGTACGAACTAGATATAGTTGGGCTCACCTCCACCCTCGGCTCTGGAACCAAACTCCTGGATAGGGGTTGTTCCCTCTCCTACTCAGGGGTTACACAAGGTGAGAGAAGCCGGGCAGGTGTGAGTCCCCAGCTGGCGGCCGTGCAGTTGGAGTCTGTTCCGGTGGACAAGAGGGTCACCTCAATGCGAATTAAAATCACAGAGGGGAAAACTCTGACTGTTGTGTGTGCTTATGCCCCAAACAACATGTCAGAGTATTTGGCCTTCAGGGAGCGAATGGGCGGGGTTCTGGAATGGGCCCCGCCTACAGACTCTATAGTCTTACTGGGAGTCTTCAATGCTCATGTTGGCAATGACTGGGAGACCTGGAGAGGTGTGATTAGGAAGAACAGCCTGCCCAATCTAAACCCAAATGGTAAATTTTTATTGGAGATACCGGCTAGATATAGTCGAGAGCCCTCTCTGGGTCGGGGATAAGCTCTTGCCTCAAGTGGAGGAGTTTAAGCATCTCGGGGTCTTGTTCACTAGTGATAGTACAAGGGAGCGGGAGATTGACAGGTGGATTGGTGCTGGGTCAGCAGTGATGCGGGCTCTTTACCGGTCTGTTGTGGTAAAGAAAGAGCTGAGCCACAAGGCAAAGCTCTCGGTCGATCTACGTTCCCACCCTCACCTATGGTCATGATCTTTGGATAATGACCGAAAGAATAAGATCGCGAATACAAGCGGCCGAAATGAGTTTCCTCCGCAGGGTGTCTGGACTCTCCCTTAGAGATAGGGTAAGAAGTTCGGTCATCCAGGAGGGACTCGGAGTAGAGCCGCTGCTTCTTTACATCGAGAGCAGCCAGTTGAGGTGGTTTGGGCATCTGGTTAGGATGCCTCCTGGACGCCTCCCTCGTGAGGTGTCACAGGCAAGTCCACCAGGGAGGAGACCCCGGGGAAGACCCAGGACACACTGGCATGACTATTGCCCAGCTGGCCTGGGAGTGCCTCGGAGAGCTATTGGAAGTGGCTGGGGAAAGGGAGGTCTGGGCCTCATTGCTTAAGATGCTGCCCCCGTGACACGAACCCCGGAGAAGCGGAAGATGATGGATGGATGGATGTCCCGAAGGACTCCCGACTCAGCAGATACGTACCGACAGGCAAAAAAGGTGGCAGCAACAACGGTGGCAGAAGCAAAATTCAGGGAGTAGGAGGAGTTTGGTGAAACCATAGAAAAAGACTTTCGGGCAGCCTCAAGGAGGTTCTGAACAACTGTCCGACGACTCAGGAGCGGTCGGAGTGACTTCGCCCAAGCTGTATTAGGCAGGGGTGGAGGAACTCTTACTTCAAACGAGGATACTGTCTGTCGGTGGAAGGAGCACTTTGAAGAACTCCCGTAAGGGAGTTTTCCCATCTAGCTTGTCTTTATTATTCTTGAACAGTATAAAGCCAACTATCAGTGAAAATCTATTAAGAATGCTGATGTTTGTTGAACAATGTTGGGTCATTGTGCAATGGCCTTAAAGGTAAACGTTTGGCATGTCATACCTGTGTTTGATTGTTGGAAGACTCCAGAATATTCTCTCCCCACTTTGGTTTATTTGGCTTGTCAGATCTTTTTCTGGAATATTCTAATGATAACTGCAATCATTGGAGCCTTCATATTTGTTGGTGTTTGTGTGGGTGGTGTGCTCTGGCCTTAACAGCTTGTACATGACAGCTAGATTTCACAAGAATTCAGTACACTACACTGAAAGGCCCAGATGGCAAACCCCAGGCTTGATTTTGCCAGCCTTGATTAAGACAAACAAAACTGGTCACTCTATTCCAGTTTGGAACTGCAATGCTTAGTGACATATCCGGAATATCTGGATTTTCTCATCATATCCGACCAAATAGTTATATGGGCAAAAAAGCTGACCTCAAGTCAGTACAAGATGTTTGATACATGTAATGTAAGTACTAATTGAGAGCACTTTAATAGCACAGAAAGTCATCAAATCCACTTTAATAGCAGTAAAAGTCAACCAATACCACAAAATTAAAGAGGTGAAGTATTTATAACTGGCATATAAACATTTCCGTCTTGTGTAGATCTACATTTTTGTTTGTCATAGTACAAAATGAAGAGAGAAAGTGCTCAGTGAACCTACATATAGTAGATTCCAAAGTGGGTACACAGTCAAATAAAATTAGAGGGATTCTCCTCCATTGATCTTGCACACAGTAAAAGCGACTGTGACATCTCGGATGAAAGACATGCATGACTGTGAAATCCCACAAGAGGTTCCTGAGTTTTTCCCACATAAGCTTCCTGGGGAGTACTATCAAACAGGCTCTTCTCGCTGTTTCATATCACTGAACAAACATGCGGGTAGGGGGAATGCCTGGCTGGGAAAAAACGCTTCAGCATTATGCAGACATGGGACTAAAGTGACACGCTGAAGTCTTTGATAGAATGAAGAGGTTTCACTTCTGTTTAATCATTTTATCATGAAGGAGCACATTTTTCAGAACAAGTAAAACAGAGCAACTCATCAGGCCGAATTACTGATCAGATAAGTGCTTAGCTCTGCCTCTGTATAAAATGGCAATAATTGAACAGTTCTAAGGAGAGGGTGAAATGAAATAGAAAAAAGTGGATAAGTGAAGACTTACAAGCAACTTGCCCCACGTTCCGCAGGCCACTCTGTCTCTTTGCCCTCTGCTCTGTGAATCACTGTACCCCCCTATCCCAAACCCAAGAGCTTCTCTCTAGGCGCATCAGTCCATCAGGGCAACTAAAGCAAAACAAAAAGAAAATAATGGATTCATGAAATGAGAATGGGGTGAGGGAAGAAGAACATACAGTAAAAACAAATAGTGACAAAATTATGGGATAAAACTGGCACAGAATGAAAATGGATAAAGTGAAAGCAGATGCAAAACGATAGAAAAATCAGTGAAGCCTTGGTTTTTCAGATAGTTTTTTAATGCAGCCATAAGCTGTGCAATTCTGACTTCTTAAGAGACTATTACTTACTTCACTGATCAATGTAATAATATAATTAAGATTAAATATTAAAAAACATCTATATAGCCAATAGTAGTTAAATTGAAGGAAGAAAAATACTTTAACATCCAAGTGCTATATTCTTCCAAATATAGTTATCCAAAACAGAAATGTCTGTCTATGCCATTTCTCTACAACACCACAATTTTGTTACACTAGATGTTGGAACCCTGCTGTAAAGATCTGATACTTTAATACATCAGCTAATGATGACACATGCCTCCTAAAGTTACAACTCCTCCTAAAGTTATTAGATAGAGCTCCATCACTCCAGAGAATACTGTTCATTGCTCAGTGCTGGGGGCAGGCTTTATACCCATCTAGTTAATGCTTAGCACTCTACATGGTGACCTTAGGCTCAAGTGCACCTGCTCAAGCATGTCCCATTGTATTGGAAATGCTCTTCTATGGAGATGATACAAGCTTTGCGTGCATTTTAACTTGTGTCAGCAGGTGGACCTTAATGCAGCTGAGTTCACTAATAAGAAGGGATGGCCACAAACTTTTAGACATACAGTGTATTTGTAACTGAAGACTGATGCTCGTCGTAGAGCATACTCTGAGTCTCTCTGTTACTATATTCATTACAAGCAAAATGCAAAACCTTACCAGATATTCTGTCACCAAAGTTACTTACACGTGATTGTTCATATCCATACCATTCAACCAAGTTCAAGGTTTAAAAAGGGAAAAAAATGTGAACTTTGCGAGAAACAGTCTGTCTTCAGTTTTAATTTTGGAGGCTATGCAGGTGCTTTTTGAGCATCATAGATAATGAATGTGATTACAACCTTCTGAGAGGACCTCTGCTCTCCTCTTCACTGACTGATTCTTTTTGGGCACATAGAGGTTTTGGTGCTTGTTTCTGCACGTATACAGAACATTACAAACTTTTTTAAACCCATGGGTATTTAGTATTGATGATCCCTCCACCAGTAACTGCCTTATTTGAAAAAATCTAAAAATAAGACTGATTTTAACAAAACTGCACAAATGCCTAAAACAGGGGGTCTTGGGTCCAGACCCAGAGAGCTGCAGTTAAGTATATTTTGGTGATTTCACTGCACAAACACCTGATTCAACTAAACAGTCAAATTGGCAGGTTCAGATGGAGCATTTGAGAAGGGAATTCACCAAACTGTGCTAGAGTCTGGGCCCGTATGAGCACAACTGATGATCATGAACTAAAATGACAGTGTAACAGAAACAAATGGGTTTTGTTAGCTAGAAAGCGCTCATAGAGCATATTTGTTCAGAAGCAGCATGGGCCTGAAGCCTGAGAGGACAGAACTCTCTTGCATTTGCATTCATTGCACTCAGCCATCAATATTGATTGTCCAACTGCTGTCAGAAAGTAGCAGCACTGAATCATCAACTGGTGTAACCTGAAAATGAACAGGGGCAGGAGTGCAACCTGTTTTTCTTTTCCTGGAATCCGAATCACTATGTGTGGAAACAATTTTCTTATTTCATCTTTTTGAGGTCCCTAACTGCACTGTACCCACTTATGCCTGAAGCTCCTGTCTCAGTCCAACATTATGTTGTGCTGCACAGCCCTGGTTGGCAGAGAGGTTAATAGACACAGGAGGATCAGATGACTTGCCTAACTGTGAAATAGCATATTGCTGATTGTGTTCAGTCTACATTTCAAGACTGTCTCAAGGTGATTTTATTTGTGGCCTAAAGTCAGTATAATCATATCACTGAATCAGCCTCTCACCAGTACTGGAGTCACTGGATTCTTTAGGGCAAAGAATGAATGCAGTCCTCAAACAGTGAGCCTGGGAACAGCAGCTATGAGTGGCTGATGCTGGAAGACTATAGACCAGGGACATTGATGGCTATAAAGTAAGCTCAATGTTAGAGTCAAACGTGTGTGTAGCAGCAGCTGTGCAAAGTCCCAAGGGTCTCTCACACTGCGGTTGAGTGGAGATTGTAAAAAGTGTGTGCTGGGGGAGTGTGAGGTACTAGTATGGGGGCTTGAGGTTAGAACGAGTGCTCCAAACACATAGTGGTAAATTCAGGTCAGTGTGTCAAGACCATGATCTGTGCCCAAATCAGCTTTATCTGTAGTCTCTGGTGGTGCATTGCTTTGCAATAAAAACAATACATAAGGAATTGCTTTTGGAAGGCTGACAACAATCTGCATTGTTTTTTTTTCTTTGTTACTTGTTAGCAAGGTGGTTGACAACAATACCACTTTCTTACGCAGAGGTTCCAGGCATTTTATTTCACGTACACACTGTATTGTGACCAATTTGTGGTCACAAATATGCATGCAATAGTGAGATCTTGCCGTTTTTTCCTCCAAAAGGGGCTATGCAAAAAGTATCCTATTTTATGTCTCTGGGTTCACATTAGCTTCTTCTACAGAAGGGGAAACAGAGAACCTTATGTAAAAACTATATTTTATGAAGCAATTCACAACATGGTAATGCTCAGTGCACAGTAAGAACAAGAGATACTTTGCTATAGACTTTATAAGCAGACTTTCAAGTTTATTTGTGTCTAAAATACTGACTGACAGTTGTATAATTGAAAGGTTATGTCATTGTCATTTCCAGTGCTACTAATGCTGAATTACAATAGCGTACATTTATGTGTACTTACACAGCAATCAAACAAGCACTAGTCTACTGTGAGTGAGCATTTATGTCTTTCCTTAGATGGTTGAGATTATGTAAACACTTCAAGGTGAAAAACAAAGTTCAGGGTCAGGGAGTTCCCTGACCATCACTGCTGTCGTCGCTACTTTGATGTCTTGCGATGATTGTTGACTCTGTACTATGTCCTTTGTGGGGAGCTCTATGGGCACGTCCTGGGCATTTTGAACCTAGTTCTTGTGTTCTTTGCGTTTGCTTGTTGAGAAAATATTGATCACAAGAAAATTCAGAGTTCACAGTCATGAAGATAGACTTAGTTTTATTACTGATGTATTACATATTAAATTAGGTAAATATGACTGATCCCACGGCAGGGTTTTGAAAGCTCACTGAATATGCCAACAAAATAATTAGCATTACCATGGCTTACACCATCAGTTACGTGCTAACTGCAGCGAAAGAAGAGAACATGTCCGAAACGCCTTGGTCTAGTGTTAATTTAGGCAGAAATACAAAGACTATAGATTAGAACTAACTGGCAACCATGGAAAAAAAATCTGAGATTAGCAAAGTAGATAGAGGGGGTTTTCAAGCCTACCAAATAGAGTCAAGCTGTGGAGTTTTAACACCCTAATCAAGCCTCATCATTGTTAGCTTTGCCAAAGGCAGCATATGTGTATATCCAGTGAGCCTAAGTGAGGCCAGCAGGGAGGGAACAAATGTTCTGGCCGAGTCTGTCAGCCCTGTGCTTGCCATGTGCTTGACAGGAGAACTGTGGAGCAGCAGACAGACAGGAAACCTGTCTTTTCATCCACTCTGTAGAATGTAACCACCTTACAGGTGCCATTCCTTAACTGCCCTGTGCTCCATTGTGGTCTGCAGAGCATACTGAGAGAATACACTCCAAGACATATGTTTGAAAATTTGCATCAGAGGGCTGAAAAACGCACAGGTGATCTAATCTCTTCCAGCCCAACTTTTCAATCCTAAGTGCTCAGCCCTGAATCTATATATGTGCGTCACTGAGAATTTAGCTCCTCACTCCATAGTACAATGTCAGTTGTAAAACCATCACTTGTTAGGATTGGCCAATCTCCGCTAATCTAATCTGAGTTTCTGAAAAGCATGATGATGTAAAGAACACAGTAAGTTTGCTTATTAGAAGGTTTAATAAACTGCATTTACTGCCCAGATAGCAAGTGCATATCAGTCCACTGGCTTGATAAGGTCGGCACCCCACTGACTGCTGGTTCACTCTCAGACCACCCTGATTACAGTCCTATATACAAGATCTAACTTGTTTTTTAATCCCCTTAAACAGACTATAAATGCACAGAGACTTTTATTTATAAAATAAATGTGGACAAATATTACTAACAACTTTGAGAAAAAAAATGACTAGTCCTAATATAAAATTATTTTTATAGAAGCTGATCTTGCTGACACTGTGCTGGACTAAAATGATCTAAACTAATTTACAAAATAAAACTAACGAAACAAAAGGAGGGAAAATAAGTAAACTGGACTGTGAATGGGAAATGAGTGAGGATAAGTGGAATTTTGTCTAAAACTCTGCTTAAGCACCGGTGGGCCGCCCAGAAAACACTGAGCAAAACGCTAGTGGACCATGTGGATTTTTACATTTGTAGTAGCATATTTTTAAGCTTTAATATTTGTAGTAGCATACTTTTAAGCATTAATATCAGAAGGCAATAACTCACGCTTAGCGTTAAAGCGTTATGACATTCGCATGGCAGGGCAGACGAAGAACAGACAGTATGTGACAAACATGCAGAGATGTACGCAACAACAGGAAACCGGCCAAGGCCAAAAACTGAAGTAGGTCTGCGCTTAACCGTTAGAACATGAGGTTTTCGCATCCATATATGGTAAACCATATGTCCATTGCACCCACTAAACAGGAACATGTACACATTTAGGTTTAGCCTATACGCACACACATTCAGCTTCAGGGTATAAAAGGAGTCAGAACACATTGGGAGGTCAGAGCTTACTTGGGAGATACATGATGCATGTTCTCTGTTTGTAACCTCTCCAGAATTCTGTAATAAAACTTTGTTTCACTTCAGTCTGATCTACTCGTCTCATTTTTATTGCATCAACGAACACGCAGGACTGGTTTCGTCCACAACCACCAGCTTTGCCATCAGCAGGCCAACAGCGGTCCACTATCCTCTTGCATCTGGGTGAGGAGGCCATGTTTTGTACAGAACTGTTTCTTAGTGATTTACTCTTGGATACTCAATTGAATGACACTAGTAAGTCAGGATGGTTTCTTTAAGGTAAGATAATATAATTAGAAAAATATGTAAGTATCTCATTCTCAACTAAATACTATCATTTGGATTGCTGATTGCTGCATAAACCTTCTTAAGATCCTAAAGGAATACAGAGCTCTATACATATCATGACAGGCCCCAATGTCCAACATTAATTTATAATGCTGCTCATATAAAATGCTTCTGACCTTGAATAAGCTTAAGAAACTTAATTTTGAAGGTTGTGATGAAGAAACTGAAGCCCATCTAGATCGTATTCTGCTCATTAAAGGACCTTCCACACACTGAACAGAGAGAAACAAAGCTGCTCTGCTTTCACCAGTGACTCAACCTCCCCCTCCACCTCGTGTAGAGGTCATTTAAGTAAATTTATTTCCAGCTCCATCGATTCCACCCACAGAAGGCTACTGTGAAGCATTTCCCCCACCTGACACAACTGGCAGGCGTCGACTATGATGGGTCCAACAACAAAATGTCCGAAAAACAACAGAACACATCGTTCCCCGTTTGCACATTTTACATTAGCGCCTTCTTCCATAGCCTCAAGCTAATAGGAGAGATGTGAGGAGATATTGTAACCAGTGGTCAAAATGAATGGAATATTGTTTCAGAGCTAAGGCGTCCCCAAGCCCACCGCAGAAACGGTCACGGCGAAATCCAGATGCTAAACGTGTGCAGCTGATATAGGGAGCCATGCAGGACGAGTCCATGCAGCAAACGCGCCAAGAACAAACACGACGACCTTTGCTATGTTCAGCTTAGTGAGGGAACTGGAGCAGGCACCGCGGCTTTAAACAAGGAAGTTCAAGTGGGAATTCCTAAATGTATTGTCTGTACATTGAGGCAAAATAGGTTTGTGGGAATCTTGGAATTCAGTGATTCAGAATAAATCTCGTTTGGTCTCAGCACTTCCCAGTTAGCTCAGTGCTTCAGACAGAGCTGCCTATTGTACAGGCACAAGTTTAGGCGAGCACGCCTATAGGCTAAACCTTGAGGTCAGGATAAGGGCGCTTTCAGCTCGTGTCTGGCAGTGCAGGATGAAGCCTGAAGGGAAGAGGGGGATTATGGCAGGTGTTGGTGATGTTGGTGAGTATGCTGGTGAGGGAGAGAAAGAGAGAGAGGGGGAGAGAGAGCACTGTCACCAGCCTTCCCTAGGAAGCTGAAGCCTGAGGCGCCAGAATGTAACTGCTGCACCACTTAAGGTGGAACGGGGAAAGAAGAAGGTGGTGAATGGGAAGCTGACTTCAGCCTCGCGCCTTACCTCCACACTTGCCCCAGCTGAAGAACATGCACGGCTGCGTGCCAGACCCACACGGCGATGTGGCAACAGCGGTCCCGGCCGTTCACCCCCGCTCTCCGACTGAGCCCCTCCACTGCCCCGAGCCCGCCGCCCGTGTAGTCCTGCACGAACCACCTGAAGCTGAGGATCTGCACGAGCACGGAGGGCACGAGCACGAAGAAGAGCGTGAGCCCGCACCACAGGTAGTCCCTCCGCGTGTAGTAGTCGACGGCCAGCCACACGTCCGTGCCCACGTCGCCGAAGAAGACCAGCATCGCCAGCACGATCCACAGGCAGTCCAGCCACAGGCGCTCCTCCCCGGGCCGCGGGCGCGCGCCTCTCCTCCTCCCGCGCGCCGAGAGGCACGCGCTCCGGCAACCCCAATAGCACGACGAGGAGTTGCAGCAGTGGCACATGTGGATGGCCGCGCTGTCCGCGGGCTCCTCGTCCTCTCCGGCCCCCGCCGCATCGTCCTGTTCGCGCAGCTGGGCGAAACCGGCGACGACCCCCACGCCATCGGATTTCGCTGCCATCTTGCGCTCTCAAACGCTTCGTCCCCCCCCCCCTTTCCGGGGGTCGATGACGTCACTTCCCAAATACCTGGACTTTACACCCCCCCCCAACATACACTGAAGGGGAGTTATGAATAAGCCGGCTGCCTTACCAATTCATAAATATGAGCATCAGCTGTCCAATCGAGGAGAGCGCATGCACGCTTAGTGGTGATGCTTGCGTAGCGCATGCTGGTGCAGGTGGTCACCTCGGCTAAACAAGGCTTAGATTTAAAAAATGATCAAGGTTTAGGATAAATAGTTATAGCCTAGCAGTGTTAACTGTCATTGGTCTTCATTGAGATACTTTGGTTCCATAAGGTCCCTCATCTGGAGCACTGGGATACCTATACCT
This sequence comes from Pygocentrus nattereri, assembly GCF_015220715.1. Classification (NCBI taxonomy): domain Eukaryota; kingdom Metazoa; phylum Chordata; class Actinopteri; order Characiformes; family Serrasalmidae; genus Pygocentrus; species Pygocentrus nattereri. Next base: position 29,619,370 of record NC_051220.1, on the reverse strand, counting down.
GGATATGTGCTGATATGCCGAGTTTTTCTCCATAAAGACACCCCGTAGTAGTCTGAGGGCTGGCCAGCGTTTGAGGGGAATACCGTCTGCCTGGTCCACAAATGACAACCGCTCAGTTCAGTCACTCCAGGTATAGATGTTGTGCCATAGAAAAACACTAATCTCCTAATTATTGAGTTCAGGTGTTTCAGTCACACCCGTTGCTAACTGGTGGATAAAATTAAGTACATACCCTTGCAATCACAATAGACAAACACTGGCAGTAGATTTTAAATGTGGCACCGCCATAGGATACCAGGAGAACATTACCTGCCTGACTGCATTGTGCCAATTGTAAAGTTTGGCGGAGGAGGGACAATGCTATAGGGTTGTTTTTCATGGGTTGGCCTAGGCCCATTAGTTCCGGTGAAGGGCAATTTTAATTCTTCAGCAAACCAAGACATTTTGGACACTTGTATGCTTTTCTGTTCCTTTTTCTGTTCCAGCATGACCGAGCCCCAGTGCACAAAGCAAGGTCCATAAAGGGATGGTTGGGTGAGTTTAGTGTGAAAGAACTTGACTGGTCCACACAGAGCCCTGAACCCCATCAAAGACCTTTGGGATGAACTAGAATGGAAATTGAGAGCCGAGCCCTCTCGTCTAACATTGGTGTCTGACCTTACAAATGCCCTTCTGGATGAATGGGCAAAGTTTCTCACAGACACACTCCAAAATCTTATAGAAAGCCTTCCCAGAAAAGCAGAAGCTGTTATAGCTGATAAGAGGGGACCAACTCCAACTTTTTGTCCATATAATGTATATGAACTCTGGTCTCATTTTTTGAAAAATGGGGGAAAGTTCATTTAATGTTGCCAGAGATCAACATTATATCTCTTTTTACTAGCTTTTTGGCAAATCTTCCTTTTTTAGTGTCGTGTGAGTGTTTTTAATGTTACCCTATGTTTTTCCATATTTTGCCTCTTATTTTGAAGAGATTTAAATTTATCTATTGACTTGGTGCCCTGGGATGGACTGGCGACCTGTCCAGGGTGTATCCTGCCTTCCGCCCGAAGACTGCTGGGATAGGCTCACCCAACCCCCCCCCCCCCCCCCCCTCTATTGACTTGGTGAATGACATGAGGGTTCCATACATTCTGTTCATCCAGAAACAGCAGATACTCCAGATCCACCTTTATCCTGTCCTAATCAAGGAGATCTCCCCTCCTGCAGTGACTTCTTTTGTTTTACCAGATTTTACCATCATTCAGTATTGTGGAAATCTGTCAGTTACCACTGTGATGCTTGAAAACAATGTTATAAAGGATGTAAACAATATGCATTTACAAATTTACACAATTTTCCGCAGATATAGTTAATCAGCCAAGACATGTTTGGTGTCCAAGTTTTGCTTCTTAAGTTGTAAACGGGAGCTGAAACTAAAATTGCTAGCAAACAGAAGTCAATAGTCACCCAAATCTTTTCGATGAATATATCCCGAAGAGAATGTAATCTGTAGCCTCCATATGTTTGCGTGATGTGCATGCAAGCAAATGAGATTTTGGAATCTGGTACAAAACCCCATTGTCTAAAATGGCTGATCACAGCATTCAGCTACACGAAGTACAAAGTTTTGTTCATTTTTATAATTCACAGTAAGTCATACTGTGTCGTTACTCATGTCAGCAACACTGTGACTGTAACTATTTTATTTTTGTATTTAGTCAACACTATATTTTATGTGTAATTTCCAGCAATATTAGTGTTCTGGGCAGTGTTGCTGTCTGCCTGTGTCCTATCACTGAGAACCTTAAATCCACAGCAGTTGCTTTCACTGCACAGGGCAATTGCCAGGATTAGTACAGTACAATCATAACCCTCTGTCACAGAAACACTGCAAAAGCCCCCATCTTTAGTATAATCCCACAGGACACACAGGGCTCAAATCCTGACACAGACGCTCCACAGCGAGACGCGTCCCAATGGCTGATCAGCTCTTTGCTAATTAACACTGCTGTGCTACAGAGATATGAGAAAATAATTGATTTAAATCATTGGGACAACTCTACTTCTCCCACTGTTATCTACAATATAGATCTCGATGTTTAATCCAGATAGTAATCTATGTGTTATTAACGAATAAGTCATAATATCTATTTCATCTCTCTAAACTATATGAGAGTCTTCAGTGAGCACTTATACTTCAGAGAGGGATGGTTAGAAAACGAAGAGTTCTTTCTCCAATAGAAGTAACATCCAGTTTTTACAGAACAGGGTTAATCATCTACTGGCCAACCTTTCAAGTCATAAACACAGCAGCACAGCCTATTAGCAGTGGAGAATACTCAGGGCCTTATGAGAGAGGGCCTAATGATTTATGTGAAATAGAAAATAATGCCTGTACAAATGCTCTTATTTCATTGATAGGTTTTGGTTGGAAAATAAGAGCTACATTTTTGAAACCTCCAACAGATAGCTATCCAATCAGGATCTTTTTTCTCCATAATAAACTGAAGATATAAACCAAAACAATCAGAATTGATTAGGCCTTCAGGAGCAGACCTATCCACTAACATAAGTAGGAGCTAACAGTGCAATCAGTCATTTTTAAATTTGAAGTTTGGGACTAATTTTGTGAGTAAACAGTTTCTCTGTAGGCCTTGTGGATGCACTCAATAAGTGCAAGCTGTAGCCTGACCAGGTTTAGTCAGTTGTTTAAAATGGAAAACAGTGGCAGCCCTGTGTCAGGGCTCTTTACTGAAAGAATCACTGCAAATCTGTTAAATAGAAGTGAAATACATTTTAACATGTCAGTTATATATCTTTCCAAGATGTATCCTTTCTTCCGCCCAATAACTGCTGGGAGAGGCTCCAGCACCCCACTGAGACCCAGATGGATAAGCGGTTTAGAAAATGTGTGTGTCTGTGTGTATATGTCAGTTATATATCTCCAATGTAGAACAGCCAAAAATATTAATGTGAATCGCCATTAGCTTAGCACTAACATACAATATATGGAAAATAAATTGGGACACCTACACATTACCCCTACAGGAGCTTTTTCGACATCCTGTTGTAAATACATAGGCATTAATATGAAGTTGGTCCCCCCTTTGCAGCTATAACAGCTTCCACTCTTCTGGGAAGCTTTTGCCCATTCCTCCAGAAGAGCAATTGAGAGGTCAGATATAGTTCAACCTAATGGTGTTTGATGGGGTTGAGGTCACAGCTCTGTGAGGGCCAGCCAAGTTCTTCCACACCAAACTCACCCAGCCATGCATTTGTGGACCTTACTTTGTGCACTGGGGCTGGTCCAACACTGGTCCAACAAAGTTAGAAGCATACAATTGTCCAATATGTCTTGGTATGCTGAAGCATTAAGATTTTCATGAACTGGAACTAAGGGGCTTTGTGCCTAAGCTGTTGTTGCTTTTAGGCGCTTTAATTGAGCAATAATAGCACTTACAGTTGACTGGGAGCAGGTGGCATCCTATGACAGCACCATGTTTAAAGTCAGAGAGCTCATCAGTATGACCCATTCTACTGCCAGTGTTTGTCTATCATGATTGCAAGGCTACTTTCTTAAATTTGTACACCTGTTAGCAATGGCTGTGGCGGTAATATATGAATTCAATGATTAGGAGTGGTGTACTACTAGAATTCCATGGGGTGCTAGCAGAAATTAGCATGAACAAAGAGGTGCTTTTTTCCTCTGACATTTATGGCCTGAACATAAGGCCTAGCTCTAATAGGCATGGTTTGCTACTGCCTGATAGACACACAGTGTGAGCAGCAGGACAGACAGTCCATCTCCTCCTATCAGTACCAAATGAGAAACATAGTGAGAGTAGTTTCCTCCCGACCATCTGACTTGGAGTCCAAGTTTGAGATTGAACAACCCGCAAAAGCGTGTGTGTGTGTGTGAGAGAGAGAGAGAGAGAGAGAGAGTTTCCCTGCTTTTTCTTCTTCTCAAGTGCATGCAATTTTTATGAAAGCAAATGCTGTAGCAGTAATCTTCCCTTGGGCAAAGAGGGTAAATTCTGCATGAGAATGGGGTGAATAATGTAAGGGAGATAATTGCAGGCAGATCCCTGGAGATGAAGATTGCTTTCATGTGCCTGTAACCAGAGCAGACATGCAATAATATAGTCATATATCTCCTACATCCCTACAGTTCGTTATAGTCACAATTTAGTCAGTGTTTTAATGCACAGCAGTGGGTTGAGTGGACATGCAAAATGTCCTTACTCACTATGCCCTTGTACACTTCAAATTATAAAACAAAATTAAAGAAAAAAAGACATAATTAAAGCTACTAGTCTTAATAAGCAGCCTACCGTGATTTCAAATTGGATTTAATTACAGCCAGAAACATGTACACAGACATTAATGATGGCTAGTGCTTCAGAAACCATTGTTTATGCTGTGCTATTTAGAGTCTGCTGTAGCATCATGACTGTGAAGTAGCTAAAGGCCTAGGCTCAAGAAAGGGAATGGGTCATTATCAGTAGTTACCTTTTATGCCCCAAGTATAATCACTCAAGTTTATTAAAATATTGCGAAACACAGAATTGCTCAAATTCTGACTGTGTAAATCTCTACGAAATATATTAGTAAACTACATTAGCTTTAAGAAGCATGTTACATATTTATTATGAGTTTCTTTGATTGGATGTGGGGTTTTTGTCACTGGCCCATCATCTTCAGTAACTGCAACAAGTGATTGAATAATTCAACCAAATATTCAATCATAAACATGCTTTGTCTGTGTCCATGAAACTGCTGTCCACCCTGTTATTACTGGGCTTACTGCATCTTTGATTTAAACCAATATCATGTTTTCCTTTAATAGAGTTAATAACGACTGCTGCATGCAAATTAAGGGTCTACAATTATATTTCCCATTTTTCATCTTATTGCAGGTGTAGCTGAATGTCTTCTTCTTCTTCTTTCGGCTGCTCCCTTTAGGGGTCGCCACAGCGGAGCATCTGCCTCCATCTTGCCCTATCCATTGCCTCCTCTACTTTCACACCAACCATCTCCATGTCCACCTTCACTACATCCATAAACCTTCTCTGAGGTCTACCTCTTCTCCTTCTACCCGGCAGCTCCATCTCCAACAATCTTTGACCAATATATCCACTATTCCTCCTCAACACATGTCCAAACCATCTCAACCTGGCCTCTCTGGCTTTATCTCCAAACTGCTCCACCTTCACTGTCCCTCTGATCTGCTCATTTCTAATCTTGTCACTCCCAACGAAAATCTCAGCATCTTCATCTCCGCCACCTCCAGCTCAGCCTCCTGTCTTTTAGACAGAGCCACAGTCTCCAAACCATACATCATAGCAGGACGCACTACTGTCTTGTAAACCTTCCCTTTCACTCTTGCTGCTATCCTTCTGTCACATATCAGCTCTGACACCCGTCTCCACCCACTCCATCCTGCCTGCACCCTCTTCCTCACTTCTTTTTTGCACTGTCCATTGCTCTAGATGGTTGACCCAAGATATTTGAAGTCATCCACCTTTACGACCTCTACTCCTTGCATCTTCACCTTTCCACCTGCCTCCCTCTCATTCACACACATGTATTCCGTCTTGTCTCTACTGACCTTCATTCCTCTCCTCTCCAGTGCAAACCTCCACCTCTCCAGATTCTCTTCCACCTGCTCTCTACTCTCACCACAGATTACAATGTCATCTGCAAACATCATGGTCCATGGAGCCTCCTGCCTGACCTCATCTGTCAACCTGTCCATCACCATTGCAAACAAGAAGGGGCTCAAAGCTGATCCCTGATGTAACCCTACCTTCACCTTGAAACCATTTGTCATTCCAACTGCACACCTCACCACTGTCTCACTATCCTCATACATGTCCTGCACCACCCTAACATACTTTTCAGCTACACCTGACTTCCTCATACAGTACCACAGTTCCTCTCTTGGCACCCTATCATATGCCTTCTCTAGATCCACAAAGACACAATGTAGCTCCTTCTGACCTTCTCCGTACATCTCTACCAACACTCTCAACGCAAAAATTGCATCTGTGGTGCTCTTTCTGGGCATGAAACCAAACTGCTGCTCACTGATCTGAACCTCTCGCCTTAGCCTTGCTTCAACAACTCTTTCCCATACCTTCATGGTGTGGCTCATCAACTTTATACCTCTGTAGTTACTGCAGCTCTGCACATCACCCTTGTTCTTAAAAATGGGGACCAGTACACTACTTCTTTGTTCATTAGGCATCCTCTCACTCTCAAGGATTTTGTTAAACAACCTGGTTAAAAAGTCCACTGCCTTCTCTCCTAAACATCTCCATACCTCCACAGGTATGTCATCTGGACCAACTGCCTTTCCATTCTTCATCCTTTTTAAAGCTGCCCTCACTTCCACCTTACTAATTCTCTGCACTTCCTGATCCACTATCTCTCCCCCCATTGTCCTCCTCTCTCTCTCGTTTTCCTCATTCATTAGTTCTTCAAAGTACTCCTTCCATCTACTCATCGCTCTCTGTTCACTCACTAATACATTTCCCTCTCTATCCTTTATCAGCCTAACCTGCTGTACATCCTTTCCAGCTCTATCTCTCTGTTTAGCCAAACGATACAAGTCCTTTACTCCTTCTTTACTGTCCAGCCTCTCATACAGCTCATCATAGGCAGGTGTAGCTGAATGTAGTCAAGCTTAATACGTCATAAATATTCAGTTACTTAAAACAGGTTCACACACTTGCTAAGTAGGTCAATCATGTGTCCTGTCATCGCTGACATGTTCTCGCCATCAGGGGGAGACGCATAACAAAGTGGACACACAGTTACTGTAATTGTACAGTATGTATTCACTTTAACATACTGATTTTTTAAAAATTAAAGTGATTGTATTTTGCTATGAATTCAGTGAGCAGATGTGTTTTCTTAACAATGTGTTGTGTAATTTACATTAATTTACACTAGATCTCATTACTGAAAAAATAATTAACGTAAATTAAAAATACTGCCAATATAGGGACACAAGTGCAGCAGAAATGTCTTTAATCTGTTTTGCATTTGTCCATGGCAGGGTGGACTTATGTCTTGATTTATTTGCAAATTGTCTGCTTGCAGTTACAAAATGAAAAGTGTTTTAGTCTTACATAAATGTTTTAAGTAGTCTAGAGTTTAAATAACAATTAACTTTCAAACAGAAAATGTAAAGTAATTTTTTGAAAGTCAGGAGGGCCTGTACCTATATGGCCTGGATACCTATAGTGATACTGACTCAAATACTCCAATTAGACTACATGATTCTTTTTTTTCACTTTTTACTACCTACTTTGAATTTCATGTGGATGAATGTTCATCTTCTGGCCTTCTTCCACTTCCAGGTCTATAAGAATCATGGATTTAACGGTTTCAGAAGACACACAGTCACACAAAAACCTGAGATCACCATGCGTAATGCCAGGGTTCAGCTGAAGTGGTGTAAAGCACATCATCATTGGACTGTGGTGGAGTGGAATCACGGTTCACTATCTGTCTGTCTGACAGATGAATCTGGGTTGGCTGGTGTCAAGAGAACACTACCTGTTCAAATGCATTGTGCTGACTGTAAAGTTTGGTGGAGGGGGAATAATGGTCTGAAGCTGTTTTTGTTTCAACATGATAATGGCCCATGGACAAGGCAAGCTCCCTAAATGAATGGTTTGCTGAGTTTGGCAGTCATCATGCTACATCAGTAAAAGATGTTGACTGACCTGTGCAGAGCCCTGACCTCAACCCTACCCTACACCTTTGGGATGAATTGAAACTGCAAGCCAGGCTTTATCACCCAACATCAGTGTTCAACCTCACTAATGCTCTTGTAACTGGAGTGAATCCCTGCAGCCATGTTCGAAAATCTAGTAGGAAAGCTCTCCCAGAAGAGTAGAGGCTGTAATAGCAACAAAGGGACAACTCCATTAATGCCATGTGTTTTATAATGAGATTAAATGTTGCCCATGTGATTTACTAGATGAATTTGTGCAGTATGGGTTGAAGCTTTCATTACCTGGTAGAGAATTCTATCACTTTCATCACTTTGTTCAAAAGGACTTCTAATAATAGATACACAGAGAGCAAAAACACACCAAGTGGTTTAAAAATGGATGCTTAGGCTTTCAGTCACATTGCCTCTTGTGCATCATTTTGATTTTTGAAAATGCTTATGGAAATGACAGCTTCTGGAACTTGTCTCTAACAGGACATGCAAGTTTGACTACTCCTGGTCAAGTTACGCTTTGTTGATTTAAAAAAGAAGTTAAGCCCTAAAAATCCCAGGCTTCTGACAGAGTAAGATGTACTATTCAGTAACTACATGGCCTACAATGCAAACTAGCTGAGTTATTCTTAGGTTATAGAAGTTAAAGGTGTTAAAGGGGAACTCTACATAATTAAAGGGTTGAGATGCAAACAAAGTCATTCAGAGTAGTTTAGCGTGAAAAACTCCGTTTTTTAGTTAAACTTACTATTTCACCATCATCGTTATATAAATAAAATAACTTATATTTGTGTTTTACTCATGGCGACGCCAGGTTCCTGTCACCATTAGTGTAAAGACCATTTCTTACCAAACTGCTCTGAATGACTGTTTACATCTCAAAGACTGAATTATTCATAAATTGGTGGAATTCCCCTTTAACAAATAGAACTATCAATTTATGTAATGCATTTACCATATTAGAAAAAAAAAAACATGAAATATAAAATTTGCCATACCATTTGCACTGGCCATATTTAATGTTTTATTTTTTCCTCATATGCTAGAATTTTAGCAAATAAACAGTGATTGTGAAATGAATACATTAAAATGTGAATGAATACATTAAAATGTGGAAGATGTTAACTTTAAAAATCATCAACTGGGGCACACAAACATTTGCAAACAACTGTATACACATTTCTATGGTGCTTCAGATGTTTCTGCTGTGTGAGATGTTCAGAATGTTTGGTAGATTTTATTTTCTAATGTGTAATTGTTTTAAAATATTAAAATGTGTATTCAGTATCAGATACATCATCGTATACATTCAACCATATTGAGTGACATATTGACAGACGTGTTTGTTCTTCAGCTGATTCATACCGTACAGAGAAATTCTGCAGGCCCTCTCCTGATTTTTGGCCCAGCCACAGATTTCATACCATTTGTCATTGATCTGTCTCCAGTCTCAAGCTCTCAGAGTACTGAGAAACTGCTCATTGTCATTAAGCGCATTCATGTGGAGTGTGTGAATGGTTTCACATACATTGTCTGATGTCTGACATACTGACTTATGACAAATATCTTGTAAGAAAAATGTGAAAAATGCAAAAAAAAATTAAATATGGATTTTTAATCATAACATCTAACACTGCCCAGAACTAAACACTTGAAAGGAAATTCCACCATTTTTTTTATATCTGTGTCATGGAATTGTTAAGCTGTAACAAAGTCATTCAAACTGTGTGATGTGGAATTGTGTAAAGCAAGCTTACAGAGTTAGAATGGTTCACAGTGGTAGCAAAGTGCGTTAATGTCTTTAAAAGCTAAATCAATGTGTGAACGGTTACAAATAAAATGTCTGATGTTTGGGATATTAATTTCTAACACACTGTAAAAAAGTAATTCTGTAAAAGGGTGATTGACTGGCAGGTACCAGTAGAAAACCATAAAGTTAGATTTAGATTAGATTAAGTTAAATTTTAGCAAAAACATTACTTTTCAAATATTTTTTAACATCTTGTTATTTATTATTTATTTCTGTCATAATACAATAATAAATTCATATTTTTAAGACTTTTAGTAAAAGTAATCAAATTCTTATCTGCTACTTTTGTGCCTTCAGACCAGTGGGGGTATAGTGTCAATTAGAATAAAATGCAAAAATGTAAATGCGAAATTAATGTATCCTGTATTTTAGCAAGATGTTTAGCCACATCTTACATGTAAACATTCATTAAGTAAAAGAAAATATAAAATATTTCTAAACACACACTTTGATTATTTAAACTTATTAATAATTGGATGTGTTTTTACAGTTTTTAGGCTTTATCTCCAAACTGCTCTACCTTCACTGTCCCTCTGATCTGCTCATTTCTAATCTTGTCCATCCTTGTCACTCCCAACGAAAATCTCAGCATCTTCATCTCCGCCACCTCCGGCTCAGCCTCCTGTCTTTTAGACAGAGCCACAGTCTCCAAACCATACATCATAGCAGGACGCACTACTGTCTTGTAAACCTTCCCTTTCACTCTTGCTGCTATCCTTCTGTCACACATCAGCCCTGACACCCGTCTCCACCCACTCCATCCTGCCTGCACCCTCTTCTTCACCTCTTTTCTACACTGTCCATTGCTCTGGATGGTTGACCCAAGATATTTGAAGTCATCCACCTTTACGACCTCTTCTCCTTGCATCTTCACCTTTCCACCTGCCTCCCTCTCATTCACACACATGTATTCCGTCTTATCTCTACTGATCTTCATTCCTCTCCTCTCCAGTGCAAACCTCCACCTTTCCAGATTCTCTTCCACCTGCTCTCAACTCTCATCACAGATTACAATGTCATCATAATCTAAGGGTGATGATAAAGATTTTTGGAGAATAGGCAGGTCTGTTTTTTATATGTTAAACTAACACTGTAAATTCAAAGATAATCAAGTTTATTTAACATTTACTGACTATTTTACATGGTATCTTTTCTTATATTTTTATATTTGTGTTGTAGACATAATGACCCATGGTTCCTATCACCACCACTGTTTCAACTGCACTTTAACACCTTGTTTAGAAAGCATATCAGTTTAATGTCCAAATTTATGTGTATCCATTCATAAATCTCAGAAATTCAGTTAGTTATTTACTATTTATGTAATGTAAAGTAAACACCACCAAACAGTGCCTGACAAAGTTTCTACTGGCTTTGCTGTCCGTTCAGCTTTGGTTGTTTATTGGTAGCAGTTGAAAAAGTATTATGCTCTGTTCCAGAGGTCTGAATAAATGTACTAGCCTGTCACTGGCTGAAGCAAATGCTGTTTGTCACCGGTGTACAGTAACAGTACGGTTATAGACTAGCCTGACTGGCATCTGTGCTGAGAGCACAAATGAACAGAATTTGACTTAAGAGAATTCCCACATGACCTTTGGTGTTGAATATCATCTACATGGAGAAAAATACTTCCCTGTTGCTTAGAGAGACGTACCAGAAGTCGTTATGCCTGTTACGTGAGTATGCACTGCACACCTCATGGTCAGTACGAGTGTCAAGTGAGGTGACCCTATTAGTGGTTGGGTTTGACACCCCTGGTCTACATCCACTGCATGGAAATAATATTATTATGTAATTCAAATTTACATGTAATGATTAAAATGTACTTTTCTCCTGATGGGTTGCCTAATATACAATCTAAAAGTGTTTAACTGGACACACTAAATTACTCTAATAATCACAACAACAATAATAATCATCATCATCATCATCATAGCTACAAGCAGTAGGGCCAACATTACTGTTATGCCCAAGTCCCTCAGGGTATGCCAGAGCTCTGATTAGCCACGTTTTTCTGGATGTGATGTCAATCTCATATAACTTGAACAAGGGCAGGACAAAGTAGCAGCATGCACGATTTCACATCAGTGTTTTGTCGTGTAACATTTTCCTGCATGTTATTATGCCCCCTAGCAATGCAGCTGCACCAAAATTTGAAAATTGCCACCCCATGACACATGCAAATGAGTAAATTACTAACATAATGAACAGATTTAGTAACCTTGGCTGTCAGTAAGTTTTAAATCCTGCAGTAAATGGGCTATATCTTTGTTCATAGTATGACAGACTGTAAACCAAAATGTGCTGTTTTTTGATCTACTTGTTGGTAATGGTCATTTTATAATGTGTTATGTTTGCAAAATACTATCTTAATGAACTGAATTGGTCATTTTGGCTGCCAGATTCTTTGAAATACTGCAGTAAAAGGACTTTATGTTTGGTTTGTGCGTAGTCTGATAGACTTTGGCTAATGGACATTATAATACAATGTGTTGAATCTGACACGTGTCCATTAGATGGGGTGCTAATTATTAATTTCATGAACTGAGTTGAACTCAGTTTAAGAACAAACAGTGTTTTGTTATGAAACACATCCTCTGCTACATATTAAATAACATCATATTTGAATTACTATTGTTTTATTATTTGTTTATTGGAAACCATATAATATTCAATGTCCAATATACAGGACATTTAGACTCGAATGTGAGAGTGTGAAAAATTAGCGTATTTATTATCACCAACACAATCAGACACAAAGCCAGCATTGAACTGTTCCGGTGTTTACTGGATGTACAGTCGCAAATATCTTTTTAACACAAATCCTTTATGCTGATCTACACTAGTATATCTAAAATGAACAAATGGTTCATCAAATAATCAACCGTCAAGATCGAGATACAAACATTTATGTGCTGGCTCAACGAAGTAGACAGGTATGACATTATTTCCAAAACACAGAAACAATGCTTTGTTTTCAGTCTGGGTCTATTTTCCCAGTGATAATAAATACTTTTCACTTTTCAAAATCTTTCAGATTTAATCTGTAGTATACAGGAAAATAAAATCCAGACACTAAATCACAATATTATTCATCAGTTAATAGAATATCAATTACTCTCACTCCTAAATGAACATTAGATTCTACTTGTAACAAAGTAAACAAAAATCCTGAATGACTGAATTCAGCAACTTAAGCCCCTCTCTCTACTGTTAGGTGGTGCCTGGACATTACACAGTGTTGAAATTCCATTTTGCTTTGATAATTATTAAAGTTCAGCCTCTTATGATACTTCTGACACATGACATGCAGACATGGAGAAAATCCAGAGTCTAGCTGGTGCTCAGAAAGGATTTTTCAGAAAACGTAAATCTAAAATTCAAAAAGGGCAGAGCTGAATGGCTCATGAGACCTTCTTATTAGAGCATATGAAAAAAATAATCAATAAAAAAGAATTTTGTCTCTATCATATACAGGAAATGAGATATACACAAAAGTGTTTAAAACTTTGCTATAGCGCCACCATCGGGCCGATCCGGGCTGAGCTCGTGCGCCTGAGTAGCAGGAGGGACCACGACGTATTGATCAAGTGTCCTGTCTGCAGGACTTACAGTTTGGTCGGCACGATTCGTTTCTTGAAGACGAAGAAGAAATTCTAACAATTACAAAAGGGTTCCAGCGCTTCTACGCGGTGCTTGGACCCCTATAACGTGCACATGTGTCCAAAATTTGATCACTTTTCGTTCAGGTCCATTCGACAAGTAGGACTATGACGCCGGCGGGAGGACCGACAGAAGGATGAACTTGAGACTGCAGAAGTCCTTTTTTCCCCGCCTGTTTTCCGGCAGAGCCCGCCTCCTGCGATACGACTGGAACACCTTGGACCTAGCATCCACTCCAGACTCAGGACAGTCTTTCTTCTTTTGCCTTTTTCAGCTGTATTTAGACATAAGACTTGAAAAATTGCTAAACAGAGTGTAAATGTTGTTTTTCTTAAGATTCACAATAACAATGAAGAATAGCTGTGTTACTAAGTAAGAAGTTAAGTAAAGTAAAAAGAAGGCTGCCACATTTCTTTTGCATCCGCATATACGGTCATGTGTTTGCTTAATGTTCACAGTTCTACATTTACCCCTGTACATGTTTCTTAAAATTAAAATCAAAACTAAAAATAAAAAAGCTACAAATAATACCGAGCTGCTGTGAGGAGTGGGCTGGAAACTGTTGAACGAACACAATGACATACACCACTTATTGTCGTTTGTATTTGTTTTTATATTAGTGTTTTTTACTGTCCAGATAAATAACTTTTCCATATCTGAAAAAAAAAAAACATAGCCCCAGATACGGCGAGCCAGTCGCCCAGCGGATGAGGCGGGGGTTGTCGGAATACGGGTGGGAAATAAAATACTACAGCGGGGAGCCGCGCCTCTGCGCTCTCATCCAATAGCAGCAGGGCAGCACCGACGAGCGTCCCAATCACCCTACAAGAGTCAGGCGTCAGTCTGATGCAATACTACAGTAGGAATGGTCTGGCGCCGACAGCTTCCCTGAAAAATCTCTGTCTGTAGCTTCATTTCTCGTCATCGAGACTGAAGAAAAAATATTTTTTTACTTTCCTGTCGACCTTAAACCGAGGACCATTCGTCTCCGTGGAGCTTCTAAACAGTGAGTAAGGTTACAACAGTGGTGCACAGAGCGTGCTGACCGCTTGGCTTGGTAACGTTAGCAACCCTGGACCTCACAGAGAGCTGATAGGTCGCATAGCTGCCTTAAGTTTGCCGCTTCACACGAAGTCATAACCGCATGTTTATGTCTATAGAGAGTCGCTTAGTTTTCACATAAGCTCAGTAGTGAGTTAGTGGTCTCCTTCCTCATGTTAGGGCATCAGTTTTGTCTAAAAACAGAGGTTCTGTTTGGGACCATGAACTCTATATAGAAACTTTTCTTGCTTAAATGGTTCTTTTTCAGAAAAGTCACAGCATATTCCCCACCAATCTGAAGAACAATTTCACCACGAAAAGAACCATTTAAGCACGAAATATAAGATATACGATTTCCAGTACATTGAGCTTTCAGGACTGGCATAGAAAACACTGCTCTACACTCAGAGGTTCTTCAGTAAAGGCAATGGTTCTATTTAGAAACCAATGGTTCTATAATAAACCATTTTGTGCTTAAATGATTTAATAAACCATTTTGTGCTCTTCACATGGTGAAATGGTTCTTCAGATTGCTGGAAAATGTGTTGTAAATGTGAATGTGTTTTTGAAAATGGTTCTATATGGTACCAAAAAAGGTTCTGCTGTTGTTAGGATGTCAACAATAGAAGAACCATTATTGGTGCTTGGCTATTGGCGTATATACAGCACATTCTTCATCCATCTGAAGAACCGTTTCCCGTGGTTCTAAATAGAACCATTCCCTTTACTGAAGAACTCTTGAGTGTAGAGCAGGGGTTTGCAGTGCCAAGGACATGGGGTTGAGAAGCCACTGACCTCTAGAATCCATGCTGCTATTAGTCAGGTGAAGAACCCATCTAGATAACCAAATGGGCTCTGGCTTACAGCCCAGGTTGGAATATCCTGGTTGAGGAATGCTTTTTGTACAGCACATAGCCTACGTATACAGAGCTAAAGCTGAACTGCAGATGCTTTCCACAGATTTACTGCTAAGGTAATGTAGAAGATGACAGGCTGCTGACTTTATTAATACGTGTCCTGAGTTCTCTGCCTGACTACACATATAGGAAGTTACCTTTTGGCAAGCTCCAAATTTGATATGTCTCAGTTAATATGCTGGTGAAATTCCTACTACCAGTTTGAGAATCCTTCTCTGACCCATTTACTTTAGGTTAAGCTTTTCTGGGAGGCTTTAGTATACCTGGTTATTTTTAGGTGTTAAAGCTTTAACCACAAGGTGGCAGCATATACCATGTCCTAGAGCAGGGGTGCCCAATCCTGGTCGTGGAGAGCCAGCTTAGTTTTTTAGACACACTTCATTACCAGGATCAGGTGTGACTATGGTTAGAGCTAAACTCTGCAGGGTGGTAGATCTGCAAAAGCAGGATTGGGCACCTCTGGATTAGAGTTTAAACCAGCATCATTATTAACAAAGGTGCCCCTGCCATAAATCACCACTAAAAAATGAGCAGGCAGCAAGGATGTTCACAATGCAACTTCACTACAAGTTTTGATGCACCTCTCTGTATAGAGTGGGAAATGTCCTTCATCAGAGCTGCGAGTAAGGTAGCACAGCAAGTCCTTCTGGCTCCAGGGTGCAGCTGTGAACCCCTGTACGTCTCTGCACGGTGCATCAGTTTCTCACCACGTCAAGTAACCTCCGATGCCAGCTTTCACTCTGTGTCCTTCTCCGAGACTGACCACCCCAAAGTTCTGATCACAGGTGTCAAAGCATTACAGTAACCTCTGTTTTCACTAACTTATTTGTGTTCTAACCTCTCATCAGATGTAACTTATCTAAGCCATAAACATCATATACACTGCATGATGAGTTACCTTGGTAACTGCATTTGCAAAACCAAAGTGTAGTCTCCATGGCAACAGTTGGCTAATGTCACTGGTGACCGCTCGTATCTGCTTTCTTGTGTCTTGTGCTTTAGGGGGTCTGGGGCAGCTGGGTGTGGGACTTGCCAAGCTGCTTAGGTAGGAGTGATTTTTCAAAATCCTCAGTCACATGCCTGTAAGATTTTCTATTCATTTCATTTGAAGATCTTACACTTAAATTCTAAATTCAACCCTCTCTGAATGTGTTTTGCAGGAAGCAATTCGGAAACAACAATGTCATTTTGTCTGACATCAGAAAGCCTCCAAATGATGTTTTCCACAGCGGTAAGTGTGGAATAGTTTTTAAAAGTTTTATTCTGAAATTGACAGACATTCCTTTGTGCTTTCATGTGTTATGTGTTCATGTGTTTAATAGTAATGTAAATTTGATTACCAGGTCCATTTATCTATTCCGATATATTGGACTACAAGAATTTACGAGAAATTGTTGTGAACAATCGTATTACCTGGCTGGTGCACTACAGTGCCCTTCTGAGTGCAGTTGGCGAGGCAAATGTGACCCTTGCTCGTGATGTCAACATCACTGGTGAGTGATGAAAAAACAAAATTTTCATCATTTTCAGGGCTGATATTTTGTGAAAACTATTGAATATTTTTTCTCTCTCCTCTTTCACTTCTTTCTTTTAAGGACTGCACAATATCCTTGACATTGCTGTGGAGCATGGGCTTCGACTCTTTGTTCCTAGCACAATAGGAGCTTTTGGACCCACATCCCCTCGTAACCCCACACCAGACCTGTGCATCCAGCGGCCACGAACCATTTATGGGGTCTCCAAGGTCCATGCTGAGCTAATGGGAGAAGTATGTACTGACTTGTCTAAAAATACTTTTTTGCTTTTAAGCTTTGCTGAGGACATTTAACAGTGCACAGTTGACATTGTTGTGCTGGTTCAGGTTTATCATAATTGTTTTTTTTGGACAGTATTACCACCACAGATATGGCCTTGACTTCCGTTGTCTCAGGTATCCGGGCATCATCTCAGCAGACTCTCAGCCTGGGGGAGGAACAACAGGTTATCTTCTACCTTTTTAGAACAGCTGTCACTGATTGATTTTTGCACTTCAGACCTGCATTTACTCTGAGCCTTTATCTCCCCAGACTATGCTGTCCAGATATTTCATGATGCTATAAAAACGGGTAAGTTTGTGTGCAACCTAAAGCCTGACACACGCCTCCCTATGATGTTCATCGATGATTGTCTGAGAGCCACACTGGAGGTGATGGAGGCTCCTGCTGAGATGCTGAGCATGCGTACCTACAACATCAACGCCATGAGCTTCACCCCTGAGGAGCTGGCGCAGGAGGTGCAAAAACAGCTGCCTGATCTTGAGGTCTCTTATGAAATTGACCCAGTTAGACAGGCAATCGGTAAGAACTAAAGATATATGACAATGAATATTCTTAAAAATGGAGTATTAGGCTTCAGATCTATACCGTTACATATATGTACTGTTACACTTTTCCAAATGCTGCAATATTGTAAACTTACCTCTTTTCATTCATTCTTAGCTGACAGTTGGCCCATGAACTTTGAAGACAGCAATGCAAGAAAGGACTGGGGCTGGAAACATGAATATGACTTAGCAGAGCTTGTCCAGATGATGCTTAACTTCATTGGCTCTGACTCTAGAGTTGCACATGTTAACTGAATACCATCACTTAGTCTTGCATACTTAGGTATGCTGGACATTATGGAATGTTATTAGCCTTTCTCTGTAGACTACTAGGTGGGTCCAACCATAGAAAAAGTGTGCAGTTGGTGGATTCCCAGACTGTTCGTCTGTGTAGCTTGTCTAGAGTAGATGGATGAACAGATACCAAATTTCAGGACAGTAGATCCAGTAACTAAATCTTGCTGGCACTAGTTTACACAAAAACACCATCACTGGATCATTGTACCAAAGCTGACAGGAAAAAGGTGCTAACTCTTTTGAACGTAGACTTGAAGGCAAGTATCTAAAATGTGAAAGCAGTACTGTGATCTGCAGCTAATGAGGTGATAAAGATGAATCATCCAGCTAAACAGAAGAGAGAAACAGTTTTTTACATAAAAAATTGTATTTTAATGAAGAGCTTATAAGCAAAAGTTTGGGCTCCTGGTTAGATTACGATTGGTTGATTTTCTATGTGAAAATAAATATCCTCTACAGAGAACACACACATGCACATTTTAAATGATAAATTTAACATATTGGAAAACATACAATGTGGCTTGTGCAAAAGTCATGGGAAATGTTATATTTTGTTTTTTTTTAAATGTTAAACTCAGAAAATTGAGCAACAAAATTTGCATACAAATAGCATATAAAGTTATATGTGTGTTCCCTGTAGAGAATGTATTTTCATTTCACCAGGGGTGTTAAAACTTTTGCACATGACTGTTTCTAAGTGAGTATAGTAAAACATCTTCAAGTACTGGATCAGATGATATTCCACTCAGGTAAACCGTGCACTAACATACAAACAATTGTGTTATATGCTGTATACCATTTCTACGTGTGGTGACAAGAGCAGATGAGTATTTATATAGGATCTGAAATAGGAAGCTTTCAGATGATACCCATTCCTAGTATGGATGTTGAGGTCAAGCGTTTCTGTATATATTTCTTAATTTGTTTAATATTTTTCCCCATCAACACATACAGGGTTGTGTATATATATGGGTTGTTGTTATATATATATATATATATATATATATATATATATACTACACCAAACACAGCACTCTGTACATTAGCTAGGATGACTCCTTTTTAACTTTATTTTCTACAAAAATATCCTTCAATACTTGACAGATTACCTGACACTTTTCATGTCATCCTTTTGCAGTAATTTTGATATATTGTTGTCGTCTTCCTGCATCATAAGCAGTGTCTTTTTAATGCACTACTGTACTATTAAGCTAGTTTTACTAGCACTTTGTGTTGTACTGTAATCACATCAGTGTAACATATTTTACTGCTATTTATTTACTATGGGTGTGCACATATGGAAACATTTGAAATATAGTTTTGTTCATATGAACATCAAGAACCTGGTGCTGTTTACTATGAAGACTGTATCTTTCAGCTTTATCAAAAGCATTTGCCTACAAATAGTTTCCCCAAAGGTACAGTGATAATAAAACTCTTCAAGGATCAGGTCTCATCATCTGTAGTTGCAATGTAGAGTATATTAGACAGTCATTACTGTTTTATACTTCATGTTTCTTTTAGTCATTAAAGATTGTTTGCCATGCATGTATGTACTATTTATTACTGACACAAATTAAATACCTCTCAGAGTGGGCCTCTTCAAATGAATGGTCAAAAACTGTGTAAAGCAGTTAGTCTTGATATACTTGAAAAATAAAAAAACAACAACAAAAAATCCACGTTTCATATTAGCAATGCATAAGACGGGACTAAAAAGACTTTCCAGATTTACATTTACATTTACGGCATTTGGCTGACGCTCTTATCCAGAGCGACTTACAGTTTGATCAATTTTTACACAGGTAGGCGATGGTGGTGTTAGCAGTCTTGCTAACTAGGCTAGGCTGACTAGGCTTAATCCATGTCCGGGAAACTGGGTGACATTGTTTTTGGATAGTGCAATAGAATAAACTGCAAAGAAAGTTGGATTCAAAAAAAGAATGAAATATTTATTACATTCAGAATGTGAAGCATTAAAGTAGTTCTTGTCATCATTTCTTTTTTGCTTTCGTGGAGCTTGGCTTTTCAGAGAAGCTTGATACATGTGAAGAGTGTCCTGCTCCAGTAAGAGACTTTTGACTCAATCTTAGTTCCAACAGTTCTTGTACAGCTCTGATTTCCTTCATTAAAGTATCTTTTACAGCGTCTCCATGTGACTGCAGAAAGGTGCGTACCATGATCTTCACCGCCTACAAGGGTAAAGAGCAGAAAATGTCAGGAAGAGAATATTTGTGAGAATATATACATGAGTAAATTGTAACCTATTGACCTATTTAATAAAGTCAGACCCCTCAGAGTAGTAAACAAATGTAATCGCTTAATCCGGTTTACACGACAACTGCTGATTGAGCAAAGCTCTATACTCCGTAGCTGATTAACGCATAGTGTAGCTCTTTAAGGCCCATTTTCTTTTGTGATGTATAGTTGGTAAAATAATGTGTCATATTTTTACAGTTTTCTTATAAAATAGGTGGCTATACCTAACAGATCTTAATTAAACCTTAATCTCCACAAATGACTCCATTCCCTAGCCTAATGTGTGCTACCATGCACAATATTACGATGGTACCTTCAGATATAAACTGATTAGTACTTGTACCTGTTCATCTAGTCGGTTTTCCAGTGAAAGGTCACCAAGAGTGTCTTGTAGCTTTCCCATGAGTTGTGCATCAGCCTGCTCTTTGAGTCTATGGATTTCTGCCTGTTTCTCTGCCACAGCTGCCTTTAGTTCCTTCAAAGCCTGTTGCTTCTCCCAAACCACCACATCAGTTCCTTCACAAAGAGGTAGAGGATATGGTGCAACATGGATTTCAAGCCGGGAATGCATGCTTTTAAGGTTCATCTCGCCCTTTAAAAAAGCCTGATAGAGGCGCTGATGACGGATATAGTCCTTTAAAATGAAGTCACCCAGGGCAGCATGATGAGTAGGAGAGAGTCGAGGGTGACACTGTGACAGCCGTGCCTGGATCAGGGAAATGACTTCAGATTTCTCCAGACCTAATATAGACAGAGAGGAGACACAGACACGCATGTTCAGTTGCAACTAAAGGACAAAGAAGGCATCTGCAAGTTCTTGCATTAAAGCTTTCCTCTGAACTGGGATTTAACTGAAATGTCTATCATGTCTATCACGAGTTGTGAGCTGATTAAATTTACTTTTATAGTAAATTCTGCAAAAAAGTTTGCAAAAACCTGCTCAATGTTTTTATAATTCTGAAATCAAGGTCATTGATGGGGAGTTTGCCCCTCCTTTGCTGTAGTGACAGCCTCTACTCTTCCAGGAAGGCTTACACTGTGATGTTGGAATTTTGCTGTAAGGATCTGATTGCATTCAACCACAAAAGCATTAGTGAGTGCAGGTCCTGATGTTGGCTGATTAGTTCTGGATCACAAATGTCACTCCCAAATCATCATTACCTGGTGCTCCATTACTACAGAGAACATGGTTCCACTGCTCCCCAGGCCAACGCTGGGGGTCATTCAAATGTGTGCATTGGCTTAACATGAATTAAACAGGTTACATGAACGGAATTGCTATGTGTAAGCACTTAAATTTAAGCTGAAGCAATATATTTCATTTGTGGCTTGTGTGTAAATGCTCCAGAGCATCCCATTCCATGGGCAATGCTTTTTACAATTATACAAGCTGTATGTGTGCAACTAACTGCCTGTGTCAGTAAAGGATGCCCTTCACAGAGACAAATACACTACAGTAGCTGTCTAGATGCTTTTGGACACAGTGTATGATTACTGTTGATGTTTAATGACATGTTGTGGATTATGACTGAAACATGGTGGAAACAGAAGTTTTTGAGTGTTGTATTCATCAGCAGTGTCTCACCTTTAAGCTCAGGGAGGAGCTCTTTAGTCATGTTTGCTATTTGTGCCACTGCAGACCATGGAAGCCCACGCTTTACAGAATACATTACACTCTCATACACAAACTCCTGGTGCAAATATTGCCTCTGGTCGTCGCCTTCAAACTCCCTCCATTGAAAACAACTGCTCAGGCGCAGAATGCCTTCTTCCCTCTACAACAAAACGGAGCACGAAGGCAAAAAAGGAAGAATAAAAAGAAGCAAAGAACCGTGTCAGAGTTCGCTTTAAGAGTCTTTATCGGATTTAGCCTGCTGGTGGACGTCTCTGTCTGAGCCCTCGTCTACTAACGTTAACGGTACTACTTTGAAAAAGCTGTCGAAAGCGAGAGATGGCTCTGTTTCTCTGGATCGTTTGATCGGATCGACTGCCTTTAGTTGTGTAGAGGTAAGATGCAGCTGCGGTTGTATACTAGCTAACGTACAGTGACGCTCGGCCAAGATTTCACGATTTTAGGCTTTCCAATACCACCTGATGCGAACCTGTTGGGACCATTGAGAACAACAAAGCAGCACATTTGGCAGCCACTAACGTTAACGTTAGCACAGAATGGTACGGTCGTTAGGCCTCGACACGAGCTACCGAAAAACAAGGCTAGAGCAACGTTACCGTTACATCAGCGTGATCGTTTGTTTTCTCGCCAGAACATAACCTTACTTAACTAGCTAGCTAGGTTGGTTAACGCTAGCTAACCTGCAAATCACCTCAAAACAATAACTGCTTTACACATTCTCCCTGGCCCGCTCAAAACCAAATGTAACTAAACAGACTACAGTTCATCTTACTGAAAACGACATTAAATCTCAGAAATATGTTAATAAAATGTAAACGAAGAAGGTTATGCAGGACTTCACCTCGAGTGTCGATAACTCCTTCAACATGCTCTCCGTTAAGTCCGTTGCCATGGCTGCTGGCGTTGTTAGGGGCGTACTTGTTGCTATGCGACTCTGGCGCGCGCGTACAAGAGTGCGGAGTTTTAGATCAGCGTGCATTTGAGCTGCCAGACTTTTACATGATGGAATCATGATGGAACAGGGAATCACGACGTAAAGCCGTTGTTCTTAATAATAACATTAATAATTTAGTTATTATTATTATTATTATTATTATTATTATAAATGGAATATTTTTCGTTGATTTCTTTATAATGTTTT
This sequence comes from Pygocentrus nattereri, assembly GCF_015220715.1. Taxonomy (NCBI): domain Eukaryota; kingdom Metazoa; phylum Chordata; class Actinopteri; order Characiformes; family Serrasalmidae; genus Pygocentrus; species Pygocentrus nattereri. The sequence goes on along the minus strand of NC_051220.1, from coordinate 29,596,530 downwards.
TAATGTATATGGCAAAAACACGACCGCATGAAAGGCTGTAGTTCACTTTTTAAATGCTTTAAACTCTCTTACAGTTTCACTGCTTACAAGTCTTTCTTGTGCATGAATTGCTAAGCATGTCAGTAGACATGTGCTGATCATCAATAATAAGGTATACCTCAGTATTTACCACACACTGGTTTGGAATAAAGTTACAGCATTTTAGTCAAACAGATTTCACCAGATGTGTTTATGCAGAGTAGAGGTCCAGTCAGCTCACAGCTGTCAGCTTGTGAATTCATGTTTTATGTGATATTTTTACAGATGTTTGTGCGTTATCACTCTGAGTGGCTTCACAGCTCACAGTGGACTCGCAGTGCAGTTATTTCATACTAGCCAGAGTACCAAGAGTCTACAGCCTGGCCTGAAAAACAGAAATCATTTAGGAAACCAAACATATAAAGCTTATTAAGACTGTTAAAAAAAACCAAACATGATTAAACAGGAAACAAGAGATTATTATAGACTGCTGTGTTTTTCTAGAAAAAATTCCAAGGACATTTTCATGTTTTTAAATACAGAAATAGGCAAAATGTTTAATCACCAACACACTGCTGCTGTTAAAATAACATTCGGAACACTAGATGTATGTATGTATCTTATAAGTGACTTTTTTTCTTAATACAATATGATAATAGCATGAATCGTGAGTAATAAGTTAGGTAATTGTTGTGAGAGTACAATAAATGTTTATATTGGCACAAACACACTTTACTATTGTGTTGTATTCCACTGGCAAGATGCATAGGCCTCAATATGCTAGGCTATATGCTAACTTGCAGCCTCCTCAAACTAGCTTTAGAGTGAACAGTAATTTATGTTTTCTTACCACAAACTCAGACAACACGGCTTGTTTTTGGGGAACTAAGAGTTAAAATCTTTTGGCACAGATGGCTGAACAGTATAATCCTCTTTCATAGTAGTCACTCCTCCTCCCTGTATGGAGGTCTGCATGCATTTGATAATTAGTCTAATGGAATGAATGGTGACAGAGTGAAGGGAGTAATATAGAGCAGTGTCATCTCTCCTGTGGAAATCTGTGGGTGTTGAGTGGCACTCCACATAGGGGGGTGACGCCATGCTGGACCTGCTGCTGTTTCATCTTTACCTGCTTGTGCGAGAGAGAACAACCATTTTAACCGTTGCTGAACCTGCTGAAATGGCTTACAGGATTACTTCATAGGCAGTGCCATAGTTTGGAGGCTTTTGGCGCAGCACACTGCGATGAGGAATACATGCCCAAAGGGTAAGCTGCTGATCAGTGCAATGTAGGGTAGAATTAGAGTGAGAGAAACAAGATGGGTCCAGGGAGAGGGCTGTAGGATGAGGATCAGAATGGAACAGGGCCTACATCAGCAATTGGTCAGAATTTAATGCATGGTTTACAGAACGGATGTTTTAATGTATGTGATAAGGGAATAAAATCACCTTGAAACATTTTAGACACTGAAATAGGCTGGCAGGCTCAATTGTTAGTGTCACGCTGAAGTAAAGCTTCTGAATGTCAAACTCAACAGGGCTGTCCTAAAATCCTGTGAGCTAATTAGGCTTTACACTGACTGAGCGGGCAGTTACAGACTAATGAAGAATACTGCACAGACTATAGGGGGTGATTAAAGTATTTCTCATTATATGTGATAAAATTATCTTCAAACATACTTGAAATATTGTTTACTTTGGTGTGATATTTTTATTGTACTTTTTAATGCCTTAGTATTGGCCCCAGTATTTTCACTGTTCTATATTTATCTAAGTATTGTGCTTGATTACTTGTTGTACCTCTGTGTTGTCTTTATATAACCCTATAACCTGAGGATAACCTTGGAAACAGGTATATAATAGCTCCACTTCATTTGTGCTGTACCTACACATTTCATGGATATAACACATCAAGTGTTTTGTTTTTTTGTCTTGTTGCAATCCATGAAGACAGGGTATTGACTAAACGTGACCTGGGATCACTATGCACCTCATATCAAGGCAGGATATTTAAATATGAAGATGTATATGTGATGTATAACTGGTGCCCCTTAAATCAAGAAATGATCTTAGAGTCCTATTTCTCTCTAATGATCTCTGTTGCTTGCTCCAACATATTGCAGGTATTGTGCTGTATCCCTAGAGAAGCTATTATGCCTTTCACCTTGCTTTCCAACCGACAGCTTTTGGGCCCTAAAACGCTTCTGTTTCAGATTAGTGATATGCGTGTCTGACAGAGCTTCATAGCAGACTGCTCCCGGTGCTCTCACAAGTGCCTGCTTGAGTAAAAGAAGATAAAGTAGAAGATAACAGTCGTGCGTAGCAAATGAAAACCTGCCCGTCCTTGGCTCCTATAAATGATATTAAAGAAGATGTATTAAGTATGGCATTTATGTTAATGTTCTGTATTAATATTCAGGAGTCTCTTTTTGCTAGAAGCTTCTATGAGCACTCGTGATAAGTAGTTGTGTCATTTTTTTTAGAAGACAGGACATCTAGAAAGGCTTTGAGAAAATGTAGCCATTATCACCATTCCATAGGAAATGAACTAGAGGTGGGTGATATGGGCAAAACTATAATATCGTTATAGTTTTCATGATACACAAATTTTCGTGATACACAATATGTCATGATACTTATTTTTTTCAGACATCTGATCAGTTTGCACAGATGAATATGAAACAGTAGTGCTACATTTCAAAAAACACAATGATTTTTATTAAATATTTGGCATATTCTATGTTGCAGAGTTCAGATAAATGGGGCTAATTTTGCTGTCTTTATAATGGAACTTGCAGTTTAAGCGTTCTATATACACAATATGTTCAGAAGAGCTTATTATATTGTACTGCGACATAATTTATCACAATAAAAATATAGTCATATTGCCCAGTCCTAAAATGAACATATATCACAGCCAAGCACAAGACAAGCAAAAACTGATACTTGTTGTTCACAGTAAGAGGTGTACACATATTAGTAGATAAATGTTCTAGCAGTGTTGCTCTGAATTGCAGTTACAGAAGCAGTAAACCATGTTTTTTTGTTAAGTGTTTCTTGGAGGTAACAGAGGGTCATTTTACTTAAGAGTCCAGAGGATGTGCTGGCTTTGCTGGAGATTAGAGTAAGCCACTGTCTTGGCAATGCATGAGTGAATTAACAGTAGCACACATTATTCACATTATAAAGAGCTTTACAGACAGTGGCCCCAAATAGAATTTAGAAATTTATGCCACACTTAGAAATGTAATATGTTTTAAGACTGTTTTGTTTTTGTTTTTTTTGTTTTTTTGGCAAAATGTTCTTTCAAAAGGCACTTTTTCTGTTTAGAGTTGTTATAGTTTGAGCAGTTTCTATATAGATGTCTGCAGATTTGCACCCAACATGCTTTGGTACACTTCTGAGTTCATGTTCCCATCAATTAAGGATGCACAGAATTATTTTTGCCACCAAATATTTTTGTTGTTTTTGGATTTTTGAAAGTGGAACTTTTGTTTTTCATCTGAAAGACAGAAAGACCAAAAAAATAAATGAATAGTTGTACAAAAAGTTATCACAATCTAACACAGCAAATAATTTGAATGGTGTTTTAAATAGTGAAAATAGTGAAATAGTGGTTAAAAACGCTGTTTGTTTCCTTGTGAAACTAACACTAGCCCCTGTATCTTGTCTTTAACTGGACTTTAACTTAATGCTTTGTAGCATTAACTGATTAAATGTAGATGTTTAATGACAATTACGTAAATTATACTAAGTAACTCAACGACTTTTGGTGATAAACCTTTTTGCCTCTTGTTTTGAAAGTTGTTACTGCAAGCGCAGCTGTTTGTTAGATCCTGCTGGGGTTTATGGCTGTTTCTTCTCTAAATGATGTACACTAAAGCGACTTGTCTGGCTCCTGCTAGAGAAAATTCAGATTGTTAGGTGAGAGTTCCAAAGCCACATCTTCATGCTTTACATCAACAGCAGGTGTATTCTATCGTCATAATGGATTCGCCTTTTTAGGCTTATGCTCTTTTATTGAACATGCAGCAAGGGAGAACCACTGCCCAGTCCTCACCTAGCAGCTGTGGCAGAAGGCAGGTCAGTTCTAGCCATACACCTTCACTTTATGGTAGGCACAAACACTGACACTACTATACCAGAGCCCAACACATAAAGCATGAGCAATACTTAATTGAGCTAACAACAACTTCTATACAAGGAAAATCTTTCCCACCACGAGTGCAGCTCCTCCTGGGAGCCTCTGCGACCTCCCACGCTCCCACGGTAGCACAAACCAGTGGCAGGATACCACAACACTTAATATTGGACTCGTCAGATCAACCTACACTACTTCATGTCATAGATCAAAGGGCTCGTCAGATCAACCTACACTACTTCATGTCATAGATCAAAGGGCTCGTCAGATCAACCTACACTACTTCATGTCCTAACATGTAAACTATTTTTATTCCACCTAAATAAATCATTTGAATGAAGGAATTTTTCAGTCTGTGTTCAGCTAGTTCAATCACTTGTTACTACATGAAGACATTTTTTTAAGGTTCATCTGACGAGCCATTTTTTTTACAGTGTAGGAATTCTCAGCCAAGGTGTGGTGTCCTAAATGTTGCATTCTGATGTAACCTCTGAGTATGGCACAGAGCTGTGTACCGACACTGCACACATCTGTACAGCTAACCTGTCTGCAAATTCAACGAGCATCTACATACAAGTGATGCTGCACACTGCAGGTTAAGTTCCCCTGAAATAACAGCCTCATAGTGGAAAGAATTTCATGCAAATTTATTTACTTCACTACACCATTCATCTTTCTGCATTAATTGTTTTTCTAAACTGTGTGCATGACAGTGTTCCAGTGTCTGTCCTGCCTGTCTGCCAGTTGCAACCAAATGTCCATTTTCATAATGTGCCATGCTGTGAAATCACAGTACATACTGTAGTCATCTTAGTATGATTTTTTTTTTTTTTTTCATCTCTGTGTGCTGTTTGTCTAATTTATTGTGTGATGCGGGCCTCCCTGTGCTGTGTCTAATGCTCTCCTAGTTTTCAGTGAAATCTCAAGATGATTAAAGGAGCTTTTCATTCTATCCTTAGCTTCCAAAGGACGTGATTAGCGGCTAGACCTGTTGTGGGAGGGCTTTTGAACTTACGGTACTGTGACAGTTGCTACTGTTCGCATGGTTGGATGTTACCTGAAACATGCTGCTGCGCTTGGTCATATAGATTTGTTTTCATTGTTTTTATTTTCTGATATATGTTAACATTAACTTGGATCATGTGTCCTATCAGTGTGAGTATGATTTTATTTCTGCACTCTGGGAAATGATGGCTGGTTTTTACTCACTCTCAAAAAATGGTTCTTCAGGGGATTTTTTTCTTTGTATATAGAACCATGAACACTCTTCTATTGTCACGAGCTTGGCATCGTAACAACAGAAGAACCCTTTTTGGTGCTATATAGAACCTTTTCAAATGGTGCTATATAGAACCCTTTAAGTATACAAATGGTTCTTTAAAGTGTTCATGGTTCTACACAGAACTTTTGTTATTGGTCAGAATTTGTATCCTAAAAGTTAACATGGGTCAAATCTTAGCAGAAATGAAGACATGGGGATGTTTTAAGTTGGTTACTGGAGCTGGTATTGTTCAGACATTCTGGAGAGGTCAAGTGTAGGCCATGTTGTCCACTCATAAGGCATTCTTCCAAAGTACAACATGGCAAATTAGTTTGGGGTTGGACAAAATGTGGCAAATTAGCCTTATTAGAGTTGGTTAATGAGCAACATATTGTGTATGTAAATAAAAGATATCATGTGACTTCTGTGAAGTCATTAGATAATTTCAAAGGGGTCATTTGATGGTCATTTGCTTTGTTTATGTAGATGAACTCAGGATGGATTGCTTGTCACTCTAGGTTTCAAAAGCAAAACCTCCACAGTTATGTTTTGAGAGCTGGGTTTGGTCATGTGTGTCTGATTTGTACAGTATAAACTCTTTGCCTACTATTTTGAATGTTGGATTAAGGTGGCAATTAAGAGCTAAGAAGGAAATGCTATTTAAATTGACCTGTAACTGTTCCAAAGAGCTGATTAATCCTTGAACAGAGGTACAGTTTCACAGCTGTTTAAAAGCATAAGGTATAAAGATGTTGTTAACGTCAGTTAATCCAGCTTTAGAAGAATTCTGCATTACAGCACGACTGATTAAAAAGATCATGACAGATCATGATGTAAAGTGATTTAATAGCTAATATCCTAACTACTTTTTCATAGCTTTGCACTGTCTACAATGTAGCCTCCCCAACATTTGAGCTGATATAAGAAGAGAAACTATTATCAGCTAAAATGCTCAGAATACCTTTATAGCTATTATGAACAGATCACCCCTTTCCCAATTTCAAGTATAATTACATAGTCATGAATTCCACAATGCAGAGGATATTATATATCTGGCTAAATTTGGATGTATGGACACTTGTAATTTACTTGTAATTTACATTCTTAGATATTATGATTGTTTTTAAGAAAGTGTAGTCAAATAATATAATCCTACTTGGAATACAGTTAATACAAAAAAAATGAAATAAAACTACTATCATATTCAATAAATGCTGATTTACAAACAAAGGTATCCATGTATATGGATAATGAAAACAATCAAGTGATTGTTTATCTCAACTAGTTATTTTGTGAAACGTTTGCACATTAAACTTTAACAGAATCACCCAATACGGTGCTTTTGTGGTATTTAAGTGGTTTTTAACTGCTTTGCTGTTATCAAGGAGTGACTGTTAATAAAATCTCAAAAATATCTTCTTTACAGTGTAGACTGACTAGGAAGAATGCAGAGAGCAAGTTCCTCCAATGCAAGCACCAAAGTTAGGGATGACTTTCAACGTCCAGTGTCCCGGTTCTCCAGTGTGACTTCAGCCACTCCGGCTAAAAGAATCACTTTCTTTAAGAGCGGCGACGCCCAGTTCAGCGGTGTCAGGATGGCAATTCATAAGAGAAGCTTCAAATGCTTCGATGCCTTGTTGGATGACCTCTCGCAGAAGGTGCCTTTGCCGTTTGGTGTGCGGACCATCACCACACCCAGGGGCACTCACTCCATTCAGCGCCTGGAGCAGCTAGAGGATGGAGGATGCTACCTTTGCTCTGATCACCGCTATGTTAGGCCAATTGATGTGGAGGCTGCAGGGAAAAGACCGGCTGTCTGGCACCACAGCCACCCAAATAATACCCGGAAAAAGCCCTCCCGACCTGAGGAACGCCCTACAGGCCATTCTGGCCAGCACCACCATCGGCATCCAAAGAGGATTGTGCTAGTGAAGAACAGTGACCCTGCAGTAAGAAGGTCTATCATCTTAAGCAGGAGGACAGCTCGTAGCCTCCGTGTCTTCATGGACGAGATTTCAGAGCTCATGCAATGCCATGTCAGGAAATTATACACATTGGACGGACGGAAGGTTAGCTACGGTATCATTGCTTTCAAAGATTTCACTTAGCACTGTTAAAACTGGCGTAATAGTATATGAAATTTTTGATTGTTTGTAAAAGAAATGTGTGAGTGTGAAGAATCTTTTTAAGATCCTCTGTATCACGTAAGAGTTCTGTTATTAGATTTACAGGTTCTTCCTCATCTGGAGGTTTTTAAAAAACTTTTTAATAAAATGTTCTCATAAATCTCATTCACAAAAATGGTCGTCCATGTCATCCATTTACAAGATTTTTAGGGAACCAAAAGTGGTTCTTCTATGGCAGGGGTCGACAACCCAAATGTTAAGAAGAGTTATTTTGTCCTTTCAACGAAAAACAAACCACCTTGGGAGCCACAGTGTTTTATGTCCATTTTACCATCTTGTAAATATGTTTCAGTGTGTGCTAATGTAAAAGTATAAGGTAAAAATGTAATATAAATGAAAATGCAGACCTACTTTGCTCTGCTTTCAACTTTAGCTCAGCTATAGCCATTTTTCTTGCATCCCTGACAAAATATTTTTAGCCAAAAGAACAATAGCTTCTTGTAAAATGTATCTCAATGTTTGATTTTTTACAAGGCTGAAGTCAACTTCTCATCTGAATTTTCCCACTCCACCTTAAATGAGGCACCAGAATAATTGCTGACATTTAAGTTGGAACGGGAGAATTTAAACAAGAAGCTGGCGAACGAGAAGTTGACTTCAGCCTTGCGACTTTTTAGTGTGGAGCTGGATTGCTTATAAACATAAATAAGTACTTTTGCCTCTAAATTATTGATGTTCATCTTAAATCTTTCTCTTTTCTCAGTTCTACATTAACTCCAGTGTTTAAGACCATTTATTGGTGTTAACAATCAGCAGAGCTTTATTTTCTTCTGCAAAGGAGAATTATTTTATTTTTACTTAAACTATACCTAAATATAATTCTGTCATGGACCTGCAACAGGGCAGTAAAAGAGTCAAATGTTGCCAACCCCTGTTCTATGGGATTGGGTAAAGAACTCTTTTTGACAGCTTTATTTTTATATGTGTAGGTCTTATTTTTTGACACCACAAAATGTTTCCTGTGCTTCTATATAATGCTGTTCTCACACATAATTAACTGTAAAACTAATATATTGTTAGTAGACAATTTTAGTTATATATATATAGTGACGGCAAATTACTGTAAAGCTTCTAACTGTATAAACTGGCCCCCACAGATTGACAGTGTTCAGAGTCTGATGCAGTGCCCCAGCGTGCTTGTGTGTGTGGGCCGGGAATCCTTCAAGCCCCTACTGCTGGAGAACCTGAGAAAGCACTCGGAAGAGAAGTTGCCTGGAATGGGCACAAGGTCCCACTCCAGTATTTGCAGTGAGGGCCATGAAAGCAAGAAGAATGGTATGGCCTGATAATATCTATTATATTTCTGAATAGAATGTGGAGAAACTAATTTTTTTTAATCATTCTAATCTCCTGAAGTTTCTAACAGTATTAAGACAAACCAAATGTTGTGTAAAAGATTAGATTTAAGTAGTGATTCCAAATGTATTACAAGGAATAATGTATAGAGATATTCCTGAAATATTGTTAGTTAATAGTTCTTTCATGACTTCCTAATGCAAATTACAGTAAACATTTTACTTTTACACTTTTCACTAAAATGCATCCCCAGCCTTACTAGATGAGATCTGACTGTACTATTCCTACATAAAAAGCAAATAAACACATTTCAGTTCTATTTGTTTTCCTTTGCTCCTGTTACGATAAAACTTGACAACCTTTGCGTGGTCACTTTTATTGGCCCAAAGCACAAGAAGCCACTTGGTGTGAGGATAACTCCAGTCTTCTACTCCAGGCTTTTTATGCTGTCAAGTAAAATCTGAATGTAATCTGTTTACCAAAAATGCATGTTGATGAAAAGTATAAAGAGGCTCTAAAAGTTAAAAAATACCCTTTAATTGGTGTACAACCATATGTTATGTAATAGTTCTTTCATTTTTTTTTAAAATGCTTCTCTCACATTTCATTTACAAAAATGCCTCTTAAGGTTTTAAGGCTCTAAAGGAAAAAAATGCTTCTCTTTTTTTGCACTACAGGAATCTTTTAAAGGAACTTTTTAAGCAATGTCTGGACAAAGACTATGTTGTGTATGTTTAAATCATAAACATTCTTCTCATTACTATTCATCATTTTGTATTTACAGTGAACTTTGGTTTGGAGACCAAGAAAAGCATCATCCATCCAAGATCAGATTCTAGCAACAGATCTACGAGGTTCTCTCTCTCCTCAGAAAAATCATACACAAATGGATTATGCATGACACCAGGACAGTCTGGTTGCGTTAGCACCTGCCCCTACACAAAGGACATCATACTGAATGATGATATTGAAAAAAGGGTCCTCGTTAACAAAGATGGCAGCCTATCCGTGGAGATGAAAGTTCGTTTCCGACTAGTTAATGATGAAACTCTTCAGTGGTCCACTGAAATCAAGAAGTCTGCAACAAACTTAAATGAAAGTAGTTCTGTAAAGGAGGGAGAGGCTCATTATCTTCAAGGCAAAGCTGAAAACTCTGATCCAGAGTCCAACTCTGCATGTGAGGCTGAGGAGACCTGTGCTCCAAAGCTCCATCAAAAGCATGTTGAAGAATCACACTGTCAGAACTGCTGCAACCACTGCCAAGAGTATGACATTTGGAAAAACCCCATGCACAAGGACAGTCGAGACAATGGAGGCAGGAAGTCATCAAGTTCTAGTGCATCATCTCACACAATCATGCACAAAAAGGCATCTGTGGATAGTGTGCGCACAATCTCCAGGTCCAGTGAGGAGTACACTGAGCATGTAGTAGAGAAGGCATTGTGTTTTCAACAGACTGTTGAAGAAGGAGATACTAGGGTTGAATATTGTTCAATAAGTCGCTGTTGCAGCCACAGTGAGACATCAGGTACAGCCTCAAAATTAAAGAGTAGGAGATCCAATGAGGATACCCATGAGACAAATATTGTAAATATATGTCACCATAATGGTGTCAAAAAGACAAATACTGCATTTGAAAACACAAGTAGTGATCTGGGTGCTTTTGAAGTCCGAAAAGCAACAGAGGATCGTCCAATTTCTGCAGTCAGCAATTCATCCAAAGTGCTTGAGTCTCTCAAAGAGGATCAGGATGATGATTATGATGACCTTCCTCCAAGTGCATCAAGAGCATCTGAATGGTCTCAGAGTGACAATGTTGATCATGAACACCACTTCACATGTGTACACTGCTACGGTGGTGAAGCATCACCAAATTTCCATTTATCCCCCAGACCACCCAGTAAGGTCTCCAGCTGCTCTGCTCCTTCATCAAAGCACAAGAAATACAGAAGTATGTATCGAACCCCTGACAGTGCCAGATCTTCAGTTTCCCCAAGGCCTCCCTGCCAATGTGGAGCAGCAACACCAGGCTCAATTGCGTCTGACCTGCAGAACGGTTTAGATGAAAGAATTCCAATTACATCTAAGAGTAGCACAGTGTCTAATAAATCTAAAGCAAGAACAAATTCCCTTAATGCAGCAGTGTTAGATATACAAGTTGCTCAAGCATGTGGGGAGGGAACAGAGAGTGAAGATGGATCTAGAAGTGCCATGTCAGCAAATGCTAGTGTCTCAGGAAAATCTAGAAATTCCATTGTATGCCCTTATTGCAGTGGATGTGAAAAATCAAGACTATCAGAAAATACTCAGGATATAAATGCTCAGGATCCTTACAAAGATACTGAGGTTAAGTCCATTGGAGGCCGATCATCTAAGTCTCACAGATCTGAAAGATCAAACAAATATACACAAGGAGCTTCTCCTGTTTCCAATGTCACTGAGAATGGTGAGCCTGTCTCCTATAATCTAGTAGAGACAGAAGACATACAAGGTTGCTCTGAAAGTGCATTGTCTGGTTTATCCCATCCTTCTGCTACTTCAAAAAAATCGAATAAATCAAACCGGACAGCATGTGGGAGGTCCTCTGTTGCAGAATCCGTGGTTTCTGAACTTGCTAAAGTGGAGGACATAGAAGAAAGAACCAAAAGTGCCATGTCAGTGAAATCAAATGCCTCTGCAAAGTCAAACACAAGCAGTGTCATACCAGAAGTATCAACAACTTTGGGACTGGATGATCAAAAAGCTGAAGAAATTAGCCAAGATGATAGAGCAGTCAGTCCATTGTCACACAAATCTAACAGATCCAGATCTTCAAACAGATCATGTTGTTCAAATTCTAAAAAGACAATGATACCTGAATGTACTAACAATTATTTAATAAAAACGCTTCACGACAAAGAGTCAGAAAGAGGAGACAGTCCTGTATCGACTGCATCAGCTAGTCATGGACAAGAACCAGAGACAATTCAGGAAACGCGAGTGGATAGTGCCATGTCAGTGACCTCAAATTCCTCCTCCAAGCATCCATCCAGTGTTTTGGGAACATCAGGGATGTCTGCCAAATCCCCAGATGAGATGGTAGAAAAAGGTGTTTCTCCATTACTTACTGCACCAGAAACAAAGCTTGACAAAGATACAGGGATATCCATGCAGGACAGAGCAGCTAGTTCAATGTCAAATACCTCTAAAACATCTAAGAAGTCAAATGCATCCTCAAGAAATTTGGAGTTGGTGCAGGAAAATGAAAAATGCACCAAATTAAATGAAGCTCAGAATGCTGCTGTCCAACCTAGTACAACATCAGCTAAAACACACTCTTCCACAGGATCTCGTAGGTCTAACAAATCAGATAACATTCCAGATACTGAAGCTACCTCACAACCCAGAGCTACAAGCCCGGGTACAGAGAACATTCAAAAAAGTATAGATTCAGAGAGGCCATCAAGTGCAATCTCTAAGAGCTCAAAGGTTTCAGTTAAGTCAGATGCATGCTCTGAGAGAATTTCAAAATCAGCATTAAAGCCAAATGGACAAGCAAAAGAGGACATAAAGGGCAGTGTACAAAATAGCTTAACAGTGAGTTCTCCATCACCCAAGAGGAGCAAAAGAGTTCCAGTATTAGGCACACCAAAATCACCTGTTCCTCCTGGGAGCAATGAAAGGGCACCAAGTGGAATATCTGTGAATTCTATAGCATCTTCAAAATCTTCAAGTTCCAAAAAGTGTCACTGCTCCTCAAACAGTCATGGAAAAGAAGCAAACCCAAAGAAACCTCCAGTTAATGATGAATGTGTACACAGAGTAGCAAGCAGTCTGTCTGGAAAATCTAAATCAGCAAAATCTCCCACTCCCTCTCCATATGGCCAGTCAGATGAACCACTAAGTCCAACATCAACAGCCTCAGTCTCTCTCCGACTTGGTGAGGAACAGAAATCTGATGACCTAAATGAAAGATCCATAAGCAGCATGTCACAAACCCTACAGGAGAGTGAATGTCCATTAGAAAGGTCTACACCTGAACCAGATCCAGCTGTGTCAGATCACGTTGCTGACAGCAGTGAAACCAGGAAGAGGGCCAAAACATCTGTAACTATGAGTTCTGCAGTTTCAAAGAATTCACAAAGGTCTTCTGTTTCAAAAGGGCTATGCAAGAGTCCCGAACGAGCTATCTCACCTGCTTCTGTAGGAAAACCCGAAAGTGTTATATCAACTAAATCAAAGGCAAAAAGCAAGGCAGGGAGCCAGTTAGATGATGGCTGTAAAGCCTCACAACCTCAAGCAGTTGCGGAAAACAATAATATTGATGAGAGTCAAACAGACAAAGCTTCTGCAACATCTGGGTGTTCTACAAAAAGTGGTCAAAATAAAGTAGTCTCTGGAAAAGCTTTGCCCACTGAAACTACTAAGCCTAAGGATCAGGGATCTGAAAAAATTAAGAAAACATCCTCCTCAAACCTTAAAATAAAGGGAAGCAAGATAACATCTGATCATAACAGTGAAGCTAGCAGTGTTAAGTCTCTTAAAACCTCCAAGTCAGATAACAACCTTGATGACAAAGAGAAGCAGACATTGAGGACTTCAGTCATGTCCGATATACCCCAAAACTGTAGAGATCCTTCAGATGAAATGCCAAACAAAAATGTGATGCCAATAATACATCTTGATTCCTCGAATGACAGCGTTTTGTCTCACACTCTCTCAGCAGCAGATCTATTACGGGAGAAGGTTGGCAATGCAAGACCAGATAGCAAAGGATCACATACGTCAGGCAAAAACTGTGACCTTGAAGAGCTGATGAATACTGGCAGTAAATGTGAAAAGAAGAGCACGTCTAAACAAAGGAAAATAAGCACTTCATCACATAACAAAAGTAAAGATCAGGGTATAGAAGTGATGCCATCTAGTTTACCTAATGCATCTCCCGCAGAGGTAATAAATGACTGGCTTAAAAATATACCAGTTGATGGCCCTATGTATGAAATGGAAGATGAATTTAATGAGGAACACTATGAAGCAGTCCCTCAGATAGTTACTGTAAATGAAGAAGATGAGGAGAGCTCACAAAAGGAAATAGGAGAAGTAGCTGATAATGTAATGAAAATGAAAGATTCTCAGGAAATTGAGTGGGCTGAAGGCGGGGATCCTATTAAGGAGGACAACAGTGTCATCTGTAATGAAACACAGGCTTGCAGTGAGACATCTGAAACTAATGCAGCTAACACTGATCCTAGTCCTCCACCAAAATTTACCAAGAAAGAGGGTTTACCAAAACGCTGTCACTCCTCAGTTCAGGTCATGAAGGTCCTGTTAAGCCCAAAACTGGACAGATGTAACAGTTTGCCCGAAGTTTCACCTGTATATGGCAGAAGATTAAGCACATCAGCCAAAGGACTACTAGACTGCCTTGCAAATCTGCAGTTGATTGACCCAGATCCAAAAAATGGCAAAGAGGACAAATATAACGAAATAATAAGTATCCTGCAGTCACTATGGATCAGTCAGCCCTCTGAAAGTGAGCAAGACAAGCATAACATAAAAGATCAGTGCTCTGCTGAAGATGAATTTAACCCAAGGTCTTCATCAGGTGTAGATGTCAGTAGTGGCTCGATAGGCAGTATCAATGGAGGAGTTGAAAAGTCAGAAACAGCAGGTAGAACAGCACCTGTTATTGAACAAGAGGCTTTTCAGGTTCAAGTAGACACTGTAAAGGAAGGCAAAGATTACCCTTCATCTGCTTCACTAGAAAGTACAGATGCATCACACATTCCTTCAGAAGCTCTCACTCCCGATATTGCTGAGAGAGTGCGATGCAGTCCAGAAGATGAAAAACCAGAGGAGGAACTGCCAATAGATGAAGACTCTCATGCCAGAGAGGAGGCCACTCAAAGTAATGAAAATCAAAAGGAAATCACTGAAGCAGAATTATCTAACACGAGCTCTGAGAATGACAGTAATGATTTGAAATCACCTGCTGATAAAGAAACAGATTCACCAGAGAATGATAACTTGGAAATGCCCACATCTGCTCAGAGAGGTATATTAACTAGGAGAGTTTCACAAGACCCAGATCCGGTTTGGGTGCTAAGCTTGCTGAAGAAACTAGAAAAGCAGTTTTTGTCTCACTATGCAAATGCAGTGGCGGAGTTCAAAGTAAAGTGGGATTTAGATGACAGTGAGATGCTTGATAAAATGATCAGTGAACTGAAAGAAGAGGTTCAAAAAAGGATACAATCCAGTATAAATCGTGAGCTCCAGAAAATCCAAAGTCGAGCTGGTAGACCACCGAGACCGCCTATAAGTGCTCTGTCTAGGGATTCCACTGTTCAAACAGAACAGCGGCGAAGACGGCTAAAAGTTATGCGTGACAAATCGATCAATCCCTCCGTATCAAGAAGTGAAGACATGAACACTGCCTCAGGTACTGAGTTCAGTGACCAGCGCAGTGAGGATGAGTACTGTCCATGTGATACATGCTTGAAAAAGAAGATGGCATCTAGAGCTGTTCAACGTGCTGAAGCTCTGAGCTTGGCTCCAGTCCTGAAGGACTTTGATCTTAGGAAAATCTTGCAAAAAAAAAAGGATCCTCCTGCTACTATGGCAACAGAGTCACAGGTGGAAGGACAAAAAAATCTCAAAGAAGCTACCAACAGCAGCGATGTTCAAAACAATTTGGATGTGGTTCATGAGGAGTCAGAGGTACATCATGATGTGAAGAGTCAGACAGATGAGAATACAGTGGAGGTAGAAGGTACTGCTGATGCAACTCAGACAAAAGATGAAAACACAGAAGAGGATGCAACTCTGGCCTCTAAGAATCAGGATGTAGATGCAGGGTTAGTTAATGACAGAGGACTGGGAGAGGACGAGGGATTATATGATGATGGGAATAAAGCAGAAAAGGAGAACTCAGCAGAAGATGGTAAGATTGAAAAGGAGGAAGACAGAGCAGAGGAGGGAGAAACTGAAATAGAAAGAGCTGAGGAGAATGTCCAAGAAGAAAAGGAAACAGATGACAAGGGGGAGGAAGAAGAGAACAAAGAGGCTTCTGTAGCTGTTGATGGAGATGCAGAAGATGCAGACGATAGAGAGGCAGCAATGGAAGAGGACCAACCTGAGAAGGAAGCCACAGAAATAGAAGAAATGGGGAATAGTGAGTATGGGGATGAAGGGGAAACAGCTAAAGAAAGAGAAGCAGCAGAAGAAGCAAGGACAGCTGAAGAAGAAGAAGTAGAGGATATTGAAGAGAAAATAGAGACAGCAGAGGAGGATGAAGTGACAGAGGATGGAAAGGGAGAAGAAACAGAATCAGCCCATGAATCAGGAGAACTTGAGAATGTAAAAGAAGCTGAGAATGACATGGATGAAACCACTGAAGGTGATGCAAAAGATGAAGGTGATACCACAAATAAGGATGAGGATGGGGCACCTGATGAGGATGATGGGGAAAGGAACCAAGGTGCATCTTCTCAGGAAGAAGATGAGGAGGCAGATGAGGATCAGACTGAAACAAATCCTGACCAGGTTAAGACCGAACAAGAAGAGCAGCAGGTACCTTCACTGACAGCCTCTGAGGAGGTGGAAGTGCAAGCAGAAGGGGAAGACTGCAGGTCTGATGAAAAGCATCAGAATGACACAGAAGACAAAAGTACTGAAGAAGCAAAGAACCAAGACAGCGAAAAGGGGGCTGAAAACAAAAAAGACAATTCTGTCAAGGGTCTTACTGAGCAGTTCAAGTCTGATGGCACTGAGGTAGACATATCAGGCCAAGCCTGCAGTGAGAATTCTGGCCATAGACTTATTAAACAACTAACAAAAACATCAGTAGAATCCCAGCCAGGATCAATGGAAAATGCCACAGAACAGAAAGTACAAGCGAAGCTAAAGGATATTCGTAGTTTTATGGAAAGCTCGGAGAGCCAAGAAGACAGCATAGTTGTGATTACCAAACAGTCTCCTTTCACAGAGAGAAGAAATGTGACTAGTAGGCCTGGCAACAAAGAGGAAGTGGGGAACGAGGTGATTGAATGGCAAGTTTCACCTAAGAGAAGGAACAGATCTCCAGCAAGGGCCAATAAACAAAGGAGGCCAAAAGACAGTGAAGTTAAAGTGGACGATCTAGAGTTCTGATCTCTGATTTGACGTTAATTCCTCACTTTAAGCACTTTATTTTTAACGACTGCATGATATTTCTTCAGTAATTGAGATGTCTCCTACTGAGACGCTTATCTCAGAACATATCATAAATATGAAAAAATCCTTGTATTTAAAACGGTATATTGTAATATTATATGTATAATATTACGTGTATACAGTAGATAGTCAAGTGTTATTACAAATTATTCACTTTTATTGAAATTAGTTTAAAGGAAATGTTTTAACTATGTCTCACATTTTAATCCAGGTACAATTAGACATAAATCTGATTAATACCTTACACATCATACATATATCAAAGAACCAAGGACATAGGATTTACTGTGTATACTACATTCCATAGGCCCTTTTACAGTGTTTCATTTCACAGACCAAAATCTTATCTAAGGATGTTGAAAATATTTAAAATATTCTTGACTTGAACCTCTGGATTATGTAATTATGTACATGAATGCTAATGTACTACCATCCTAGACTTTTTTTTGCTATTAGAAGGATGTTGAAGGTGCACAATGTACAGTCTGTTGAAGTGAAAGCTGCTGAAGGGATTTGAAGCCACTTACTTTGAGGACAGCAGCAACAGAAAACATTTTCACCTTGATACTTCACCCAGATCTGCCATGCTGTGTTATTTATTGATTGCTGTAGCTGTGAGATTTTTCGATGCTGCTAACTGGTTGGTTGGGTACGGCATTTCATACCCTCTACCGCTCTAATGTATGGAACATCAAGCACTTGGCTATTGTTTGTAGGAATGTTATTATTCTCTTGTATATTTAATAAAATATCAAAGTCAAGTAACTTTGGAAATTTACTTTGATCGGACCAAAGCAGCCACTGTATTTGTATATGTATTTGCCTATACAAACTGGTATTAGATGTAGATCAATTTAGCGTTTTGTTGCTGTAATGTATAGATTTCTCAGCTATGAACTAGTATTGCTTATTTGCAGTTTTAATGCATGTTTTGGTTTATGTGCATTGGAACACATGGCATAATTCCTTTGAGTCCAGCCACTTAAATAGTACTTGCGTCATGCTAATCCCATTGCCTTTGCAGTGGAGTCTCTTTAGCTGGGAGAAAGGATTAAAGCTGACTCGCACCAGTCCTAATCTGGGACAGGTATTATTTAACTGTCTAAAGCTGTATTTCCCAACTTCAGTCCTGCTGCCTCACCTGTACTGTACAGTTTTATGTTTCCCTGCTCCCACACCTGATTCAGCTTGCTCATTAGCTAATGACGTTACTGAAGTTTAGCAATAACTGTGGCTTTTTGGCAGTTAGCAAGAGAATCCTTGGGAACATACCTAACAACTTAGGTATGTAACCAGGTATTACAACAAGCATCATTGCATTTGTATTTGTCACCCTTTATGATATTACTGAACATTTTAAATGGGAGCTTAGCTAGAATCCCAGACAAAGTACTTGTTGGTTTATGTTCTTCAGATTAGGCATTCTGAGCAGTGGTCAGTTGGCTTCAGAGAGAGAATCTGAAATATCTTAGCAAAGTCCTACTCCAGCTCAGAGATGGGTTCAGAAACAAGAGCCAATAACCTATCCTGAAGCTCAATAAACCCAGGTCTTTCCTCAGGAATGGTCCTCCAGCAGATCAACATGATGTCATACAATGCTGGGGGGCATTCTTGAGGCTGCTCCATCCTGTATCCTCTCTGAACGGCCTTAATGCAAGCCATTTTGTCTTGATCTAAATTCAGAAAAAATGCAGACAGCTTACAAACTCAACAGTCATTAATATTAAGTTCTAGAATCAAGTTCAATTTTGTCCCTCTTCCCAATTTGTTTACCTGGGTATGGGTCACTTCCATATGTGATGATTTCAGTCAAGAGGATCCCGAAAGACCACACATCACACTTGCTTGTGTATTCCTTTCCATGAAATATTTCTGGTGCCATCCATTTTACAGGAACTTTTACTGCTGTTCAAATAGCATTTACATTACTGTTACTGCTTTCTGGTATCTATGATGTAAGAGTGGTATCATGATGTAGTAATGGTCACAATGATGTAGTAACACTCATGATGTTTACCTGAGGAACTTTCCCGGTCTCCTGGTAAATTAAACTGAGCTAGCCCAAAATCTGCTATCTTGCAGAACTGCATGTCAGTGAGTAAGATATTATCAGCTCTCAGGTCTCTGTGGACTATGCTCTTGCTCTCTAAATATGCCATCCCTTCTGTAACCTGACATCATGAAGAAAAACAGAGATGATAAAGAACATATGAGCTAAAATCGTAAAAGATGTTTGACAGAAATATTGTACAAATTAACTTCTGTCCAAGTTAAGCAGGATACCTGCACTGCAAAGTCAATCATGAGGGAAAATGGAATGTCTTTCTTCTCTCTGTGGTCTGAAAGACAATAGAAATGAGGGTTTTAATTATTCATACTGTGCTGTGCAAAAGTCAGAGATAGCCCTTCATTTATTTCCAGTCAAAATGGTCATCAAGTACATTATTCATTTTCAGCATCAGATAAAACAGTAGAAAACACATATTTAGCTAATTTAAAATACAGTAACACAGACTGTTTGTTTTTATTACAACTTTCATTCTTTTTAAGAGACTTGGTTTCAGTTTTCAGAGAAATCTGCAGGGATAGTTTTCAGCACCTCTGAAGTTCACTTTTAGAAGTTGGTTTCATTTACTGCTTCTCTCAATCCAAGTAATCCCAAACACAATCGTGATGTTGAGGTCTGGACAACAGAGTGACCAATTCATTGTTCAATGCTCACCAGCAGCTTCTTCATTTGCCAGTGATTCTTTTTTTGACTTGTTTTTTGTCTATTCATCCTTATCAGCTACACATCCTTCCAGATCCATAGCATTTGAGAGTTTGTAGATTTTTTTTCCAGAGTGGGGCTTGATTTTCACCCTCAAAAATAAGTGCTTTTTATCAGATTTTGGTTGTCTACCAGGTTTTTTGATGGTTATTAGAAGTTCTATTTTGTCTAAATCTTTACAAGTTATTTAAACTTCAGTTCAGGAAACATTATTTATTTTCCTTTGGTTTCCTCTTCCTTAAACAAGTGGATTATCTTATATGTGATCTTCTCTTGAAAATGAATGAACCTGTATTTAATGTACATTGAGATTTTGACTGGAAATTGAGCAAATAAAGGGAGGTCTGTGCCTTTTACACCATCCTTTAAGGGTACTTTTAGTTTTAACTGTTAGCTGAAGTAGCATTTTTGCACTTACTAATGAGGTATTTTTTCAAACTGCCATTTTTCATGAGCTCTGTGATAATACAGAAGGGTTCGCTGACAGTGCAGACTCCATAGAGCTTCAGTAGGCGCGCATGCTGAAATTCCTTCATGATCTTTATCTCTGTCTGGATCTCTGGGCTAATCACTGTAAGAAAAGTCCAAAGTGACTGACATGATTGGGATATTATGGAAATGAATTACTTCTGATTTACTTTGACACTAGGACAGAGGTGTGACAAACCTTTTCTTATTTGATCTGTAACATATCTACATTCATCTGTTTACCTCGAAACTCTTTAATGGCTACATCTATCTTGTTATTCCACACTCCATGCCACACTTCTGCAAATTCCCCGCTTCCAAGCTTCTCCACTCTGGTCAGTGAGCTTCTGTCCACTTCCCACTCTGCCTCATATGACAGGCTGGGAAGGGATGGCCGGTCCAGCTAGGAGGATATTCAAAATGAAGCATTATGCAGGGCGCACAGCATAATCAAGGTGAAAACAGGCACTTGTGTAAAGTTATTGGGATACTTACCATAACACAAGGGCTGTTAAGTTGTGTGCAGAGTCCATCCTCATGCTTGGAATAGTAATCCACTAACTCACACAGAGTCTGGAATGTTTTCTGGCTTACAAGGTAAAACTGCTTGCCAGTTTCTCCCTCCTGAATTTTGTAATGCCTTGCATGTAATCCATTCTTTACTGAGAAAAAGAGAAGAGATATGTTTGATTTATAACATCCTATTAAAAGAGTGGCCCTTCAGGAAGATGCAGTATTTTAGAATTGAGAAACCATTTACCTGATAAGTAGAAGTAGTTATTCTGTGTACTTCTCCACACAAGAAATGCACCCTCACTGTTATCTGGTCTCAGTAGACATCTCTTCGCTTCAATGCGGTTTTTGATGTTTTCAAAATACCATCTATAAGTAGAATGATTTTTGTTATGTCCTATTAAATTAGACTAGGTTTGTAGATATGAGCAGGAGTTGGCAGTCACTCTGCTCTGAGCAGGGACTTTAGATGACTTCATAAATGCTGAAACCTTTCTTATTTGTTATTTTCTCCCTCAACCCGAGCAACTTGCTGAACCAGACAGGCAGGCGCATATCTCCTGCTCCCCTTTACAGAGTGCAAAGGTTTACAACTTTTCAAGCTATATTCTTATTTGCTGTATACATATCATCAGTGCCCACATGTATGTATAGCATGACTCAACAAAAACAAAGCATGCTTGTTGCACTTTAAAGAGTTGCTTTAACCTACTCTCAATCGAACAATCTGTATGGGGGTTCACACTTATATTCCTCATTCACAGCGTACATGTCGTTTCTCACATAATTTATAGTAGTTACTGAACAATAAAGCTTAAGACTAACTCAGTATAAACATAACTTTACTCTGACTCGAGACAGCACTGTATTGAAAAATGAACCTTGCAGATCTCCACATCTCCACTACATACTGACAACAGTATTTCTACTCAGTCTATGAAAATACTTACGGCTTTGCCTCCAAACTATCCACAGGTTTGACAAAGTCTTTGGGTACGTAGCCCTGCTCCTCAACAACTCCTTTCTGCTTGTCACCCTTCACTGTGCGTTTCTTTACATACAGCCAGTGTTGGGTTTCCTCAATCACTTCCAGTATATCCCCTTTGTTGAGCTTCAGGTCCTTCAAGGTGCGGCCGCGATAATCATAGAGCGATGTGACTCTACGACGCTTGATGGACTCCTTTTCTTCTTTTTTTGAGCACAGCAAGCAGCAACATTTACACGAGCAGCCACAGTTGCCCATTTCCCTGCAGACGTGCCTGAGGTCACCATGCCAGAGTTTATAAAATGATGGCCAAACTACCTGGGCACCTGCATACAACATGGTAATGGCTGCAAAACTGGTTTGTGTCGTTTGCCAGTAATCAGAGAGGAAGCAGCTTTTTATGTGTTTTTTTTTTTAAGCTTCATTGTTTATCATTCCAACTTTCCTTTATACAAGGAGCTCCAGAAAATTCCATTTGCAAACAACACTCAAAAGATTACTTTTAGTACTTTTGCAGTTTTCTTTTATTCTTTTATAAGTTCATACTCTATGACATCTGTCTTAATAAGACTTTGGGATAGTTAACCCAGATTAAGGTCTAGATCAAATAGGACAGTAAAATAGCAAAATTTAATAATACAATAACATTGACATTGCAGTTTAGTCCAAGGCAAGGCCAGCTAAATATGGCATTTTTTGCAAATTTTACTTTACGGTTTCAGTGCATTGTTGAGTTTAACACTGGAAAAAAATAAGAATGTAAATGTGTCATGACTCTTTGCCACATTTTATGTTATGTTTTTTTCCACTAAGTTAAATTCAGGAAAATAAACGGCAATTGTGCATTAACTTGTTACTGAATAATGAGTCTTAGGATTAATAATTGAAAAAAAAGACTATAGTGTATTTTTTTAAAGCTGTTAATTTGCACATTTGGTAATGTACTGTAAATGACATCATCATTGTTAGTTATTACTTGGTTTAATATTGCTCTATTCAGTCTTCAGAACTCCTTCATTAAGAGAACCTCAGGTGGGCAGCCACTGCATTTCGAATCACAGGGTGAGCATCTAAGTGGAATTTAGCCTCAGCAAGTGTGCAGCCAGACTGTAGCATCACCAGCGCAGTAGGAACTACCTGCCATTACAAGAAATCCACAAGAAAAACCAGAGAGTCTGTGATGTGTCTGTGTGCTGTAGATATTGAGGTGCAGTGAAATATATGTATAAATGTATGTCATTCAAATAAATGCACAAGTTATGAATATAAATATCAAAATATATGAACAACATAAAAACAAACACATTTTGTAAAAAAATTATTTTAAGAGTAATGATTCATCAGATTGTTTCAAGTTGTCACAATAAGCTCCTCCCACTCCTCCATGTGCTTTTCTGTTTACTTTCTGGTCTTGCCTCTTTGTTTTGATTACTTGATGTCCTGCCCCCTTGTTTCGCTACTCCACCCCTGATTGTTTACACCTGTTTCCCACCTGTCCCTCGTCATCCCTGTGTTATATAAGCCCTGTGTTTGCCCTGGTCTGTGTTGGTCTTTGTTTGAAAATATGTTGTTTGTGCTGTTTGTCCGTTTTGCGGTTTCGTCATGTCTGCACCCCGTTCTGTTCGTATTAGCCATTTGAACCCGGACTGTTCTGACTATGACCTTGGATTTGTCCAAAATAAAACTCACTTATCTCAGCACGTGCATCTGCCTCATCGCTCCGCATCACACAAGTAAATTGTATTAATAATAATAAAAATAATAATTATTATAATAATAATAATAAGATTTGTTTTTGCAAAATACAAGTTAAAGGAGCCAGTTTTATATGTTGTTACTTGTTATTACAGTTGAAAAGCTGAATGCTTGATATGTTTCCATTGCAGTTCTGTTTTTAAATCTATTTTAATTGTTGAATTTTGAACTGTACTCTTTATTTAGGAGTCAAAATACACACCCACCTATATTTAGCAGTATATTGCAATATAATAATGCACTTACACAAGACTTTGAACACACTATATTGCCAAAAGTATTTGCTCATCTGCTTTCACACACTTATGAACTTGCATGATATCCCATTCTTAATACATAGGGTTAAATATGATGTTGGCCCACCCTTTGCAGCTATAACAGCTTCAACTCTTTTGGGAAGGCTTTCCACAAGGGTTAGGTGTGTTTATGGGAGTGTTTAACCATTCTTCCAGAAGCGAAATTGGCGCATCCGATGACCCCACTCTGTCATTTTGCGTAGCCTACTACTTCGTAGCTGAGTTGCTGTTGTTCCCAATCACCTCCACTTTGTTTTAATACTACTGACAGTTGACCGTTGAATATTTAGTAGCGAGGAAATTACATGACTGGACTTGTTGGTGATTGGAACACCTGAATTCGAAGATTTGGATGGGTGAGTGAATACTTTTGACAATATAGTGTATATTACTTTGCATTCAGGCAGTGATGCAGGTTACAATAAAATTACATTATGCACATGTCACATTATGCAACTTTTGCCACAACTTTTGACTCTTTTTGAAATCACAATTCCATTTGAACTTTTATGAAAGCATTAATCTCTGAACATGCTCTTACCCTGTCCTTTTGGTTAGCCATCAGTGTATGCTGGGTCACATCTGCTGAACTTATCTCATCAGTCAGCTCCTCCACATCATAGATGGATCTCAACAGAGCTGTCTCACACTGTGTTTGGGTGCTGTTCGTGAACCTCTGAAGGTGACGATATTAAACAAATGATGCAGTTCATTCATAATTTAAATCTGATGCAGAGGTCACTTTGCATTTTGGTAGTAATTGCATTGGAGAACTGGTGAATCAAGAGGCATTACTTAATTGCTCAACACTTAGCATCTGTGTAACTGTAGCACTAAAAACATCAACCATTGAGGAACACCTTCTAACTAAGCATACACACAACAGCATATCTAAGAATTATGAAATTATGATAAAGGTCCTTAATGAGGACAAGGAACAGACAGGTTTGTGTTAGCTCAGTGTGGTCTTGGCATTTACACATATGTATTTTAAGGCATTCAATTGAACATGCATATTGCATGTCATGTATAATGCATAAGACCTTTCCTTACCTGTAATATATGAATGGCTCTTCTGAAGAGCTTGCTGTTAGTTACTCTGAGGTCTATCATGTAATTCCTGTACACCTTTCCTTTTAGGATATGAGCACCTGTGCTGATTGCATTGAGACACCATTTGGTGGAAAGCTCCCAGTGCTGTTTCTGTGTACAAAAAGGAATCAAGTGTAAACAGCAGTCAGTTCACTTCATATTCATTTTCACCATTTCTTGGTAATAAATTGCATTAAAAGAAAAGAAAGAAAATCAATGTCATGGCTCACCATTAGGATCGAACTGTGCTTGTTTAAAGATGAGGGCCATGTGATGTTGAGGGCAGTCATAAACATGCCAATCACGCTTTTCTGAAAAGCATTTTGCACATTATTACAAAAATTATATGTTGTACTTTGAGCTCAAAAGCCATAGCACACAGCCAGGAACATATGTTACCTTGAAAAACCACTTGAACACAATCTGTACAATTATCTTCCATTCCCCAGTAAAAGCCACTCTAAGCGATTTTACTCACTGGAACACAGTGTCCTTCAAGGTCATGGATGAGAGCATGGAGGTTTGATGAGTTTTGGCCTACACGCTTGGCCAACTCCGAAACTTCATTTAGGTCATCTAAGGAGACATGTAGAGTCATGTGAATAGTTAGAAAGAAGCTGGCAACTGCAGTGATAATCATGTTTACTTACAGCACTGTGAATACAGCTTACCTTCCACACTGAAGAGAAATATCACCATGTCCTTGTCAGTCAGGCTGGGCAAAATAGCGTTCACGAAATCCGTATGGGCGATAGCAAAACGTGGTCCCTGCAGATGTTACAGGTCACAGATCAGGAAGAGAAAGAAAATCAGGAACGGGAAAACAGAGAAAGAAAACAGAGAGAAAGCCAACAGTACAGGCAGTCTGTTTCATACGACGCACTCCCACCATTCATGCTATTCTAACTGAATCCAAAGGCTTTAACCCACCACGCACGACAGATCTCCCTCTTTGTTGTTCATTTCACTGAAGCCCTTGCTAATAAAGCCTCTGATGTCTTCAAAGGCTGAAAAAAATAAGACAAGAAATGCAGCTTTGTTTGGGCCTATACAATGAATACTACAATAGTCTGAATAATCATTATCATCTTTTGAGGATATTCCTGAAAGTCTACAATAAGCATTCCATATTTGTTATTCATTATCTTTTATCTTTAGCAGTACCTGCTCCATATGTCGGGATGCACTCACTGGCATCAATAATCCCGATAATACCAAGAGTCTGCCATCCAAGATAATACACATGTCCTTTCTCTTGCAGGCTGTATTTCAACAGTTACAAAAGAATACAGCAATGTCTTATTTGAATAAGGGGTGAGCTCTTCATTATACCAACAACTTTTAGAATCCTTTACTATCTTGTTCAGTCTAAAATCATTGATAAACTGGATCCTGGCCTTAAAATTGTTGTTTCCCATTATTTATAACTGTCAGCAACCTCAGAGACAGCCTTAGAAACATACTACTCCTCTGCAGCTTGGGTTAAAAACACCAGTGAATCTAACAGTATAGGAAAATTATCAGTAAAGTCACATCTGTAAAAAAAATACATCAAAACTGTGTTTTGTGTTGGGTTCTTTTGACATTGTTTTACACTTTTCAAATCTATTTACTTGGCAACATTGCACTGGAAGCAGAAACAGAAACTTTTTTTAAAAAAATACAATGTGGTATTACTTCACACATCCTCCAAATAAGCATAAAACACATGAGGAATGTACTGTGAGTTTGCTATTTTTTAAATGTTTTTTATTCCGCCTACTTTTTGAAAGCTTTTTGCCACAGTGGACTGTGGACTTGTGGAGTGAGAAGTTATCAGTGAGACTCTGCCGTGCACAGTAGTTTTTGATAGGAAACCACAATTTTAACTAGAATCGGAAGGTTCGTGAATTAATGTTTAAGTTAGCTTCACAAAGTCTGTGCTATGAAATCCCAGGTGGTTGCTTAGGTGTTGCTAAACCATTGCTATGGTATCCTAGGTGGTTTCTAAGGTGTTGCTAGGCCATTGCTGTGGAATCTGAAGTGGTTGCTAAGGTGTCGCTAGGCCATTTCTATGGAATTTTAGGTAGCTGCTAAGGTGTTGCTAGACTCTTGCTATAGTGGTTGCTATGCCATTGCTGAGAAATTTGAAGTTGTGGCTAAGGTGTTGTTAGGCTATTACTATGGAATTGTAGGTAGTTGCTAAGGTGTTGCTGGGTTGTTGCTATGATATCCAGCTGGCTGCTAAGATGTTGCTAGGCTGTTGCTCTAGTATCCTAGGTGCTTGCTAAGGTGCTGCTAGACTGCTGCTATGGTTTCCAGCTGGTTGCTAAGGTGTTGCTAGGCTGTTGCTATGGTATCCAAAATGATGTTAAGGTGTTACTAGGCCGTTGCTACACTGATTGTTTGGCCATTGCTAAGGAATCTGAGGTTGTTGCTTAGGTGTTGCTATGCCATTGCTATGGAAATTTAGGTAGTTGCTAGGGTATTTCTGGGTTGTTGCTATGATATCCAGCTGGTTGCTAAGGTGATGCTAGGCTGTTGCTATGGTATCCCAGGTGGTTTCTAATATGAGTGTATGCATGATAGTATGCTATATTTTACTCTGTATGTAATGTCTATGAGGGGAAGTGTGAGAGAATTATGTCTTTTCCGACATCATTTGTGGCAGTTAGATTTAAAATGAATATAAACGGCATTTTGTCTTTCATTTTCTATGGGAAGAATCTTGGTTGAATAAATGTTGCACAAAAACTGGATGTGCATCCTGCAGTGTTTTGTGGTTTTAGCTCAAAAACAAGCCACTGTCAAGCCAACTTAATATCTGGGCTGAAAAACAGCAGTCTTACCTAAAGAGTCAGCAATTGAAGAGTCAGTCTTGAATCTGACATGCACTGTATAGTCCAATGTACAATGCACCAGACAGAGATGATAAAATCATAAATAATTTAGAATGGTGGGTGAAATTCAGAGCTTACCTCACTCCAGCTTTCTGAAGCAGGGCTGCCAGTTTATCAATCTGTGAGTACGTGGTTTCATAAACTTTCTCATTCATTCTGACTGAGGCCAAAACATTGCTGGTTAAAACAGTAACAGATTAGTAAACAAACTGAAAAGCTTTATAGTGACATTTCAAAGAAAATGAGGACACTGGAGGAGACATACTCAGCAGTTACTGCTTCATTACTGTAAACAGCTTCATGTCCTGCCAAAAGGACTGTTTCCAGCATTAGTTTTGTGGCAGTTCCTCCTTTCATTCTTGAAGATCCAGTGATAACTTCAGGCTTCAAGAAAATAAAGTAGAGATTATACCACATATATTTTTTATATTAAATCTCTGTACTATGTCTTCTAAAAAATGAAAACAGAAGTGTACTAATGCAGTTTATTTTTTCAAATAGAACTGTCTGATTAAAAGATTCAAAAGTAGCCAGGGCTACAAAACTACATTACATGCATGTTTAACCTTTATTCAGCTTATAGTAACTGTTTGCTCACATTTTGTTGCTCTAAAACTGTAGATGGTCTGTTTTTAAGACTGAGGGTGGTAGAATAGCTCATACCCCTACTGCTGGATTGAGCACAAAGGCTTTTTGGTGTTTCTGCATTTCACTCATTTTCTCTGCAATCTCCTTGAAGTTAAATGGAAAGTCCTGCATGGGCTCAGACCTGTCAGCATGAGACAGACAATTAAAGCTGTACAGTAATCTACTGTAACGACAAATATTTCAGCTCTACCCACCAAACAAATTTGTAACACTGCAATAATTTTGTGCTGAGTTCAAAAAATTGTAAATAATTCAATACCGGGCCATGTGTACAGGATTAAATCCAACCAGCACTGGAGTGAAGACATCCAAATTGTTTAGACAAAAGTGAAGCTGACCAGCAACAAAAGGAGCCTTTACAAGAAGAAAATATAAAACAGGTTTATACTAAGAGCAAGTTTACAGTGTAGTAAATGAAAGCACAGCTGAAAGGAATCTTTCATACAGACAAACCACAGGATATTCCAATGAAGAGGACATGCTTCTTGCCGGTAGAAGCCTGTGAAAAAAACAGCATGAGAACAGAACAACAAAGTACTGTGCAAAAGTCTTAGCCATCTGAGAAAATGATATGTAAAGCTATTTATCATGGCCCAGTTTCCCAAAAATGATAAGACTATCTTAACTTTTTTTTTGTATTTTAATAAAGATATTATGAATTAATGTGTATAAAACTGTTAAAAGTTATGTTTGCCAGTCATGTACTGGCATTTTTGAGTTCTGCTCAAAGTTATCACTACCAAAACTGTCACTACCGAAAAGGAATAGATAGTGTCATAATTGTTTGGACAGTGACAGAATGGAATTCAATCAGAGTCATTCATTTATTCAGAAGTGACTTTGAACCAGTTCAGTAGAATGATACACACACACACACACACACACACACACAATAGTGCCATAGCAATGCTATAATGGAAAAAAGAGAACAGTATGCTCATTTCTCCTTATAGATGCAGCCTCTACGGTTTTATATTGTGGTGTATCACAGTGTGAGAGTGGTTTACTGCAATGGGATGCAATGCACTCCCTCTTTCCTCTCTCTGCCCTTGTTCTCACCTTGTCCAGCATGAGTGCTCCCAGCGAGGGGTTGTCCTCTGGAGCCTCCTGTGATGTTAGCAGGGCCCTTTAAAAAAAAAGTGCTCAAATACTGCAAAGTCATGTTCCCGTCTCATCCAATGCATCAAGCACTCAACCTACGTTTACTCACTTGTCACCCCCAGCAATGATGTAAGAATAGATTTGCTTTTGATGAAGAGCAACAAGCCATCTGTTTAAGGAGGTCTGAAGCACAACATGAGAAAACAGCAAAACAGGGATTACTGGAGAAATTGACTGACACTGTATTGTCACTGTCCAAAAAAAGACACGCAACTGCACTTCACTTTTCTACATCATTTGAACACATCAACTACCCTTTACATTGTCCCAAGATTGTCGGTGGGCTCAGGCCATTTAAGAGGTTAAAAGTACATAATTTTTGCATTGAAAAAACATGGAAAGGCATGTTTAAAGGAGACACTTGTTTTTCTTGTACTGTGACAATATATGGAGTTAAATGGCCTTCAGCCTAAAGAATTTGGTTATCAGCTGAGAACACATGGAACTTTTAGCACTTCAACATTTTAGAGAAAATGCTTTTACCGCCAAAAGAAATGCAACACGACCGGACGTCCCACAGCCACTCAGGACAATCAGACTGTTTTCTGGATCCTGTTAAAACACATCAGTTGAAAGTTCTGTAATGTTCTGCTATCTAATAGAAAAATCTGTTTCGTATAGTTCAGATACAAAAGATGTCAGACTAGCAGAAGCTTCTACACTTCAAGCACACTAAATGTGGCATCATACCTTGAGAATAATTTCCACTTTCTTGGAAATCTCCACCATTGTCTGTACCATGGAACAGCTATTCAGCTTCTGTAAATATTATGTTTCATACACCAGCAGATAATAATGCTTGTAATGGTATTATTGTCACTATGTGCTTTATAGACTTATCACAAACCTGGTACATGGAGTCTAGGTATGCTGTTCTGTCAAAGATCTCTGCATCACAATTTTTCAGCATTTGTACAATTTCATCAGGGTTTGCTCTATCAATATCTCTGGTGATTGGATTGGATTTCTCTGTGATGGGTAAGGATGGCTCATAACTTGAGTGCTATTGTAGAAAGACAAGCCAAAATTGCTATAACAGTTTAAAGGAACATCAGTATAACAGCATTAAACAAACAATTACAAACAGCATTATAGAAGCTTGAGGTAAAGGCTCAACATTAACATGCAGGTTGTTTAAACATGCTTTTCTTCCTAACGACACTCTTACACACTGTACTCTTACCTCCCAATGTTGCATTTCTTCAAGGTCGTAGTCAAACACCCTCTTTACTCTTGTTGATATGTTGTTTTGCAAGCCAGAGCTAAGTGCTCAGGATCCTTTGATTCCTTTAGAACCACACAGCCTAATTCACACAAAACAGTGAAGACAAAGTTCACCTAAATGGACTTTGACACAGACTGTAAAAGTCTTTACAGAATAGGTTACAGCATATAGCAGAGAAAAAAGCAATAATCTGGATGTTCATCACTGCTCAGGTAACATTCATTCCAGCACTTTGGATTCATGACAAGCCTTAAAATGACTGCAGCAAGTCTGGATGAATCTAGAATGCCCCTTATCTATATAATGAACTACACAAATCATTAAATAAGGTCTGCTACACCCATATATTTTACTCATAAAATTGGTTTTGAAGGTAGAACTTATTAATATGCAGATGTTCTTTAAACTTTGAAAAAGGTTCTTCAGCACATCTCATTTCAGCAATGATTCTATTCATTCACTGAAAGATTCTTTACAGAACCAAAAGTGGTTCTGTGGCATCATCCAATTTCCAATCACTTCAACCCTTTTTAGTACCTTTATTTTTAAGAGGGTGTAGCAAATTGAACTCACTTTGTTTCTTTGTAATAATTACTTTAGTAAAGAAAGTGTTTAAAAAAAGTTCTTTCAACATTTTGGCATAATTAAATTTTTAAGATGTAATCAAAGTCACTCAGAGTGGTTTGATGTGCAATCATCTATCCTAGAGACTCTACAGACTCAGAACTGTTCACAATGGTGGTGATAGAAATTAGACATCGAATGGCTCTAAAAGTGAGCTAGTCACAGAAAGCTATTTCATGAAATTGTTATGAATATGACGCCTGGTGTCTGAGACATTGTATTATATTTTTTAGAATAGTGTTCCATTATAGTTTTTGTTATATATGATTACATGCACTACATGGCCAATAGTATTTGGACGCTGACCATCCTATATGAGCTTATTGGACATCCCATTCCAAAACCCCAGGTATCAATAACACATAAAGGGGTAAGCATTCTAGACACTACCATTTCAGAATGATGGCACTTATAGTTGACCGGGGCAGATCTAGCTGAACAGAAATCTCTCAAACTCACTTGTGGCAAAGATGGCAACCTAAAAAAAACAGTGTAATATTAGCTATTATAAAGTTAGAGAGAAGTATACAACAAAATGTTGTGATTTTTTTCTGAAGATTTGTTTAGTGGGCCAGACAGTTAGTCAAATTTATTTGACTGCATGTCTGGTCCCTATGGAGCTCCTGAAAGGACATGGTGTATTTTTTTTGGTTTTTCAGATTAAATTTGGTGCGCACCGGATACTATGTGGTGAGAAAAAAAATGGGTGGGTGTGTAAAGTTTTAATGCAAAAAAATATCTATTGCACAAAGAACAATGCAAACCTTATAGCTAGCTAAGTGCGCTAGCTAACTGTATCTCACAAAGGCAGCTTACATTTAGGGACAAATTGGTAAATTATTAACATTTGATAGCTGTGTGAACAAAACTAATATGAACTTTCTTCAAAGTTGCTTTATTTGTTCTTGTGCCACCTGTGGTGACTCTAAAAAGTTATAAATGTCTTCTTCCATGAGAGAATGACGGAGGATCACAAGCACAGCTGGTTCACAGTGTAATGGTGTGTATATATACCACTGCATTTGACACTTTGCATTGTGCTTGGTGATTTAAGGCTTGGATGCAGCTGCTTGGCCATGGAAACCCATTCCATGAAGCTCTCTTCTAGGAAGGGGCCATCCCCAAACTGTCCCAACAAAGTTGGGAGCATGAAATTGTCTAAAATGTCTAGGTCTGCTGAAGCATTGAGTTCCTTTCACTGGAACTAAGGGGCCAAGCCCAACTCCAACCCACACCATAATCCCCCCTCCACCAAACTTTACACTTGGCACAATGCAGTCAGACAAGAACCGTTCTCCTGGCAACCGCCAAACCCAGACTCGTCCATCGGATTGCCAGATGGAGAAGCGTGATTCTTCACTCCAGAGAATACGTCTCCACTGCTCTAGAGCCCAGTGGTGGCATTTTACACCACTGCATTCGATGCTTTGCATTGTGCTTGGTGATGTAAGGCTTAGATGCGGCTGCTCGACCATGGAAACCCATTCCATGAAGGTCTCTACTCTGTTCTTAAGCTAATCTGAAGGCCACAGGAAGTGTGAAGGTCTGTAGCAATTGACTCTGCAGAAAGTTGGTGACCTCTGCACACTATGCGCCTCAGCATCTGCTGACCCTGCTCTGTCATTCTACGTGACCTACCACTTCATGGCTGAGTTGCTGTCGTTCCCAATCACTTCCACTTTGTTATAATACCATTGACAGTTGACTTTCACGACAGGAAATGTCACGACTGGACTGGTTGCACAGGTGGCATCCTATCACGGTACCACTCTGGAATTCACTGAGCTCCTGAAATCAACCCATTCTTTCACAAATGCTTGAAGAAGGAGAAGTCTGCATGTCTAGGTGCTTGGTTTTATACACCTGTGGTCATGGAAGTTATTGGAACACTTGAATTCGATGATTTGGATATGTGAGTGAATACTTTTGCCAATATAGTCACTTGACAGTATTGGATGCTCACCACATAGTGTCGGGAGCTCACCAGATTTTTACCTAACAATTAATTAATTAATTTAATTAAGAGACCCTTATTAGTCCCACAATGCGGAAATTTGAGGAAATAAGTCCCACAATGGGGACATTTAAAAATACACCAGATCCTTTTCACCTTTCATGAATCGAGGAAAAATAGCTACTGTAGAACCTTCTCATTATGTGCAATTTCAAAATGTTCTTCAGTCTCACACATTTCATTTACATTAAAATGTTATTTAGAGAAGCAAGTAGTTCTCCTTTGGCAAAGAGCCCTTTTTGGCAGCTGAATGGATGTCCAGTGGGGAGCCATTTGGGATTGAGCCTGTATTAGCGAGATACTTTCTTCTAGAGTGGCATGTGATGAGTGTTCAGGCTGAAAGCAGGGCTCCTCCATTGCGCACCACCACCTGTAGTCATGTGCTTACTGATTTATTAGTATTCTCAAAACGTAGCTCAGGAGAGACAAAGTGAGGTCGGAAACAAGAGCAGCTCCAGCTCTGGACGCCATTTGTTCGCTTCTGAATGTACGCTGGCATTTATTTTTACCACACTCCTTCCATCGTTTTTTCACTAACTGGTGAGATTGGTGAAGATTTACTAGCATATTCGAAGCGCGCTCTCTCTCCGTGTAGTGAAACGCTTTAGCAGCTTAGCACGTCAGTGTTTCAAACAGAGACATTTGTTTTCCTCAGCTCGTTGTAGTCGAAAGACGGTTGGTTTGTTATCGAAATGTAAACTGTGTTTTTCTTTCTTCTGCAGACTTCACGGAACGGGAATGCTGAGAGGAAAATTGTGGTTATTTCAAGACAGTGTCTGAGAATATGAGTTTAAGTTTCTGCATGTGACTCTAAAACAGTCTTGACAGTGGAAACAGCGATTTAGCTGCTCGCAGTGAAGGAGCCCAGCGCTGATGGAGCTGGAAGGAGTGAGGAGTTGAAGGGAAAGTGGGTCCAGAATTCTACCGTATCGCTTTAACAACTTCGTGGGAGATATGAGGGTTTTCCTTACTGTCTGCCTGGTCCTGTTTCTGTTCAGCTGCTTCTGCCTGGCTGGAGCTAGTAAGTACAGTTATCTCTGCTTCACCGAGAACATCACCGCTTCAGGGCTGTAACGATGCACAGACTGTTGGGCTCGATACGATTGTCGATTCTGAGGGTTGTGGAGCATTTTCGATATTTCAGTGTGTTGATTCTACAGAGCTCTAAATGATATTACACATTGGTTTGGCTCATACAAATTCAAACTAGATTGTCCTTGTGCAAAACCTTGATCTTATAAAACAGTGTAGCTATAAAAAAAATACAAAAGAACCTAAAATGGCTCAATTTTCAAACCCCCCAAAATTTAAATACTGACATGATATGAATAAAAAGCACAATTACACACAAATGTGTGGAAAAAATTACACTGAACCTGAGCTCAAGTGTTAACTGTAAATTTAAAGTTTGTCTGAATTAATTGAACTATAAATGAATAATTGATGGTGGCTTTAACAAAATACGACAAATGAAAGCAAGACCCTTGGACAGGACAGAGGGGTTTGTCATCACCCATGTGAGAAGGAAATATTGGACTCTTGGAAGGAAATAAATAGCATAAATATTCCTTTGATGTCTCTGATAACATTGATTACTATTTCACTGTCATTAGACACAGTGTGGAACACACATATATACATATATATATATATTTGGTTCTAAGACATTACATATTGAAATATACTGCAATACAGTTTGAAAGCTGGCATTTTGGTGCTAAGATATATCTCATATATTGACATATTACACATATTTTGTGGGCAAATATATGTACATGCATGATTTAAAATTTCAGTTAATTGTTTTGAATGTTTATTTTCAAAATTTAGAAAAAAAAATTCACCTTTTACCAAAAATCTAGCTGTTCAGCCAGGACTGATTTATGTATTGTGGATCTGGTTATGAATGTATTTAAATTTTTGGTGTTTAATAGGGGAGCTCTTGAAATGATTGAATTGAAAGCTGTCACGAAGCCCAGCACAAGCAGGCATTAGGGAAATTGCCTTTACTCTGATGGTCGTTGAATTTGATTTAAGGCATAGTTAAACCGAGAAAGGACCTGCTGTAGATCATGATGAGGCAATACCATGTAACTAGCAGTACGACAGAGGAAATGATGCGTGATGTGGACATGTGTTTAATAATATAAATTTATTGCTGTGACTCTTTTAAGATAGAGGCGAGGATGCATGATCTTAAACCTTCCTGTGTTCGCTAGTTTTGATTTTCAAATACGCTCAGTAAAAAGGCTCCAGTTGAGATGAATCATGGAAAAAAATAATCTGCCTTTACATTAAGTCTTGTATTTAGAGACTGATCTTTCTGGCTCAAACAGCCCTGTTTGATTCAGCTGTACAGAACGTGCATCCATTAGGTTGTCAGTTACATCATATTTCTTTGACAAATGAGAGCAGTCTGGCCAGCATGCACTGGGGATGCTCTCCAAGCAGCAATTTAAAATTGGTTTGTCTTTCTGCTATTACCATAATTTCTTTTCCTGATGCCAGTATTGACTTTGGCATAGACTTCCAGCAATTACATTTTTGCAGAGTAATGTATAATAATTACTAATGCATCTTTTGGCTGTATAATGCAGTTATGCCAGCGATTTGAAATGCAGCTGCAGTGAGAGCTGTTATTTAATCAGCTGCAACTAAATGCTCACTCTCTTACTTCCACTGATTATCTTGTGAACTTGTAATCAGAAGAATAGATGAAAACACTTAAATCGATAGGAAAAACCATGGAAACAAAACTCACTATTAACTTTGCTTTGCCTGTGATATGAGTTATCTGTGTTATTTGTGATGCAGGCTGAACAGTCATACCCTTCTGTATCTGGTGTCTTTCGCAAAAGTCATGCGTGTGCTGAAGCCTCATTATAAGAATGAATGAGCAAAGTTCACCGATCAGCATGTTGCCTTTGTCCACTAGTGTCTGACTCTGCCAATTACAGAGGAGACAAACTCAGACTAGATTTACATAATGACCAAAAGTGACTAACGGCTAAATTCAGAACATGTTACATATTCATAAATTCATGATATCATGGCTTTTCTTTCAAATGATGAAAACGTGGCCCTTATGCTTCTTATCCTTAAGTAGGAGACAGGCAATCTAAGAAGGACTTGGAAGTTGAGAAACACTATACAGCCTTCACTATGCTCTTTCAGTGAGGAAAACACATCATTGCATTTGTTTAGAGAAATGATAACTGTCCCACTACCACTGCTGCACCAAGGCTCACAGGTATAGTAGGCTATCTTAACTGTTACTGCACCCCAACATAGGCTAATTTAGCTAACAACTAATGGAAGATAGTACTTACAAGTTAGCCTCATGCAGACTGCATGCCTACATCATCACACTCTTACCTCAGCACTAATCTCAAATAGACTTTGTGATTGCTGATACTATACGACATGTTATCTATGAAAATAATCAAAATACAGGCAAATATCAGGCTTCAAGATGGCGGCTACTACTATCTTTAGCTGTAACATATTTTGTCCATTTGCATGTCACATGGTGTCAGACTAGGTAAAAATAGCATAGATTATTGTATCAAATTGTAGTGCTGTTTATTGCATTGTATCATTGCTTCATGATGGTGGCTAGTGTGTGAGCTTGGGGCTAATGTATTAGCATGTACTTGGAGCATTAGATTACATTAGATTACAAGCACAACTTTTGTTTCAAATATTGTACTTTTATAATGCTAAATTCACTAATAAACTGAAAATGGAAATATTTACATATTGTCACTGTCAGAGTAAAACATTTTTTATAAAACAGGTAGTTCTGGTCCTAAAGTCTGATTGGCTGAGCCATGTTTGAAGCTGTTGTAAAATCCACAATATACCACGGCTATGACTGCCTCTCATCAGCTGAACTCTATTGCTGTGCCATGGCACTAAAACCCCTTCTACTGTTAATGGGTAAAGCTTTGACTCTAATGCGGATTGCACGGAGCAACGAGTGTACTTATGAAGTAAGAACCCGTTTTTGAGTCATTATTTAAATTCCTATGTAGCGCATTATGTAGGGAGCAGGGAGCAGTTTGAGATTCAGCCCCAGCATGAAAAGTGGTATCATCAGACTGGCAGAAGACTCATGGTGGTAATTTGGTGACCAAAAAGTACTTATAAACTGAAAGTATTTGCGTTGAACAGTGCCGTCTTACTTGCATTTACTATTATATGAAAGAGGTTTAATAATCATAATGTCTGCAGTTTACAGTGATGGGTGACCGAGTGTTCTTCTCATTCAGCGGTCAGTGGTTGCTTAGCAACAATACCATGCTCTGAGGGAACTACATTTATTGGCAGAATACTTATGTCAATTATTATTATTAATAATAACTTAATTATCTAAAACATTTAATCTCTAAAATGGTAATTTTACAGGAGAATGAAAAAAAATATTCTCAATTATGAATTGAAGTTCATGTAAATAAACATTCTTCTGTGTAATTCTGAATCATTTTTAATGGTCCATTTATCAAAAATGTCACAAAATATAATGATAAGCAAGTGTTTTGATGTGTTAAATTAAAAAAAAAAAAACACTGGAAACGGTTTTGTTCTAACTGTGGCAATATTATTGTAAGACCCATTTTCAGCCAGTGCTTATTTATGCTGTATCAAAGATGTATGGAATTGATACACCATTATATCGCATTGAGCAAATTTGCGAATGTTGTGAATTGTTCAGACCACATACGCAAGTTTGTTTTAGATTTGAAATGTTTTTGGGCATCTGTGTGATGTTTTCAGTGCTATTTGGTGGGCTATGAGTATCCATCACTTGTTAGCCACGCCACCTTCACAGCTCCATTACACTTTGTTCTCCACTTAATTTTATAATCATGTATTTTTATGCATTTTTATTTGAACTTTGAACAATAGCATCAAAATGCTGTGAGTGCCTTCTTTTTGAGGATCATGATATCGAAATAATACATTTGTTGAACTCCCACAGATCGGCCTGCTGCTCCTGTCAATGTCTCTGTCACTCTCCTGAGAGCACGTTCACCCACTGTGTCCTGGAACGTTCTAGAGGGAGAAGCTGTAATTGGTTATGCCATCTCGCTTCAGGTTCAGAAAAGTTACTATAATGATGTAGCCCTAAAGGAATTCATTGCGCCACTTCAGAAACCTGTACACTTTACTGCCACATTTACTATGCTCTGCTTCACAATAAACTCTGTGTACAGTTTGCTTAAGCTTTGTGTTCATACTCTGTGTTTGACTTGTGTTTGTGGTTCTGGGTGTTTTGTTTATTGCAGAGACAGGATGGCCTGATGCAGCGGTTCATTAGAGAAGTTAATACCACCAGTCGTGCCTGTGTGCTGTGGGATCTTGATGAAAACACGGATTACATTATTCAGGTCCAGTCCATCGGACTGCATGGAGAAAGTCAAGCCAGCAAGAGGGTTCACTTTCGAACTCTCGAAAAATCAGACCACTTTCAGTCGAGCATGGTGGCTCAAGGTACTCTTAGATTTTACTTTTTAAGATTATAACTATATAAGGGACAACAGGGTAAGTTGAGCCATTTTTCAATTGTTTTCATTTAGTACAATCATGATATTAATGTCAGTTAAAAAGTGCTGTGCCTCTTTAATAATGATCTTTTATTCAGATAACATAGTTTAGTGTATGCCCAATAGGAAAAAAAGTTTGTCATTTGGCAAAACTTACTCCAGATGATGGGTAATTTGATCCGTGATGATGAGTTGGGCAAGTCAAGCCAGTTAGAGTAAAATGGAACTGAATGGTGGCCAACAAAAACAAACACTATTAATAGACCATTTTTAAAAAGTCAGTAAGCTGTTTTTAGGTCTAGTTGTACAAAACAATCAAAACAAGACTCAAAGAACTGAGTGTCTGCTACCAAGTGATGATCTCATTAAAGGATCACCTTCTGTTAAAGAAATAATGAGGGAAAATGAGGTTTACATAATTTCCCTCTCAACCCAGATGTAATTAATTAGTTAAGAAAAAGCAAACATGGCATCCCTTGTCCTCTTCTTTAGTTTTGAATTGGAGCTACCACATACTGTTATCTGTAAAATTGAGGTTGATTTTAGCTTTGTGGAATATTTTGATCTTTTTGATAAATAAGTGTGACATGCAATGTCTAATACCACTAAACCTGTGATTATTAAACATCTTAGTTTTACTTAAGTGATTTGGTGTAGTTTGAGGTGTGTTCAAATCTACTTGGTAATATGAAAAATAAAACATTTGATTCACTTGTAGGATTACAGGGCTTGATGGCTTAACTTACCCTCTGACAACTGTTTTCCTTCACACAGCCATTTTCTTCAAACAAGCAAAACATAACATATGAGAGTACCAACTAAAATGTAATATAGCATTTTTATTATTGAAAATATTCTCCTATTGTTATTTTTTTGACAATGGAATTCTAAGAACTTTACATTTTTGGACATGAATCACTCACCACATTCCACTGTAGCTTGTATAAAATGATTGATTCTGCTTGATAATGCTATCGCATCATTTGTTTTGACAATGTTTACTTACAGTAGCTCATCATGCCTTGTCCCCCCCTACTGTTGTTATGGTAAAGACACACTTGCTGAATTATGGATGCCCTGCACTGGAAAATGCTTGATGCCTCTTATTCTTGTGTATGAACATTTTGTCATTTCCTCATCGCTACAGTCCACTAATGTCTGTGTGCGCATATGGTGTTCTGATCTGGTCAGGTGACCCTTCAGTAGAAGGTTTAGACATCTCCAGAAGCCTTCTGACTGAAGAGATGGTGATCATCATGACGGTGCTACTGATGTGGGCAGGTAATTGATTATTTTTAAACTGGTTCCAGTTTGTAGATTATTAATCTCATTTGCAGTAAAACATACAGCACTGTTAACCATAGCTGTGATTATCAGTGTTTTCCATGTTTTCCTAGGATGCAATAAAATTGGGTTTCATTGCATCTGAATTTGTGAACACATTAAATGCCTGTGCTCGGTTGTGAGCATAGCTTGTTTGTGCAGATGCCCAGTGAATGTTTTTAAGGTCAAGGAGATCTGATCTGCTGTCTCCTAATCAAATAAATCTGTCTTGTTGCAGCTGTGATTGCTCTGTTCTGTAGGCAGTATGATATCATCAAAGACAATGACTCCAACAACCACAGCAAGGAGAAGACAAAACCTCTGTCTGAACACAGCACCCCAGACTACCGTAATGGGGGTCTGCTGGGGAGCAAGGTGAGATTATATTAGTATATTTGGCATTATGGCATTTGTGTAGAAGAGCTCAATTAGAACCAGATAATATTGGTAGCCAATGCACATCTGCAATAGGCTGACTTGTGGTGTGATTTTATGACATAAATAATGGAAGTATAATGGAAATGTGCGCATGCTGTAATTAAATTCAGTTGCCATACCTTGTCTGAAGTGCTAACACTTACCCAGCAGCCTATGAGCATTGTTTGTTTTTGTATGTTTAGCAAATAAATTTTTGTATGTTAAATTCATTTTACTCTGCTAACTGTTGCTTTAAAAAAAGTATTTGTTAATAGAAATTCCCCTTAAAAATGTATGATTAGTGCACCTCTACATGAGAGCACTGAGTCTACGGTAACATAGCTCTCAAGTCTTGTTGTTGTTGTTGTGTTTTTTGTTTTTTTTTTTCCCACCTTTTGCCTTTACTGCAGTCTCATGGCTCTAAATGTAAATCTTATGGGTTTTTACACTCCCAAAATAACTTTCACGAAATTGGCCTTCACAGCAACAGGTAATATCAGGCCAATAGTGCCTTATCAAATTATTGACCGGATTTCACCTGCAGTATTTCAGCAGGCCAATAAAATGGATGTTAAGGAAGGTCAAACAGCAGCTAAAATGTCTTGTTTCAATTACATTAAGAAATCAAAGCCAGATTTCTTGTAAGTGTATGTGTGTGGGGTTAAAGTACATATATAAATAATTGAGATCAAACAGTTCAGGGCAAGGGAAAGGGGTGTCAATAGCTCAAGGTCCTACATCAGTCACCTCCCTGTTTCTATTAGGATTATGTTGACAGGTGTAGTTTAGTAGTGAGACAGTGACTTTTACTCTGAAATAATCCTTATCTAGTAAAGCAGGTAGCACTCATTCATAAAATTACCTTATTAATGGATAACAAAAACAAACGCATGGAATATTTAAACATGTGCTTGGACTATTTTTTCCATATATTAGTAGTTAATTTGCCATATATTAGTTAATTTGCTTCCTGAAGTCTCCTACACACTATTTTTTAGTTCTGATAATGTTTGAAAAGTTAACCCATTTTTGTACAAATCCTATTGCATAAACAAATGTTATTTTTATTCACTGTATCTGAAATTTTTTTTTTCTTTTTCCTAGTTCCAGAGAACACCATCATCAGTTAGCATCATCAAGGTCTGACCAGCACAACACAGAATCTGGTCTGTCTAGTCCTCAAGACATGAGTGTGTAATGCCTTGTTTGTTTGGGAATCCAAAGTAAATCTCTGAGGCATCCTTCAGTACTAATGACAACCTGCACTGCAATACACTTGCAACAACCTGCAATACACTTTTGTATTATATTCTAATGACAAAAAATCTGCTGGAGAATGGCAATGACAAGCTATAACTGCAAGGAATGTGAATAGAAAAAGGCAAAATAAAAGTTCCAATCACAGTGGAGCTAGTTACAAAATAACATATCAATAAAACAGGCCTTCTATTATCGATGTCAAACACTAGATAAACAACGCATGCTGAAATCCATCCATAGAAAACAAATCTGAAACATCATTCCTTATGTTCTTTAAATATTCTATGCAAAACATGAGAAAATGTCATGTGTGTGGTAACTCAAACAGCCTAGAAGTAATTTGTTTCTGTACCATCCTGATTGGGACTAAATATAAATATTTATTTTACCATATTTACCATATTTATTTTTACTGATGGAATGCGTTACTGAGAGACATTTATTCTGTAATTCTAAAAAGACAGTAATTTCGATACAACCAGCAAAATCCTGGAAAGGAATTAAGTACATAGTTGATGTAAGTTAGGTTACTTGGAGGCTCTGATTCAAGACACAACAAATACACTGTTGATGGGGTTCCTCAGTTTTTAATAGAGATTCTCAATTGTTTTACATCTACAACTAGAAATAATGTGTCTTTAAAAAGTCCACTTCTGATGTCTACCTGCAGTGAAACATGTCAGTAAAACTATTGCTTAGCGTGATAATGTTTTATTTAGTGCTCTGCTGTATAGAATGTTGTATCTAGAGAATTTGAAGGTTATAAAGTAGTGTAGCAGATAGCTGGAGCATTAGAGACAGTGACCAGTTGCTTTGAAGATAAGATGTACTGCACATTGGAAAAGATTGTTAAATTTGACATTTTGAGCATTTGTTTTTCATAGAAGAAGAAGTAAAAAATGTTGTTTTTTTTCACATGAATTCAGTTCAGATTTCCAACATTTTGAGTATAGTAGTGGTTCTGTTAATCTGTTTTTGTTTGTTTTTCACAATACATAAGCATTAGTTTAGATTTTATATACACTGGCTGTTCAGTTAGTAAATTTGTCAACACTGTCTATCTAGTCACATTTGGGGCATATCACAATAAAAAAAACTCTATATTTTGTCTGTTTGATTTGGGTCTGTATACACTAAAAGCATCTCAGTACTCTATACAGAATGTAAATATACACTTATACTAACTTATAGTACTAATGTACACTAACACTGGCCCACATGCAGATCCTGTATCACATGTGATGAAGTTCAGTAGACAAAATGTTATATCGTATGAATATGGAACTGAAAGTACTGGTCCCCTTGTCAGCCAATGTGAAATCACAAAACACAAGCAGCCCCTGTGATTCTGACCATTTTTGAGAATACTGGGAGTGAATCCATCCTAAAAAGACTTGATTCTCCTATTCCAGGTCTTTGGGAATTGAGATTCGACTCTGAAGTTTCGGAGTCACAGATGTGCATGTTTGTCTACTGCACACACAGAGAGTGAGATGTTCTGTCATTCTCTGAAAAATCTGTACTTCCACAACAAACACCTCACTAGATTGGTTGTATTTTGCTGTGGAAAATAAAGTTGGTCATACAATTAAACTGCCATCTTGTGGTGTTAACAAGTGGTAGCACATGGTAGCATGATCAAGATGCTCCTTTTGCCATTCATTCATAAATCATAATAGTGTATTATACACTTAATCCAGATAATTATTGTGTGGAATCAACTCCATCACT
The DNA here is from genome assembly GCF_015220715.1 of Pygocentrus nattereri. Lineage (NCBI taxonomy): Eukaryota > Metazoa > Chordata > Actinopteri > Characiformes > Serrasalmidae > Pygocentrus > Pygocentrus nattereri. Next base: position 29,552,731 of record NC_051220.1, on the reverse strand, counting down.
TGCCTTCACAGAGTTGCAATCTGGGTCGACTCCAACATTTCTGGAAGCAAACAGCCCTAAAGAATACAACAGTGCACTGCTGAACTGGATTTGGGGTTTCTGTGAAGGTTTTTGACCTTCCACAGTTACACATACAGTGTAAAAATGACTTATTCAGAGAATAGTTACTGATCAGCGATAAAGGGGATCATTTCACATAATTAAACGGTTAAGATGTAAGATTGCTAAATTTCCTTTGGGGTCAATAAACTGTCAGTCAGTCAACAGACTCATTCAGAGTGGTTTGGTGTGAAACTTTCTAGAGAAACTTGCTGAGGCATCTACCACTAAAGCTCCCTCTGGTTCCTATCACCACTTATTACGTAAAATGGTTATGAGTATGCTGCCTGATGTCTGAGACACTGTTTTATTATAGTTTTGTGATAAGGTTTTGCCTTAAAATGTATCTAATCCATTAATGTGTATGTGCCACTTTGATGCCTAAAGACACACTATATTGCCAAAAGTATTCACTCACCCATCCAAATAATTGAATTCAAGTGTTTCAATCACTTCCATGGCCACAGGTGTATAAAACCAAGCACATAGGCATGCAGACTGCTTCTACAAACATTTGTGAAAGAATTGGTCGCTCTCAGGAGCTCAATGAATTCCAGCATGGTACCATGATCGGACGCCACCTGTGAAACAAGTCCAGTTGTGAAATTTCCTGTCTACTAAATATTCCACAGTCAATTGTCAGTGGTATTATAACAAAGTGACTGGGAACGACAGCACGTCAACCACAAAGTGGTAGGCCATGTAAAATGACAGCAGGGTCAGCGGATGTTGAGGTGCATAGTGCACAGAGGTCACCAACTTTCTGCAGAGTCAATCACTACAGCTCCAAACTTCATGTGGCCTTCAGATTAGCTCAAAAACAGAGTAGAGAGCTTCATGGAATGGGTCTCCATGGTCAAGCAGCTGCATCTAAGCCTTACATCACCAAGCACAATGCAAAGCGTTCAATGCAGTGGTGTAAAATGCCGCCACTGGGCTCTAGAGCAGTGGAGATGTGTAATCTGGAGTGACGAATCACGCTTCTCCATCTGGCAATTTGATTGATCTGGAAAAGTCTTATGGTGTGGGTTGGACCTAGACATTTTAGGCAATTTCATGCTCCCAACTTTGTTGGAACAGTTTGGGGATGGCCCCTTCCTGTTCCAGCATGACTGCACACCAGTGCACAAAGCAAGGTCCATAAAGACATGGATGAGCAAGTTTGGTGTGGAAGAACTTGACTGGCTTGCACAGAGTCCTGACCTCAACCTGATAGAACATCTTTGGGATGAATTAGGGCGGAGACTGCCAGCAAGGCCTTCTCATCCAATATATTTGTGAGGTACCTGACCTTACAAATGTTCAAACATTCCCACAAACACTCCTTGTGGAAAGCCTTCCCAGAAGAGTTGAAGCTGTTATAGCTGCAAAGGGTGGGCCGACATCATATTAAACCCTATGGATTAAGAAAGGGATGTCACTCAAGTTCATATGCTTGTGAAGGCAGACAACTGAATACTTTTGGCAGTATAATGTACATACAGGGTGTTGTGGGGCAATAAATGTATTTAATTAAAGAAAACATTTTCCACCATCACAATTTTCTCTGCAATGAACCATTTCACATCAAACCGGTCTAAATTACTTAAAAACTCAGTGATTCAATTATGCAGAATTTTTTAACAATTGGTCAAATTCCTCTTTAACTTCTTTAAAGGAGAATTCTACAAATTTTTCAAGAATTGAGATGTTAGTAAAGTCATTTACTATCCAAAACAATGTGTCTTGAGCTTTTATATTAAATATTGATGATGATAAAATAGTCATGAATAAGAAAATCATTTATTTATTATCGAAAAGCACTACGTAGTGTTGACGATGGTAAAATTGGGCAAAATCTGAATTTCCTTTGGGGACTATTTTGCCTCACAATATCCTGCATATACCCCTCCGATATGGATGGATTCAAAGTAAAGGAATTAACTTTCAAAGTAAATTAATTAACAAGACATTTTAGACCAGTGCATCACTCATAACCATTTCATGTAATAACTTTGTGTGAGGAAGCTTATAGAGGTAGACATCTGGTGTCTGTCACCACTATTGTGAACAATTCTTACTCTCTAGAATGGAGAGTAAACAAATCTGAATGACTCTGTTTACATCTTAATCGTTTCGATTAATCGAGTTCCCCTTTGAGTGAATTGCTATACCACTTTGAGATACCACCTTATTATTTTGCAATACTTTCTCCTTATTTTGAGAAACTTTATAAGTGTGTGTGTGTGTGTGTGTATTTTTATTTATTCTCAAAGCATAAAGCATCTAAAATAATGACTTAGCATCTCAAGCTAATGAATAAGGACATAGCAATTCACTTAATGATGAAAAAAGAATAACTGGGTGCTGGAATGGGCTCCGTGCTTCCATACCTCCCACCCGAAATGCGGTGTGTTTTTTTATGTTCTGGTTGTATTTAGTTGTACGGCCTCTAGATGGCGCCTGAGGAACCATCCTGGGGTTGGGAGACATGAGACCCAGAAGTGAATCACTTCCTGTAGTGGAAGCGGCTGCATTGTTGACATGAACTAATTCTAAATTAGTGTAATACACAGCTAGCTTGCTAAGTAGCCGCCAAACTAGAAATAAGCTAAGGGAAATGATTTATGTACCACAGTCTGTATTTTAATCAAGACAATAAGACAACAAAGCCGCAATGTTTTTCTTTTCTGGACCTTTAAATGCTGCAACTATCAGCTCCGAGTTTATAGACGCTCAACGTTAGGCTAGATAGGCTAATGCTAGCAAGCTGTTTAGCAAGTTAGGCTAAGGGCTCTTGAATTAAAATAGCTATCTAGATAGTTTACAACTTGTCGATGGTTCGTAAGCAAGCGGCCAGTTCCTGGTACAGTGTTAAAGTTAGTATAACGTTACAGTAATAACTGTTTACAGCGTTGTTGTGGTTTGTAGGTGATCGAATCGGTTGTCCACGGCACTGTAACTTAACCCAAGTTGTAATTCCTCGCCCGTGTTAGGTTAACTAACCAACTAGATTTCTGTTGGTCAGTAACAATTTCTCAGTACTTCACCAAACGTGCTAGCACGGTCCACTTAGCAAATCTACTGGATTGCGTAATAACGTTACCGTTTATCTGGCTAGGCCTTTTTAATACAACTCAGAATACAAATTCATTCACAGCTCGACAGCTTAGCTGGACGGGCGTACGGTGTCGCTTTCTGTGTTCGGGGTAATTTCGCTGTGGCGCGTAGCCTGTCATCATGAGCTAAAGCTGACAAAATAGCTGAGCTTCTTTAGCTGCGCTGTTAACTCGAGCTCCGTCTAGTAGCTAAGCTAGTTAACCAGGTGTCAGTGAGACTGACTTGCACTCAGCTTTGCAGGCTAACTTAGTTAAGTTTCCGTCTGGGTCCTCTCTGGGTTTAACTGTCTTTTACAGTGATTCGCAATGTTCTTCAGTTCGTAAGAAACCCAGTACATTTCCATTAGCTTGTCCGCTGCAGAGTCTGGTTAACTACGCTGTTATTTCATGAGGTTGAGAAGGAGAGTGGGGAACAGCCATGATGAGCAAGTTGATGACACTGATAGTCCTGTCTGTGTGTGGCGGTGGAAGAGGAAGATGACAGTGTAGTGTAGAGGGGGAATGAGCTCATTCGGAGTCGACCAGAAGAAACTGCAACTCGAAGTACTGCTAGAAAATGCCCAGAAGAAAACAGTCAAATCCGCAGCCTGTGAAATGTAAGTACTGCCTTTAGGTAGGTGAAGCGTGTAGCTGGCTTAGTACGCATGTCATGTGCAGGACAAAGTTCTTTCCAGAGAGTGTCATCGTGTGTTTCAGGCTGTACTGGCCACATTGGCTCCTCTGTCAAGTCGAGTAGGTGACATTGCCTTCCTGTACATGCCTGTGGTGATTAGTTCTGAACTGTGGCTTATGAGCGTTAGTTGGGTAATTCATTTCAGTAAGGGCACACACTGTTTGAGTGGCATAAAAGACCTGTCTCTGGTAAGCCAATTTTTAGGCATATAACTACAATACATTTAGTTCCATAATTGAGATTGATTGATTACTAAGATTTAAACAACAGTTCGTATTACTGTGTGTATTAAATAAGACCTACCAGTTCTTATCTTGGGTTTGCTGAAACACCAGTAGTGTCTTCACTTAAAAAAATGTCCTGTTGGCCTCCCCTCTTCCTTTGTCATTTTTTCCTAGCTCCGTTTCCTCTAAACAAACCCCATCTCTGCCAAGAGCCTCGGAGCTAACCCATCTCTGACCTGCTTGTGTACCCCTCCCTGCATTTATCTGAATCCTTTCCACAGTTCCTTCCTCAGTCACTTACTCTCCTGTCCTGTCCTTTTCCTCCCTTGTGCTTCTCTCATGTTGGATTAAGAGCTTGCGTTTGTAATCTGGGATATGACACCTTCCTGTCATTTTGGCTGATCAAAACAGCTGTAACTTTGAACATTTCTACTGTGCGTCATAAAATGACCCTTTATTTTTTACTCTTTATTTTAGAATGAGTGTGTATTGGAAATCATGACACTAAAGCCACCATAGCACAAAATCTAAAACATTTTAGACACAGACAAAAGTGACTAAATTCTAATCAAAGATTATAGAGAAACAAAGACTTTTGTCTAAATGATTTTGTGATATGAGTAATGCTTAATTATGACCAGGCACAAATGCTAAAACATGTTTGATTTGAGGTTTGTTATAAATACATACTATAACATATCTTTGCTGTCAGAAAATAAGACGTTTGTGTCCTGATTATTATTTATTTATTTGATTATTTTTTGCTTTGTGACTTAACCAGTTGCTGTTTAAAATTGCATGCTGAAGGGGCCAGTAGAAATGGTCTAAAATAATGGCACATTTACTTATCGCTGCTGTCGGAAGAAAGCCTCGTATCTCCATTTTTGTCGTTTTTCAGTTTTTCACGTAATCTGAAAATGCTTGTTGTCCTTTAAATACTGTTTAAATTTCATAATGAATGGACCAAAAGAACCAACCCAAAACAAATGGGAAAGACGTCTGGTTCCATTGCCTTACATTAAAAGTAAAGTATGTTTTTTCCTTCTCCTGTAAAGTTACCATTTTGGAGATATGAGGTTTTCTTCTGACAACAGCGTTATATTGCAAGTTGTGAACTTATTTCTTGGGTATACAAGGTTTTGTTCCAACAGCAACAATGTCCCTTTCGTGCTAACCTAATCTTGTTGGTTTCTCAGTGGGATCTGAGGATGGTGTTGGTGGTGTTAACCCAGAGAGCCTGGTCCTCGAGAGTGATTTTCTCCTTGGACAAGATTTGGCGTTTGGAGAGAATGACTACAAGATCATAGGATTTGAGAAAGACTCTGGTTAGTAATGCTTAGCATCATTTCAGTAGTTTCTTCTAAATTTAAACATTACGTAGAACCACCCACATTCATTTTACAACTTATGATGAAATGTGTTATGATACTGAGCAAAATCATCTGGGGATTCTTTCCAAATTCAGTGACTGCTGACATGGGAATTACAGCATATGCCTTCAGTGATGAAGACTGCTCCAGTTACAACCACCTCAGCATGGAAAGTGACTTTGAAGACCCACGAGACACTGAGAGTGAACGGGAGGAGATGAGCAGGGATGCTGGCTTCACAGCCTACCTCTCCTGCAGGAGATGCGGCCAACTTCTTGGGGACCCTCTTAGTGGAGCTTTGGACATAGCAGGGCTCTACTGCCTCCGATGTGAAGGTGAAGAGAGGAGCACAGAACAGGAGGTTAGACGGAAAGAGGAGGTTCTGCCTGCGGAGGGCTCCAAAGAGAAAGGGCACAAAGGGAGGTCTATGGCCAATGGCACCTACAAAACCTACTCCTGCAAACTGTGCAGCTTTACCTCACGCTACTCCAACCACCTGAAGCGGCACATGAAAACGCACAATGGTGAAAAGCCTTACAAGTGCCAGCACTGTGCATATGCCTCAGCTCAACTGGTTAACTTACAGAGACATGTGCGTACACACACTGGGGAGAAGCCTTATAAGTGTGACTATTGTACATTTGCCTGTAACTCCCTTGGCAACCTTAAGAGGCATCAGCGCATGCATACTCAAGAGAAGTCCAACAAGTGCAGCCAATGTGATTTCTGCACAAGCAGTAGCCAGACCCTAACGAGGCACATGGTGAGCCACAAGACAGATGTCTCAACACCCACAGTGGAAGGTATATATATGATCAGTTTGCTTGATCTCATTCCGGTAAAAACAGACAAATATCTCATTTTGACTTTTTCTCTCTTTTGAATTTGCTTTGCCTTTTCATAGTACCCAAAAGTATGTAGAATTTGCAAGATGAAGATTTTTAAATTAATGAATTACTGATCATCGGACTGGGAGGTATTTCTAGTTTGAAAGCTTCTCTTAGTCTTGTTGGCCAAAGAGGAACTACTCAGTGTATAGCATGCATTTAAACAGTAAGTGTGAAGGGAAGTAACAACTGTTGACTTCCTAAAACTGGATTCCCCGGAAAGAGGAAGAAGCTTATTTTGCTCTTGTCTCACTGAAAGCCCCTCCTTTTTCTCTCTCTCTTTTTTTTTCCTCTCTCCAGAGGCTGTGGTGTCTGATCTGACTCTGCACATTAGTGGTGATCCAGACTTCCTGCATAGCTATGGCAGCCTGCGTGCCGAACGTCATGCCCCCAGCCTGCTAGACACAGAGGAGCTGGGCCAGGAGCCAGATCCTGGGCTGCCCGTGCTGCTTTTTCCCTTCACCTGCCGTGTTTGTGGCTCAGTGTTGGAGGACGAAGAGGGCGCGGCCACGCAGATCTGCGGCAAGTGTGCCCTGGACATGCTGTCTAAAGGCTCCCCCGCCAGCCCGGACAAAGGAGACAAGCTGTACTCCTGCTCTTCTTGCAGCTTCATCACACAGTACCCCAACCATCTAGCCCGTCACATGAAGACTCACAGTGGAGAGAAGCCCTACAAGTGCACACAGTGCAATTATGCATCAGCCCATTTTGACAACCTGAAGCGGCACCACCGCGTGCACACGGGCGAGAAGCCCTATAAGTGCCACCTATGCGACTATGCCTGCGGAAACCTGGCCAACCTCAAACGGCACGAGCGCATCCACTCAGGTGCCAAGCCCTTCCAGTGTGGCGTGTGCAACTACAGTTGTAACCAGAGCATGAACTTGAAGCGCCACATGCTGCGTCACACTGGCGAGAAGCCTTTCAAGTGCCAGGAGTGTGCCTATACCACAGGACACTGGGACAACTACAAGCGCCACCAAAAAAAGCATGGCCATTCCACTGAAGGGTGGATAAAAATGCCATTACCAGAGAAGGAAGAGGAAGAGGAGGAGGGGGAGATGTAGTAGAATAATGAAATGTGGATGAAGTCAGTTCCCCCTTTTAGGAGCTCTTGTCTCCTGCTCTTAAATTCTAACTGATGTTGCCTTAATATTTTCACAAAACAAAGGGGCAGGCTACACATGACAAAAGTGCAGTTTTACATTTGTGCCTTGTATAGGGTTCTGGAAAATATCCGTAGCAGTTAACTATTATCTGTCTTGCACAGCCAGCAGTCTCAGTAAATGTGTCTGGAGATTGGTTGTAGACAAGCTTTGAAAGGGGTTCAGAAAGACAGTACAGCAAATAAATTGCAAGAGACAGGCAAGAAAAGCACAGCTAGCTTGAATTAGGTGAATTTTCTGCAACCCCCTGCATTGTTTGAGCTAGACTGCATTTGGCATACAGACCCTTCAGATCAAATTTAATACTCATACAAATTTGATTTAAAGAATTTGAGCATTGTTGAATCTGTCTGCCATTATCGATTGTAGATCAATTTGATGAAAGACTTGAAGACTTTAGTTCTACACCTCTGTCCTTATACATTCTCTGTGAATTACTGAATGAAAGAGTATTGCAATAAATTGAATTACTCACCCTTTCCAGGTTGATGCAGCAGCTATTTGTATGTTTGTTTGTTTTTTCCTCTGTAATGGATTTGATTACACTGAAAACCTCTGGTGGCTGCTAAATTATGTAGATGCACAATGACAGTAATGTCTAGGTGCCTTGTTTGGGAGGTGACACACACCATTCCCTGATTTTACTGTATCAGGTGCCACTGCAACATTGCTGCACTGATGTTTTAGGGGGGTGGGGGGTTCGGTTCCTTAGCCTCGTGTTTTTTCCAGGGCACTAGAGGGACACATGGTTCTTTCTATATGTGTGTGTTGGTTTTTTTTTTTTTTTTTTGTGATTAACTTTCAAATCATGTTTCTTGTTCATTTAGTTGGCATGAAACCTACTGTGAAACGATATCCATGAAAAGTGGTGGGCCTGTATTTTTTGTTTTGTTTGGGGAAGAAATGTTTTTTTTTCTTTAATCTGGAGTGTGCAGATCTGCAAATTGAGAGGAAATAAAAGGGACCACTTTTTTTATTTTCATCACTTTATTGATGCAGTCACAGATGTTACATTTCTAAAACGTATCTGTGTTTGTAGGTGTAGATGGTTATCAGTTTCTGCTTGTTGTGCATTGTATTTTTGTTACACAAAAGGGCATAGCATTTATAAAATGGCCATGAAGATCGTTAAAAAAAAGTCATTCAATGATATCAGGGACTACATTAAGACATTTTATGCATAATAATGAACATGTGATGTTTGGTTTGCTATATATTGTTCAAAATGATTATTTATGTACTGTATATTATTTTTGTGGTTTGCCTTTGCTTTGTTGGACTGAGGACTTGTCAAGTGACCTTTGGCTTTATAATAAAACACATTTTTTATTTTTTACTACAAAATGTCTTTTTTTTTTTTTAAATATATATACTTAATTGTAAATGAAAGTACTGCAGAGAGGAAGCTGTTCATCCTTTTGTATTTGCTACTGCTTGCCTCTAGAGAGCAGTATAGAGCTTGTAAGATGTAATTTTGACAAGGAGAAAACAATGTTATGTGCCTAAGCAGTACATGTGAGAACACTGTAACCTGAATTTCCAAGTGAGAAGGAGTGTAATATGTGCAGTGATCCAGCAGAGGACTGTCTTGCGGGCTGAAATCACGGCGCAGTAGCTGGTTGAAGGGGACCAAACCTCACTAAGACTCCTGACTTGGTTCCGTTTTACCAGCCACTAAGATGTGCTGCCCGATGAAACGTATGTAGGTATCAGTGAAAAGGTGAGTAAGTGAGTCAAAGTGTAGAAGAAAGTGGTTTTTTTGTCCATTGTTACTGGCCATTGTCCATGTTTTTGGATCAAAGTGAGACATGCCCATCTTGAAGCACTACCTTAATGATTTACAGCACAGTTGTCCATTAATGGATTAAAAAAATATTAAGAAAAAAATGCCCCCCACAGCTAACTTATTATCCCACAGCTAGAGCACCATCTGCTATTCAAACGGTTTATGAGGCTGTTTTAAAGGCCTCTTGAAAACTGAAAGCCAATTCCCTGAAAATATTACTTTTCTTATGATTGTTTTTCTTTTTTTCATTGCAGCTAAGACACAGAGTGAGTAAATAGATTTGCCATTATGTCCTGTATGGAAACAGCTCTCCCAAATTAGCCTCCTCCCACCTGTCCCTCTATTTATAAGAGTGAACTCTTCTCAGGGGCTGCACCTGTGTTCTGTCACTCAGCCCGCACCATCACTGGCTGTATAGGATGCAGCTTCGCTAGTGACTATTAGCATGCTTGTCATGGAGAAAACTTTGCCTACATATATATATATAATCTCATGATCCTTCTCTGCTGACTGTGTGCTGTATGGATGACCTGGAACTGACTTTGGCATTCCTTACATGCAAGAAAAAGGAAGATGTCAGATAAAAAATGCTTACAAACTGTACATAAGAAAATAGTGTACTTATTTGCAGTATTCCAAAATGGCAATAAAGTTATTGTTTAAATATTTTTAAACTCTTATTTCATTAGTCAAGTTCTATGATATAAAATATTTTTAAAAATATATTTTGCTGGGTTTCTCTGTAGATTCCATATCAGGCCTTGTAAGATATTCTTCGAAGTGTCAGTCCCTCTGAAACCACACACTTCCTTACATTCCATAGCTGGATTCATTATATGGGGATATAAGGAAGTATGTTGCCTCAAGAGAGTAAGCACTGAATTGTTCTGTCCGTTGTATGTATCTTATAAAAATAAGCCAAGTGTACAAACTCTACATGTTTTACTAGTCCCAGAACATGAAATGTTAGTTCACAATGGTCTATAAATTCCAGAAGAGCCGTAGTAAAATGGAAAATGCTGTTAAACACAAGCAGTTTGTAAATATGAAATATGTATAATTTTAGGTACATTTTTAAAAATCCTTTAATATTGGTCACCAGTCCCTTAATCTGCTCAGTTCCCTTTTGTCACAGGGTTGGCGTTTTTAGGAGAATTCATATTCTGCTATACATTTTGTGGACAGCACCGTCATTCACTAGAAAGTTGTTTGACATTTTAACCTTCACTGATCTACCAAAATCAGCCATAGTGTTTTAGTGGTTTAGTTGAAATACACCTGAATATAAAGACATTGTCAAATGAAGGACCGCTCCTCATGCTCTTGGCACCAAAACAGATGCAAAGTAACAACTGCTAGGAAGATGTAACCAGCAGAAATCTCCCCCTTCATAACGAAACACCTTTGAATCCGAATGCAGTGAAATGACTTCACTGGCAACCAGTTTAGATGACCACGTTACTTGCCCATCCCTTGAAAGACGGTCCCTCACCAGAAGTACACTCAGATACTAAAAGGTCCAGTTTGTCCACCTCTGTCTGTTCCCCTGTCCTCTTCCGTTCATATCCTCCTCTGCAGTGGACTGCTGGACTGAATCCAGGCCAGGCTTGCCTTCTCTGCCTTTTCTATGGGCTGCCCTCCCCCTCGCTGGCGGCCATCCACCTGTCAGTGTCCTTTAGAGGCCTGGGCCTCTCCTGCACCTCCTGTTCCCAGGCCTCAGCACTCTGACAGGGCCGGCCAGCCTGTGAAATCACACCTCTCAGCTGTTCACACTACACTTGAGACACCCTATACCCCACTGGCCACTCTTCCACAGAATGTCAATGACTCCTTAAAAAAGGAGGGCTTCTGGGGGCAGGGTGGGCTGGTAGACAACTGTGAGGAGCTTTTATTGGGACAGTAGATCAGAAAATGGTTCCAGGGGCACAGCTGAGAAAGAAGGTTATATTTTAAGTATGGCATACTGACACTCAAATCTCCAGACAGCCCTAGACACTTTGTCTTGTGTGCTTACAAACAGTCTAAGCTAATAAACTCAGAGTTGTCCTTTACAATGTTCTTTGAGATTGTAGTTTGTTTGTTCTGTCTGTCCATCCATCCATCCATCCATCTACTCACTACTGCTAAGTTTCCAAAACATCATTAGAGGAATGAGACTCTTAACAACAATGCAAGAAGTTGTAGCCTGGAGGGAATCAAATCTGTGTCTTAAGGCAAAAGATAGCAACCCCCCTGGATTAGATTTTAAATTAGATTTGAATTTAGATTTTTAAATTAGATTAATTTTTGATTAGTTAAATGGTCATTTACTCTGCAAAAAAATGATAGCAAGTGAAGTCATCTCAAATCAAATAGAGACCTAATATTTCATTGGTAAAATATAATAAGATTATTGAAATTTTGTAGACTTTTTTAATTGTATTAAAAATAATGCTTGAAAAATATAAAGCAAAATCTGTCAATATATTGAAATAATGTTGTACAGAGAAACATAGAATGTGACAACATTGCGTTTCTTTGCGGCGCTTGGATCACTTTATTTGATTTTCCCTCTCAACATACAGAAGAACTTTCTCTTCTAATGTAGGTTCTCTCCCAACTGTCTTATTTCATGCTATTGTGTCTCTATGCAATTATGTCATCACATCATGACAGGGGACTGCATGGAAATTACTGAAAATGACTGTTGCAATCACAAATAGGAGCTAATAAAAAATGTATCTAAATGGGTCTGAAAGGACGTGTAGCTGCCAATAAGCTGCTACTGAAAAAAAGAAGCAGACATCAATCAAAGACTCTGCTAGAGTTCTCAGAACCCCAGAGCCCAGACCTCAACACCACTGAATGTGTTTGGGATTACTTGGATTACGTGAAGCAGAAAATGCAAAAATACTGAACTTCAGAGGTGTGAAAAAAATATCCAGGCAGCTTTCTTTGATAAACTGAATATTGTGCATGTCAGGAATTCTATTTTGTCTCGTCATTTTGTGCAGTGGTATCATCATTTCTATTTGGAGCAAAATGCCACTGCTTGTGTGCAACATACACATAAAGAAAGGCCTTAAATGTGGACTTGATTTTGTTAAAGGTCTGTCAGGTGAGATCATCAATGATGATAGTTTGGAACAACAGAGCTGCCCACTGTTCCAGGAGGTTAGAGCAATGAAAGCTTCTCCAGTGTTCATCAGTGAATCAGAATCCCTAAGGCATCTCAGTAAATGTAGTGTTATTGTTTCAAAGAGAGATAATGGGCTTCTCACCTTATAAAAACTCCTACAAGTTATAAAATGTATATAATTTACAGAACTTACAAATAATTCTGGATCTAAAAAATGTACAAATATAGAATAAAAATCAGTCATCTCTCATAATTTACTAGAGGTTTGATTTGATATCTCTGTGCACCTGCATGCCCTTTAAACAATAGTATTGTTTTACCATGAAGCTTTCACTTGTGTCCCAGTATACTTAGTACAGATGGAATATTTTGAATTCAGGCTCACAAGCAGCTTTATGGCACTCTGTGAATGGTGCTCCAGCTCTGATTACAATGACTGAGTAGCTGCAGTTGAGCAGCACAGCTGAATGCACCAGATGAACTCCTATGAATTTCACTCTTTCCATTTCAATCATTTCATCCAGTGGCGTTCAGTAGCTCCTGGATCACATGCAGGGGTCCATCCAGGGCTGAAGCTGGAAACAAGAGAGCACAGGAAAATGTAGACATGGAGGCATATGCCTCATGGCTGCTAAGGTCAACACCTGTGCTCTAAACTCAGCAAGGGGAGAGAGAGAGAGAGAGAGAGAGAGAGAAAGAGAGAGAGAGCGAGAGATAGAGAGAGCAAGAGAGAGAGACAGAGAGCGAGAAAGAGAGAGAGAGAAACAGAGAGAGGAAGAGAGAGAGAGGGAGAAAGAGAGAGAAAAAGAGAGAGAGAGAGCGAGAGAGAGAGAAAGAGAGAGTGAGAGAGAGAGTGAGAGAGAAGGAGAGAGAAAGAGAGCGAGAAAGAGAGAGAGAGAGAAAGAGAGAGAGAGAAAGAGAGAGTGAGAGAGAGAGTGAGAGAGAAGGAGAGAGAAAGAGAGCGAGAAAGAGAGAGAGAGAGAAAGAGAGAGAGGAAGAGGGAGAAAGAGAGAGAGAGAGAGAGGGAGAAAGAGAGAAAAAGAGAGAGAGAGAGAGCGAGAGAGAGAGAGAAAGAGAGAGTGAGAGAGAGAGTGAGAGAGAAGGAGAGAGAAAGAGAGAGAGAAAGAGAGAGAGGAAGAGGGAGAAAGAGAGAGAGAGAGAGAGAGAGAGAGAGAGAGAGAGAGAGAGAGCAGTTATAAGATAAGCTCATAGTCATTAGACACAGTAATATTGAAGCCCAACACTGGATCTATTTCAGTTCTACACAGAAGCTGAAAATAGGCTTGGCTCGCTTTGTGTGTGCACTTTCCCCTGTCAGAATCCCCGAGGAATCACCATGAAATATTTGATTAAGAAGATCTGCTGAATAGACTTTGATTACGGCCCAGTGACTCTGACACACTCTCTGTGCAAGGCTTCCTCTCCAGTTTAATAGCCCTATTGGCCACAAAGAATCATACAGATTCCCAAATTGGTAATATGATATTCACATTAACTACTGCTGCTTTTTCATTTCATTGTTGCAATTTTCAACCTTTTTTCTTGTACATTTGAAAATTGTGTGAAGCTTTCCTGATAAATAGGCCAATATAAATGGATCAAAATGACTTAGCATTAAATAGTTTTATGTTAAGATCACATTTTCATTCTCCTATAAAAGTTACCACACTGTGGATGTAATGTGTTATTATAACAGTGATTGCGATGCAGCTGTTAGAGACATCAAACAATTCAGACATCTTGTTCCTATCACCACAGACTCCGTAAGTGTCTCTGGAATAGTGCATTTCACATCTAGCTACTCTGAATGACTTTGTTTACATGTTATCCATTTTATTTGGCATGGTTGCTAACTGTGTAAGCCGCATACTGTATGTGGTGCTTGAAGTTTCAGCACCCACAACATGAAATGCTTTCCCTGGATGGAAACACAAAATGCAAAGAAAAAGAACATTGTCATGCAGCATGATGAATAGACCAATACAATAATTGTAATTCTGTTCAGTTATTATTTTTATTGACTCAACACACCCTGTCTTTACTCCAGCATTTTTATTTTTCTTAAAATAAGAACAAAGGTACAAATATGTCCCTCACCCCTGGCAAGGTGAATGCAGTGTACATTTAAAACAAAATTGGACCAGGTGGTATATTTTGTGGACAAAAATACACTTTTTTTCTGACAGATTGTTTTGCTTACTCTGCAGAATTACATAATGATTAACGCATGGTCCTGGGACATGGGCTGCTACTTTCAGGATTGTTAACTGTGTAACTGCTGAAAAATATTAATAAAATAATAGAACTTTAAAGTATGCTATTTTGAGAGCTGTAGAGACCTTGTGTTTGCTTGATGTAGGAAGCACTAGCCTTTTGCATTTGTCATTGTCCTATGTGATTGATGCAGTCATGCTTTGTTGATTACTAACAGCAGTTGCTGTATCAGTGACTTAGCTGTGTTGCTGTCTTTCTCCACATTATAACGATTGCATTATCAATGTACACTCACCGGCCACTTTATTAGATACACCTTGCTAGTGAGAGGTTGGACCCCCTTTTGCCTCCAGAACTGCCTTAATTCTTCGTGGCAGACTTTCAACAAGGTGTTGGAAACATTCCTCAGAGATTTTGGTTGGTTATGTGAGTTACTGTTGCCTTTCTATCATCTCGAACCAGTCTGCCCATTCTCCTCTGACCTCTCACATCAACAAAGCATTGTCATCCACACAACAGCTGCTCACTGGATATTTTCTCTTTTTCAGACCATTCTCTGTAAACCCTAGAGATGGTTGTGTGTGAAAATCCCAGTAGATCAGCAGTCTCTGAAATACCAGCCCTCAAAGTCACTTAAATCACATTTCTTCCCTATTCTGATGCTCGGTTTCACTTCAGCAAGTTGTCTTGACCACCTCTACATGCCTAAATGCATTGAGTTGCAGCCATGTGATTGGCTGATTAGCTATTTGTGTTAACAAGCAATTGAACAGGTGTACCTAATAAAGTGGCTGGCGAGTGTATATCTACAAGCCCAAAGGGAATTCTGCTGATTTTTTAACCGTTCTGCATAAATCAGCTGTTAAGATGTAAACAGAATCATTCAGAGCGGCTTGATGTGAAATAGTGAATTATAAAGAAATTTTAACAACTTTCTTTTCAATGATGCTGCAAGGAACCAGGGGTCACATTATTTGCATGTCTACAATGCAAATAATGCCATTTTATTTACTATCCAAAAAGACCAGTTAACCTAAAAGTCTTCTGAGTTTCCTTATGTAATACTGGTAATGGTGACCTAGTCATAAATTTGAAAAAAAAAAAATCAAATCAACACCCTGCCTGTACATCTCTGCTATGAACAGCTTTTAAAAAAAGATTTTTAGGCCAAAACCTTCTCAAAACTAATGTAAAACAATGTTTCCGACGTCAAGCAACATATTCATAATTTTGTGTAGTAGCTTTATGTGTGGTGGTTTCTAGTGGCAATACACTCCTTCGATGTTTGGTTCCTATCACCACCAACAATCCTGCTTTGGTAAGTTGTATTATTTTATGCAAATGATACTGTAATAGTGATTTATTGCTACATCAGGCCTTGACAGGACTTCACAAATGACTTATTCACAGGCGTGTGCTGACTCATTAGGGCCTGCAGTGCATTAAAGTAAGGGAAGCCCCTGTGCATGCTGGCCAGTTGCTGGCCCTGAGGTTGATACAGCTGTTCACTAAGGGCCACACGAACAGTCACTTAAAGGCCTGCCATTGTGTATGCTCCTATCACAGAGGTCAAAGGTACTGCAATCAACAGCTTAAAAACAGGTGGTGATTGTGACTGGACGTAGCATGTGCCAGTTTTTCCTAAGTTGGACAGGCTTTTACACCATTTGACAAATTAGGCTGTGTGTATTCACCTCCATGTGGGGTGTGCCTTTTTACTTGGTGAGAAGAGTAATAGATAATTCCTCACTTAGCTGTAGTATTTTGGGTTCTTCTGAATGAATAAAGGCACAAGCTGAATTAAGCTTATAAACCACAGCGCAGTTACTCATTAACTACACTCTTAAAAATAAAGGTGCTAAAAAAGATTTAAAATACGTCCATAGAAGAACCACTTTTAGTTCCCTAAAACAAACAAAAAAAAACTTTCAACAGACCTCTGAAGTTGTGTATCATTCTGTAACCAGTGTCATGTAATAACTCTGGGTTTAAGACACATTTCTCTATGACCAAAATGAACAGGATTCTCAAAGATTGCTGCTATTGTGTCCTGTGGTAAACTAGAATGTTCCAAACCTGATACATTTTGTCTTGCGTACTTTTTTCCTCTAAATGTAACTGGATCCTCTGATTTACAAGGTTATTAAGGAGTCAAAATATGAACATTGCTACATTCGTGCTAATAGCAAAGTAACACTCCTGGACATTGAAGCAATGTTGTATTAAAGCAGATCTACTGTTAAACTTTAACACTATTATATAACAACACCAGCTACTCCACTACTACCAAAACAACTTATTCCCACATTTGTCAAAGCTTTTTGGTTTGCGGTACTTTTGTGACATTGCCAGTCTTAAGATGTCAGTGCAGTGTACAACCATGTTAATCTGCATATAGCAAATTTCAAGTTTAAATTCCTTGACAACCTCATAACTCAGAGGATCCAGTGACATTTAGATGGAAAATCTATGTAGGACAAAGCATATCAGATCTGGAAGCATCTCTGTTTTGAAATGAAGCTTACATTGCAGTTTAGAGTTCTTGAAATGGGCATGAGGTGACTACAGGTGACTCACAAGATGACTCCAGTGAACTATCAATTGTTCTTAAATTAACCATTTCTGTAAATGAGATTTGATTGACAGTATGACAGACGTTCAAAGAATCTCCTCATAACGTACAGGTTCCATACTAGTAACAGGCTTTTCCAAGAAAGAAGTATGTCCAAAGTTTTTATGAAGGTTCATTTTTAAGGGTGTTCTATAAGTTATTCAGTGGTTAGTTACTACGTAACTGGCAGGGTATATCCTGCCTTCCGCCTAATGACTGCTGGGATAGGCTCCAGTACCCCCCCACAGCAAAATAACTTTCAGTCCAGTTTGTAGTGGTAGTCAAGATAGTGGTTATGACATACCTAAAATTAAAATGATCAAATCAACTTTATCTGGCCACCAATTTTCTGAAAAGTTAATAGGTTTATAGATTTAAGTTGTAAAAAAGTACAGACTGAGTGACACGTGAAATGAAAAAACAACAATCTTAGTAAAATGTTGGGCAAGTCTATGAAACTGTACTAGAGAGAGTCATCCAAGATATTCCCTCATTTAGTGTTTGGTTTATGATGAAAAGCACTATCTAACACGTCAGTCCACAATCTCCCATAGGTGTTTGACTGGGCTGTGATCTGGTGATGGCAAAGGCCTTATATGATTCATGGTACTTGCATCCTGCAGGCATGGCTATCCTGGAAGAAACCAACCCTACCAGAATAGAAATGTTTCATCACAGGATGAAGATAAGCCAGAATAACTTTGTACTGATTAGCAATGACGCTTCACTATAAGTGGACCTAAACCATGTCAACAAATCCCTACTAGAGCTTAAGCATTGATGCCTGTGCTGTTCTCTTGGTGTGTGTTACACATGCACTCACCCACTCACCGAGAACATGGTGGAGGATGACTCTTTTTAAATTTTTCAATAGGCCAGTGTCTGTGGTTTTGGCCCTACTGAGCTTTAAAATGAGCTGTGATCTTTGCTGTTGACCAGAATTAGATCTAAATGCAAATGTCACTTTAGTCATCGTATCTTTTGAAACACAAGTTCAATATTCGTTGTGACTGAAGCTTCCACCAGCCATGCCTCAATAATGAACCCTCCCTGAGACATGAGCAATGATATGTACAGTGACTTATACCACAGGAAAACAGCTTGAAATGCAATGTATAGATAAGTAGACCATTACAGAGCTCTGTTACTAAGACAGCCCCTCCCTCCCTCATGCCACAGTTGAAGGGGCAGCTGGGCAATGGCCCCACCTCAAGTAGGACATGCTGAGGCCATTACACATGGTCTGCAGAGCAGAGCAGGTGGAGCATGACCAGAGAACTGGCCTCCTGT
Source organism: Pygocentrus nattereri (assembly GCF_015220715.1). NCBI lineage: Eukaryota > Metazoa > Chordata > Actinopteri > Characiformes > Serrasalmidae > Pygocentrus > Pygocentrus nattereri. The sequence goes on along the minus strand of NC_051220.1, from coordinate 29,534,195 downwards.
AGCAATGTCACCTCTCTCCAAGGCCAGGCTTTTCAGCTGGGATGTGATTAGTGTCTGTTTCTCATATGCCCCATCGTTTAAGTTCCTGCGAGCTTTGGAAGGGAGCAGACATGCGCATTTAGTGCATTATCCAAATCTCTGGCATGCCACACAAGTCCTACTGTTTGCTCTGGCCCACGGCTGCTGTTTCTTCCCTTGACTACTTGACAACAGTTGTGAGTTCATTTGTTTTAAAAGACACATTTTACTTCACATCCAAGTGATTTCTGTGATCTGTGGAGTGACAAAGCAAAATATGTGTGACAACGCAGCTAAATAACTATCTAGAAAGTCTGTCAATCAATCCAGCATTATAGAATTTCATCTTAAACCTGAAACCAAACTACTGCTTAGGAAAAACACATTCTTGGCGAAAAGGGGTCTTTAAGGTACCAATAAAGATTATACAGTGTAGCAATAGTGGAACACATTTTGGTGCTATATGCATACTGAACTGGTTCAAAGCAAAAACACATTGTGAACTTTTTACCGGTTTGGACTTAAGACTAAAATTATTTTGCTTTGAGTGACCCTATGCATTAATTATGTTTATGTTACTAAAATAAATGATTGCCATTTCATCACTACCAAACTTCATCACAACACTGTCGAAACTTTTATTTCGGACGAGGCTGTTTCAGTAGTTTGTTCAGTTCAGTAGTTTCATATACTAGCCAGTATATGACAAGATGAAGAGTTGTAAACACATAAAATCATTATATTTTTCATTAAAACACAAAAGCCTTTTGCACTTAATTGCAGAGAATACATCTCAGTAGTGACAACTCGTAATGTTAACGCACTGATTTTCATATTTTGGGGCACATTTACTTCAAAACTGCTCACCGTGTGGCCATGTGAGGGACAGGGATGCAGTCTCACTTCCTGTTTTAAAATGCAGGGGTGTGACTAAAATAAGGCTCCACCTACGGACTAAAACTCTTTGACAGTGACATAAAAATGTGGGTAAGAATTTTTATTTAATAAAGGAACTCAAATCGAAATCTTTCAATTTCAATTTTAAATCATTCAAAAAGCTCTTTAAAAAAACAAATAAAGTATTATTTTCACAAGTTGAAATTTGGGGGTTAGGGTTCAGGAAAGCCACTTCCCAATAGAAAGTACTCTACAAATGATGATTCTGTGTATATTTAGTTTATTATTATCTCTATTAATGGCCTTGGGTTTAAATAGAACATAATGTAATCCTTGGAAATATGTTTCATATAGAATCAGGAGCTAAATTTAAGAAGCTATTCACAGAAACCTTAGCTTGTGTCTTTAATTTTATGAGGTCTAAACTGATTTTTTTCATTTTAGTTTGGACATTTAACCACTGTACATTTGGGAAACAATCAAAGTATCGATTTTCTTTCAGGGCCAGCTCTGAGAGCTTTACATTTTATTGATGAAGATTTTGTTCTGAGGCAGAGCTTTTTAAACAGGCTAGTTTTTCTTTTCTTTAAACAGCATAGCGTTCAGAATTTGGCTGTGTCTTGTTCAATGGCAGGAACTATGACATGCCTACTGTAATTGGCTGTTTCTTCGAAACAATACTGAAATGACTACTGGATTTTCCCTTGTTCTTTCCAGTTCATACAGATGTGTTTGAGTTTTACAGAGAAAAGTCAAAATAAAGTAATGAGTAATTTAATTACCTATTCCAGGAAATAATAAGATAACCTCATTACAGTTTGAGAGGAGTAATTAGTCATTTGTAATGGATTAATTTTTTGAGTAATTATCACAACACTGGCGAAGGCAATGTTAAAATGGCACATTTAAAAATAACCACTTTCTGAACTGCAAAGAACCATTTAAAGGGGAGTTCCTCTGGTTTTTAAAATATCTGCATTCCTCTGTCATGGAGATTTAAACAAAGCCATTCAGAGTATGTTAATGTGAAATAATTTATTGTAGAGAAACTGACCAATTTGGATGTCTTTACAGTGGTGGTGAGAGGAACCGGGGTCACAAGGTCTAGAACACAATTATAGCCATTTTATTTACCACCCAAAGCCTAAACATCTTCAGAGTTTTTATACGTAATGAATGTAAATGAATAGCCATTGGGGTCTATTTTGCCTCACAGCACTCTGCATGCACATCTTTGCTGTGAATGGGTTCTAAAATATGCGATTCATTCCAAAATCTTCTCAAAACTAAAATAAAAAAGTCTCAGGCATTAGGACGTGTATTCATAACATCTTCATATAATAACTTTCTGTGGTGGAGCTTTTAGAGGTATTAAACTTATCAGACGTCTGGTTCCTATTTCCAACATTGTAAACAATTCTGACTCCCCTTAAAGCACTTAAGTGGGTCTTTGAGGTGTCATGGTTATATATATATAAGCACAGTCTTTACTAAAGAACTCTTGGAGAACACTTGTTAAAAGTGACAAGTCATCGACTGTGGATAGCGTCAAGGATTCTCTTCCTCTTCGAGCATGTGAAGTAAAGAATCTGGCATCAGTCAGGCGCAGCGTCTGTGCAGAGCAAGCTGTCCTGTGTGACGACTCTGACAGAGGCGAATTACACTCGACTCTCTCTCAACACAGCTGTGTGATTGACAGCTGCTATCATTAAGAAAGCCCGTATCTCTTTACGCCAACTTCAGCACAGCTCATTTGAGCATTCAACTCACTGCCATCTGCCAGTGCTCTCCTGTAGTTTTATGGCCAGTTGAAATATTTGCTTTTAAATCTCTTCACACCCCAGACTAGTTAGTCTTGTCTAATAATCCAGCCACAAATATTCAATAAGCATCTCTTAGAAATGAAACAAGTTGTTTCTGTTACTGTGCCTTTAAGACTGTTGTCTGTAAGGTATGTGTATTATGTGATACTGCTTTTCTGATTGGGTGCCCTGTATTGTGTCTTATTCAAAAAGCAGTCTGGTTACATCAAACTCTTTTATCTCAAAAAAGCTACAAAAATGAGGTTTTCCATGATATGGACTCTATAAAGTGAGAAATAATTTTAATTACATTAATAATATTCACCTCTCTCCTTGAAAACAGAAACAAAACGATGTATTACAAATAGCTGACAGTAAACATCCAACTCAACTTGAAATTAAATATAATTTCAAAGTACTTATCTTGGCTCGGGGAAAAATATTTCAGGGCCTTGTCTTGCTGTCTGTCAGAGTTCTAGCACTCAGCATGGATTCAAAAGGACATAAAATCAATAAATAAAATAGTTGCCTTATGCTAATCATTCATTTGTACTCAAAATAAGCAACAGAGTAATCTACCATCAAAAGCCTTGCATTTTCAGGTCACAGACTCTGTAAACTAATAATTTATGAAAAGGTAGCTGAGCTGACGATTGTTTTAAAAGCCTCTATAAGCAAAAAACTACAAAATTTAAGAGGCAACAAGTAAGTTTTTGATCAAAAACGGGACAAATGAAAATCCTGTTAGAATTTACATGTAATAAAGCATGTGTGACTGTCTCATGTAAATAAACTATAATTGTAATTGTAATTGACCATGGATAAATTATTTACTGGGATAGATTCTGATTACAAGGGGCCATGGGGGGGCCCAGATCACAAGGCCCGAAATAGCTCAAAGACTGGGGACTGTCCACCGCAGCTGCAAAATTTAAATGCACAAAAACCCCTTGGAAAATGTGATAACTATAAATAAATGAATGAAATAAACTAAATAAAGCCCTTTTGTTCCATACCCAGCCACTATAGTTAAAATTAATTAAAAGCACAATAACCCTAAACATATAGAGAAACATTAATTTTTTGCAGCACTGATTATTGTCTTAGCTACTTTGTTTTCAGAATTTTTTTTGTCAGGTCATAGGGGTTAGAACCTCCAAAAGCACTTGTGTCCAGCGGCCTTGTAAGACCTTGATCCATCCCTGCCCTCTCTTCAGGGTGGATTTAGAGATTCTGGGGCTCAAAGCAAAAGACTGGAATGGGGCCCTCTAGATGCACAGTTTTCAGTTAGTTGAGGTTCTGTGCTCCCGACTGGTGCAACCATCTACAGAAAATGTCCTGAAATAATAAAATAATCTTAAGTCTAGACTAAATATTATACTTAATTTTGCTTTTTTTCAGCATTCAGAAAAAACGCTAACATAGTGAAACAATATGGTACAGAGTAACATAGAAATGATGTAATGAGTAATGAAATTACTTTTTCCAAGAACTAATGCAATCCTAATACAGTTTGAGAGAAGTAATTTTTTTAGTAATTACTCAACACTGGCACCATCTGTGCTAACATAAATAACATTAAGGCCAGAACTACGTGAAAAATCAAAGTTAGCTCAAGTTTGCAAGTGTAGGGACAAACCTTTGGTTTTGCTCACTCTTCTCATGTTTCTCTGCTGTACTTGGATAACTTTATATGATTTTCCCTCTCAGCAATCAAAAACTCCCCTCAGTCCCCTAATTGGTGTTAATTGCCTTGTTCACTGGGCTGTCTTTGAGCTGTTGTGTCATTATGGAATAGTCTGTTATAACCATGATATATATATACCAGTATATATGATATGATAACCATGATATGATATATACCAGTATATATACACAGTATATATACACACTGTGTATATATACTGGTCACTTTATCAGAATTCCCTTCTTTTAATATCCACCTAGAGTTTATTAATGTCCATTTATTATGCTATATATTATGCTATATATATTGTTGGCCATCCTCAACCCTTCAACAGCAACTTTCCTTCAATATATATCAATGTTCATTGTATATTTATCAAAGTTCATTAAATATTTCCTGTTTGGCTTGCCATAATGCTCTATAATGCATAATGATGCTCAGTTTATAATTAGATAAACCATTTCTGTCCAGCATGTCCTAAGACAAGGTTGTTGACCTACAAACTATAAGCATATTGAAATTAAATGCAATTTTATGTTGACATAGCAAAGTCCATACATACTTATATGTTCTGTTATTTATTATCAATTATTAAATTGGATGTAAATGTGTAGCACAATTAAATGAAGTTTGTACAACTCATTAGAGTGTATTCAGTGTTTGTTTTCATTTCACACTTCCAATATTTTTAGATCATTCTCGAAGTAGTCTTTCTTTTTTTAGGTATTCTGAGTGAACTTTAGACAACTTCTTAGACTATCATGTCTGCCACATGAGACATTTGCATAGAGGCTTTCACCCATGTGAAGGTGATAAACAGATGTTTCCTGATGAAAAGAGAAGTTTAAACAGAAGAAAGAAGAGAAAGAGATGATATGGAGCTCCCATCATTGGTTTCACATGTTTTCACAGGTTTCACATCACTTGGATAGTATATTTCCTTAAAGACATATGTTATTCAAACCTGCAGAACACCTGTGTTTTCGTTACTATGTACTCTGCTAGGCTGCAGCAACTTAGTCCAATCAATACCACGCATTAGCTGTTTCAGTAAGATGATGAAAACATTAATGTTAACACATAACAACAACACACGTCAGCGAACAATTGTTTGAGATCATTAGGCTGTAGTTCCTGGGTGTGCCACTCAAGAAACGGTCTTGTAGTATAAGCTTATTGTTTTGCAAATGCATCATTGCATTCAAGATTCCCTTGAGTGACCAGTGCTGTAATATTAACTGTTTTTTTAAAGGGAGGAGTGGGGGAGCACCTTCATGTAGCTAATGTCACCCATAACAGCACCCATCAATGCTTCAGTGCTTTTGAGGACATGAGAGTGCCTCTGAGCATCAGTCAGGTTCATCACACAGAAGAGATCGACAGCATAGCCATCGTCAATGGGTTTGGTAAGTTATTACTCATTTAGTACAGCTGTGGTTTATTAAAAGCTACTTCTGAATAAAAACAAGACATAGGTGTATATATCCTGAGACATCATCCATGTCTGCATGTTCAAAATGTAGGTAATGATTAGAAGGTGGAACTTGATTCTCGTTAGCATGTAGCATGTAGGTGTGCTCTTCCTAACCCTGTTATAGCTATTTTTAACTGTTTCTTTATAAACAATCTTACTTGTACAAACCAGTTATTACATTGGACTGACATTTTACCTACTGCACACTCAAATGTAAAAGTACCAGAAAAGGGTTCTTTGGAGCGATGCCACAGAAGAACCTCTTTTGGATCCCTAAAAACCTTTCAATAGATGTTTTTTTTTTAAAAATTAGTTTTGCTAATTGGGCTGTGAGAAGGTGAAGAATCTTTTCTGAAGTTTAAAGGACCTGCAAACACTGCGAATATTCTTTACAAGCATTTCTTAATTCTGCTTCTGGTGATCTACAGCCCTGCGCAGTTTCAACTATTCTTCAGCCCAACACACCTGATCCAACTCATGAAGCTCACACTTGATGAGCCAGTTCAAGTGTGTTCAGTCTGTTCTGTAAGATTTTCCTATAATAGTATGTTCAATCGAGAATCATTAAAGAACATTTACTTTTAAGAATGTAAATGGATGATGTACCATTGTGGTGCTAAACACTGGCCCTCAACTTTGAAGACATGAAAACAAGCTCAAAATAAGAGTAAACTACAGTTAATTAATGTCTGTGTATTCCTTGTTTCATTCCTAACAGTGCACTTAATTTTATAAATGAAAAAAATGTATATATTTATATCGCTTTTCAGTTTTTGACCTAATTTGTAAAAAATACCTACTATCCCTTATATTGTGTGTAAATTTCATGATGAATGGACCAAAGGAAATGGCCCAAAATTACTTGGCAAAATGTCTGGTTCCACTGACTTACATTAAAAGGAAAGTATGTTTTTTTCATTCTCCTGTAAAGTTACCGTTTTGGTCCGACAGCAGTGTATATATATATATATATATATATATATATATATATATATATATATATATATATATATGTGTGTGTGTGTGTGTGTGTGTTTGTGTGTGTGTGCGTGTGTGTGTGTGTGTGTGTACCTATTATATATATATATATATATATATATATATATATATATAGTATGTTTGCTGTATGTAATATATACACACACACACACACACACACACACACACACACACACACACACACACGTTACAAAAACTTTTTTGTTATTTTTAAAAAAGGACAGTACATGCATCTTATATGGATATCTCAAAAGGTGAAAGACTAACTTTGAGAAGTTTTAGAAGTTCTTAAAAAGATGTGTTAATTAACTATTTATAAAACATGAAACATGAAATAACATAAGAGCATTATTGCAATTTTCTACATAGTGCCACTTTACATATACATAAACATAGACATATATACATATAAACCTAGCTGTCCAAAAAATGTTCTATTCTTCTGATGGTTTTTTAAATTACATATCAACATTTGTACCCTGTTTGCTGTTGTACTGGAACATCCCCATTTCCAAGAAAGCTGTGCAAAACGTAAATAGAAACAAAATTCAATTTTGTTACATCCATGTCAGATGTAAAAGAGGAAAATATGAGTCTCTGCGCTTCTATAAAATGGTTAACAGTTCTCAGATATGATCGACTCTTTGCTTTCAGCACAATTCACGCCCACAGCTGTACCCTGGAGACATTATCGAATTCCCTCGAAACAAGTATTTCTCCCATTTTGGAGTCTTCTATGGAGAGAGGGATGGAGTTCCTTATGTTGCACATTTGACATGCAGGGGTAAGTGGTACAGACACACATACACTCATACACATACATATACACTCACCGGCCACTTTATTAGGTTCAATTTGTTCAATTGCTTAACACAAATAGCTAATCAGCCAATCACATGGCCGCAACTCAATGCATTTAGGCATGTAGTGGTGGTCAAGACAACTTGCTGAAGTGCAGACTGAGCATCAGAATGTGGAAGAAAGTTGATTTAAGGGACTATGAACATGGCGTGGTTGTTGGTGCCACACGGGTTGGTGTGAATATTTCAGAAACTGTTGATCTACTGGGATTTTCACACACAACCATCTCTAGGGTTTACAGAGAATGATCCAAAAAAGAGAAAATACCCAGTGAGCGACAGTTGGGTGGACAAAAATGTCTTGTTAATGTGAGAGGTCAGAGGAGAATGGGCAGACTGGTTCAGGATGATAGAAAGGCAACAGTAATCAAATAACCAACCAAAATCTCTGAGGAATGTTTTCATCACCTTGATGAAAGTATGCCATGAAGAATAAGGCAGTTCTGAAGGCAAAAGAGGGTCCAACCTTTTACTAGCAAGGTGTACCTAATATAGTGGCCGGGGAGTGTACATATACAGTTCTTTTGGTACACCTCTTTGTAGCTATTCTCACTGGCCATTTTATCAGAAACACTAAGCATCCACACTGTAGGATCAAAGTTACTGACTGTAGCTCATCCGTTGCTGATTAAATGGAAATGAACCACCACAGGACCACAGCTGACTAGATATGATTTGTGGTAGATCATGGTGGACCATTCTCAGCTCAGCAGTGACAGTACTAAACTTTGCTATCTTTCAAACATCCTTTAGACTCGGACACAAAACTCCTGCTCTTCGGTCGAGCTTTGAACTCTGCTGTAAAGCTGGACCCACTTGACGTAGTTGGGAAAAAATATAAAGTGAATAATTACCTGGATGATAAACACCCTCCTCGAGACTTCTACTCCCACATCAAGCCTGAGATTGAAGACGTGATGACTAAAACCATCACCTTCGATATCCTGTTTCACAACAGTGAACATCAAGCAACACTGTTACGCTACGGGGTCAAAAAGTCAGAGCAAGTGAGTCATGAATTTTTTGTGACTTTAGTAAGAATGTTTGCTTTATTTAATACCATGCACAAAAATTCAGATACTGCCATGGAAATGAACATAAGCAGGCCTACTGTCACTAGATGGTCTCAGTTTGATAAAATGCCAGACAAGATGGACAGCTGCTCATTAGAAATGAAAAAGTAATTATTGTTATTAATTATTTTCTTTCAGATTGAAAAAGTCTATGCGAAGGTAGTTCCCACCTGGCGTCAACCGTTTGAGAAGAAAAGGTTTTGATTCAGAAGTTTATCTTGATCTGGACCTTTACAGAGATGATCTTTACAGGACGACTGACTTCTCTTTTTCTGTATTACATTTACAATTGTGTACCATTCACATCATATAGACGTATCAACAATGTAAGCTATTCTCAATTGTAAAGTCAGAACAACAAGGGGAACATGTAGAGTAGATTCTTCAATTTTTTTCATACCTTTTCTACTTGGACTCTCACACTAGTCAGTTACTCAGTATCTCCACTTGGGGTCACAATTGACACATTTAATGTTGTTCTGAGGGAGCATTTCACACCAAGGCCACCATTTACTAAAAGAGTTCATACTGTGGAGCTTGGAGGAAGTGACTTACAAATTTATTTTCAACACTGAAACTGGAGAAAACAAGTCAGCAGGACTAGTGGTTGCTTCACTTTGGGAACAGAAAGCAAAATGTTGGTAAAAACCCTGTCTAACTTTGAAAAGGTGAAAAAGGAAATATGAGAAAAAGAGTACTTCATGGTTACCTAAGAAATGTATATATACTTTTTAAGCGTAGTATTTGCCTTCCTATCCCACATTACCAAGTCACATGACTTTTGATTCACTAGCAGTTTGTGTAAAGAAAGGTTAAAGCTGCCATGACAGTTAAATATTACATATTAAATGATCACTTTTGCATGGAATCCTCTCTTAAACATTTAAGATATAGTTTATTAATAAGACCTTCAATATCTTCTTCCACCTTATATATTATAGTTACTTACAGTTGCATATTGTCTCCACTAAAAATTTCAAATGATAAAAATAAATAAATAAAAAACCAAAAACATGGAGTTGCACTGTTTTGGTCTGACGGTCACAATATTATTATACTGTAGTTATGCAGAAGTTTTCTCACGTATAAAATCTGCACAGTGAAGCAAAAATGTTCATCCTTATTCTCTTTCTAGAGTCATATTTAAAGGGCCTTAAGATATTTTATCTTTACGCTTAAACAAAGGCAGAGATCTTACTCAGATTACAGGATCCACACCTCTGCTGATGTTCCACTGAAGATGTAATACTCTGCAGTTAGTTTGCCTTTGTTTTCCTTTAGTTCATTGTACACAGCACAGACATTGTAAATACTTTATTGTGAAAAAAAATGAGAGGTCATTTTCCTCTGAGATTAAAAAACAAATTCAGTCACCTGATCAAGCTGCTCAATCAGGTGGCAAGTAATGGAAATAATATTTCATCACTGCTGCATGTATGCACCAAAAAGTATATGTATAAAGGTAATTTTGCATTTTAATCTTTATTATTTTAGATTTGAAAGCAAAACAAGAAATTTTGAAACCACATATTACCAATGCATCCAAACACTTAACGTCCAAACTAAATCAGCAATAATAGTGAACACTGACATAGAAATGATTGCAAAATGTAACTTACTTTATTCATCCATTCAATCTGTATAAACAAAGCAGTGCATCTGTATCTTCACAAAGTAAATCAGTATATAACTGAGGCTTACTTTTGAAACCACTAATCAACAAGCAAAAACAAAGACACATAAAGCATTTGATCTAGTGCAACAAGCACAAAATCTGGACAGGTTTTTTTGCTTAGTCATCCAAAGGAAACCTTTATCCCACTAACTGACTGGCCACAGCAGCTAAATATGATCAATATATCACTTCTACTTTATTAATACCCCAATTTCTAAACACGCAACGCATACAAGAGCATTCCATGATGCTGAATAACCAGCACCTCATTACCCGTATCTGTTTATTTGCAACCTGTGATCCAGAAGGAAAAGCAGCTTAGAAAATGTGTGTGTGGGTTTATTGACAATTTCCAGCATTTTATCCACACCCTATTTTTCTCATCAGGTCCTAACCTTCAGACAAATAGAAGACATTGTAGACCAGAATTTGCTCTTTAGTCACAGAACTAAGGGGAAATACCTGATGAAAATGAGTCAGGCCTTGTCATGAAGTCTTTCAGGGGAGGATCCAAACAAGCATTAACAAGCAAGTAATACAGGACCTACAAACAGCAGGAGACAGACAATGGCTTCCAGACCACTGACATTCAGTGCCTGAGTGATTATTGATCTCTCTGGTTTGTGGTGTGGCATGACTAAACATTGCACAAGACGCAGGAGGTTTAGGGTGATGTATGGCCTGATTTTTTTCTTCAGGCTGTGGGAGGAAGAACGGCTTCATAGTTTAACACATACACACATACACACACACACACACACACACGCAGACACACACGCAGACACACACGCAGGCACACACGCAGGCACACACACACACACACAGACACATGCGTGCACAGGCACACATGCACACACAGACACACAGACAAAAAAGGTGGCACTAAATTAAAAAATGTAAACCACAATCTAACTAGATATTAAGTTCTGTCAGCTATACAGCACAGAATCAATAAACACATCTACCTCATACAAATAGCCAAATAGTTAATATCCTGTTCAAAAGCACATATTCTTAACTAAAAACCAACTCTGCATTTCACAATGCAAACAAGGTTTTCTCTATATGCACGAACTCTGTTAAAACACAGCAAACCTGGTTCAGTATCCAATCATTCTTTCAAAACACTAGCGCAGATTTTCTGTTCAAGAGGAACATAAAGTCAATCACTGCACAGCCACTGTCAAAAAACTAACAGTTGATGGCACTACAGAAACAGTATTGCATGTAATGTTTTACTCTCTCCCAGCAAACAACAGACATTATAACATCCATTGTTTTCTTATAAGTCAGTTCATTTTTACTGTAATCCATTACATTTGGACTTTTTACTCAAATGCGTGCATTTTTGGCAACGTACTGAATGGAATGTAGATTAGACAAAACGGAGTCTGTGACAGTCTTGCAGTAAAGGTTATATTTTATTAAGGACATGAAATTGCAGCCTAACTCAAAATAAGAATTACCATAATTATAAACATAATTAGCCTTGGTCCCATAGGTACAAAAATACACATATACAAAAAAGCCGCACATAGGGGCAAAATCAGAACACAAAACTGAACAGTCTTGGAAATCTGAATGGTCTTCAGCATGTGGCCACATGTTTTCATCCACATCACATCTGATAATGTCCATTGCCTTGCACCTGGGATAGAAATGCTTGGCATGCCTTATCCCCCCTGGCAGTCTTCAGCTGAAATGTATCTGCAGTTGGCATCCATTGCATCCAGGAGGGACATTTGGTCATATGGCCAATGATCGTACACCTTCCACCTCCAGGCTGAAAAAAATTCCTCAGTGGGGTTGAGGAAAGGCGAGTAGGGCGGGAGGAAAAGGGACATCATGGTCTGCAAGCCAGTTTGTGATGACATGAGAATGGTGGAATGCTACATTGTCCAATGTAATCACAAATGTCCTCATGTTTCCTACCATCTGTTCCCTTTCTGTTTTTGTTACCAGTTGTTGGTAGAGTTAATCCAAAAACAAAAGAAGGAGGTCACTGTTATAGGGACCAATCTGGCACTTGTGAAGGCCCAAACCAGCACTTGAGATTGCAGCATGCATTGTGATATTTGCTCCTCTCTGACCTGGTACATTAGTGGTGGCTCTTTTTTACCAATGATATTTCTACCCCGCCGACGAGTTCTAGCCAGGTTAATTCCTGCCTTGTCCACATAAATGGGTTTATGTGGGGTCCGATTGGCTTCCAACTCCATGACTCTCTAAAAGACATCAAACAGTATTTGAACACACTTTCGGTCTGTCCTACTGTACATACTGTAACTCATGTTTCCATGCACGGTGGCATAGTGTAAAATTCACTATATTACAAGACATAACAGGTATGTAGGACAGACACCATACCTGGACATATTGGTGCCGGAGTTCCTTAACCCTCTCACTGTTCCTTTCAAAAGGAGCTGTGCACAACTGTCTCATGCGAACTCTGTATTTCGTCAGAGTCTGGGCAAAGGTTGTCAGGCTAATGCTTTCCACATTGTGAAATACTGGGTTATTTTCTATTATTTTGGTCTGAAGTTTTATTCCATTGTCAGCAATGGACATGTCTACAATGGCATGCTCCTGGTCTTCACTCAGGAGTTTTCTCCTTACCCCAGAGGGAGGCAGATGCTGCTTCCTTTACAGTAAAGGAACAAAAATACAACATATGTATTAGCGGTGGGACTGGTGGTCTGCAGTTACAGGTATAGTATCAGTAGGAATATACTGGTAAAATGTATTGTTTTCCTGTTAGCTTGTTTAAAAGTCCGGATAATGGAAGCCACAGTTGACCATCTGAGGTTAGGCTGCACTCTTTCACCAGCCTCTCTCAGTGACAGACCATGGTTTATCATTCTTACTCCTCTTCCTCGCCCTGGCCCAACTATTCCTCTTCCTTGTCCAGACATGATTTTTCTTTCCTCTGTCACTCTCTCTGCTCCTGTGCCCACATTGACCAAACTCAGTCCAATCCAGCTCCTGTTTTTATGTGTCCATGTCACTGATAGCACCTGGCTGTGTCTCCAACTGGGATTGGAATCAGCTGTGGTTGGTCTATTACTGCATTTTATTTCAATGATCTGTATTCACAAAAATGTGTACCACAGTAATAGCTTTTCACCTGCTTTTTTGCAGGACTATGCATTTTACACAATATTTAAGGTTTTGAACCTTAGGTTTTCATTTTTGACATGCTGTGTGCAAGCATTCATAAATAAGACAAGAAAGATCCAGAATTTTGTTATTGGGTAACCTTGTGTGTGCAGAAAATGTAAGCATTGTATGAACATGTTAAATGACTGCATATTATGCAAAAACAACATGAACTGTATTAATGGTATAGCCCACTAAAGACTGATGTTGTGTTTACTGTGTTTAGAGTTTTGGAAATGTGACTACAGGTTGGACAAAAGGATGTTAGCAGTTATACAAAACTGTAATATCTCTTACACCAAATTTAAATATACAGGACTGTGCAAAAGTCAGAGACATTCATTCATTTCTTTTCCAGTCAAAATCTCCATTAAGTGCAAATTCTTCATTTTTCAGCATCAGGAAACAAGCAGAAAGCATATATATTTCATAAAAATTACAACACCTAAATATAAAGCAAATCATTACAGTTTCCATTCTTTCAGAAGATTTACTTTCAGTTTCTGAAAGAAATCTGAAGGGATGTTTTTCCTCACCTCCAAAATCCAAGTATTCCCAAACACATGCAATGATGTTGAGTTGTTATTGATCCTCCTTTGTAATTTTCTGTTGAAACTGTTTTTGTCCTGAAAATGAATCACTTGTACTTAATGCCTGCATTGACAGGACATAAAATAAATAAATGGTTGTCTTGGACTTTAACACTGTTCTGTATATAGTGGACCTATAAGCTCAGTCTTTATAAAGTGGACAATCATTGTATGTTTCAATTCAAACTTAAACCACACAGAGATACATTAATACATTTATTAATCAATAAACTGCCATAGGGCCAGATTCCTAGACCCAGGTTAAGGCTAATCATATAATAATATAATGTCCAACAGCCATTCACCATTAGCATTGCAATTTAGTCCAAGACCAGACTTAAGCCATGTCCAGGAAACAATGTGATACTTCACTAAAGCTTTATTTGGTCCTGGTAAATAAAATGTAGAACACCAGTGTACCATGCCTTCGTAATGCTCCACATACTGAGGTTGGTTGCTTGAGATGGTCAACGCCTTATTTCTTTGCGGAAGTCAGTCAAACGAAACAGGCGCTTCATGATCATTTCATGATTCAGCGATCAGCCTGATTTTTCCAACTTGACTATCAGAGAGTGTTTTAGGCTACAGAAGTCCAGTCTGCTCAATGCCTGTCTTGTATGAAAGCTAGGACTAAATCACATATTTGCAGATACGTAATTTTCTTTAAAAGTCAGAGCTGTAATTGAATTTCGCTAGCCATTCTCTCCAACAATGATATAGGAAAATTAAATAAATCTGGAAAATAAACATTTAGGCAAATGCTCTTCTGATAGTGTTATTTATTTCATTCATGGCTTTGTATAAGAAATCCCTCAGGGAAATAAAAAGGAAAATTACTCTGAATCGGAACAGTAATTGCATCTGTTAAGGCTCTTTCTCTATTGTTTGCCGTGCATATGGTAGATTAAATCGTGTAATAAACTCATTGAGGGAGCGTTCATATGTATGAATGCATCTGAGAGCTCAAATGGTGCTCAAGTGGAGTAGCTAATGGTGTTTTTATCAACTGGACAGCAATTGAAAAACTTTTATAAATTGATTTAATAACCAGTAAACTGCTGCAGATGTGCACCTGGGCCTCTTTCTCTAACAATAATCTATGTTTTTGCACTGTGAGAATTTGCTAGGAAATAAAATGAATTATACTCATACTGTGAGCTCAGTGGGATTAAGAAAATAACCTTACACTTATAAAAGATTGTGCTTTAATTGAAGCCACCAAAGATTTATGCAATCATGTAAGATCTCCTGCATCTTGTTGACATGAAATGGAGTTATGAAATAACTGAAGTTTGAGGAAAGACCACACCTAAACTCCTCCTACTTCATTCTAGCTTCCTATAAATACCAGTCCTTCACTCCTCCTACTCGTGACAATTTTGCACCCCATCTCCTCCCCTTTCTCCTCAACCTTGTCCACACCTACAACTGTTCTTTAATTGGGGGGTCGGCCTTCTCATGACCCACAGAAGCCGTACCGAACTCTAGCCCAATATTCCTCAGAGATCCACTCTAAAGGACACCAAAAAGTGCTCTTGACAAATGGGGATATACACAATGACTAGATGTGATACTTCTTTACTGTTACTTACTATGCTTCATGTTCTGAGTCTGATAGACTACTGGAACTATGGAGCATCACAGCAGTAAAACACTTCACATTCTCTTGTTGCTAAAAGAAATAAACTAAAGCTTTATCTGCAAATAGATGCTGAATGTGATGAACTAGTGCAATATGAAATGAAAAACAAAAGAGCAACTGTTCCTCAGGTTCCTCAGAAGAATTTGAATGTAGTACATGTTTAGACTCTATCAGCAAGAAGAGTCCTACACAGAGAGAGATATTGTACTGGGGTGCAGTGCAGAAATCCTCATCACGAAGACAAACACAAGAGTTCAGTGGTGCCAAAACCTGGGACTTGTCTACAGCGATGGAAAAACTGCTATGGTCAGATTGTTGTTTTTTTGTGATCAATGTTTTATTTGTTTTCTGTTAATCAAGCAGCGTTTTATTTTATTAGCATTTAACATTACAGAACTGCAGGAAATAAAAAACACCCCCTTTCCCACCCCCTCACTCCCTTTTTCGTGGTGTCCAATATAACTTATGACAATATTTAAAATGAATCAGTGCTACGGGCAAATGAATCATCCCTCACCTGATTCTCCAAAAGTGCGCATGCGTGCATGTGCGATATACACCTCCAGTAAAGTTACTTTTTAAATATATATATATTTTTCTTTGGACAGTGACAATATGCTCTGGCCTTCGCAGTTACCAAATCTCAAGCCAGTTGAACAGCTATGGGGAATGTTGGATCAATATGTCAGACAGCACTCTCTACCTCCATCATCAAAACATTAACTGAGGGAATCTTGTGTAAGTGGGCTGTTCGAGTAGAGTTTGAGAGACTTGTGGTAATCTCTGCCAAGACACACTTAAGTTGCTCTGGCAGCTCATTTTGGCCCAATACCTTACTAAGACCTTTCACATTGATTTTTCCTTTGTCAGTCATCTGTGTATACATCCATCCATTTTCTAAGCCGCTGCTCCGTCAGGGTCGCGGGGGGATGCTGGAGCCTATCCCAGCAGTCTTCGGGCGGAAGGCAGGATACACGCTGGACAGGTCGCCAGTCCATCGCAGGGCTCTGTGTATACATTTTAATGCTTATTCCTGGTTCAGTTCACCAATATCAACTAGACAAAACACTCAGGATAATCCACACCTTTTAACTACTACAGATCATTACTGTGTAACTATATGTGTTAGAAGTTAGCAATTTAACAAATTCTTAACTTGCTATTTACTCTTTCGTAATTTGAACATCAGGTAGAAAGTCCCTGCAGCTGACCATCTCTCTTACCATCTGTCCAGCCTGTGACTGACAGTTCTTCAGTCTCTTGGACAGTGCCACTGAAAATCAATGGCTGTTGACTGTGGGTCTGAATTGGCTTTTGTAGTGCTGATGCTCTGTCTGCCACATTGCTCTCTTTGACCCTGCAGACTGTCCCTTGAGAATGTTTAACCTTGCTAAGACAGCTATAAAAAATATATCTGCTAGAAGTGGCATGTCAGTACTGCCATGCTTGTGCAGCATTTGGACAAAGACATGATGCTATCATTTGCTTTCATTATTTCATTAAAACAATCCAATCAATATAATAGATACAAAGGAAATACAGAAAGTAATATCCTGTACTTTAACCATTACCTAGTCCATTACTGTGATTCACTCTCTCTAGCAGCAACAAAGAATCATTCTCCAAGAAAAAAAATAGATAAAAAAAACTCCAGCACTGCTGTGTCTGATCCACTCGTACCAGTGCAACACACACTAACACACCACCACATCAGTGTTACTGCAGTGCTGAGAATGATCCACCACCCAAATAGTAACTGCTCTGTGAGGGTCCATGGGGGTCCTGACCACTGAAGAACAGGGTAAAAGGGGGCTATCAAAGTATCAGAGAAACAGATGAACTACAGTCTGTAATTGTAGAACTACAAATTGCTCCTATATAGTAAGTGGAGCTGATAAAATGGACAGCCAGTGTAGAAACAAGGTCATAATATTCATAATGTTCATAATAGTCATAATGTTATATTATGATCGGTGTACACATTACATACTGCAAACACAGACAACATGTAGTGGTGCTTTATCAGCAGTTGAGGTCTCACCTTGTCTCTGCACTATGAGATCAGCAGTGAGGAAGCTAAAGGTCCAAGTGAAACCCAGGAACAGGAGCAGGTAGTACAGGAATAGGTAACATCTTCTCACAGTGTCCAGTACTGACACAACTTCAGCACGTATGTAAATATTCCATACTTTAGCGTGAAGACCTACCATTCCTGTTCTCCACATTCAGCACAGCTGTCATCTTCTTTCCAGCCTGCTGAAAGAGAAAACCGCTTATGATTATGAGCTTCACTGATACGCTTAGTCTGATTCACTTCTACTGCCAAAATCACCACAATAAACACAAAGTCAGTTTCACCTTCCAACATCCAGTCATCTGCAAAAATCTGTGCGGCCTATTAGCCTATATTAGCCTATTTGATGTCTGCTCTATCTACAAGCACAGCACGATCATCAAGGACAATGTCTCAGTCCCCCCTTCTATAATTTTCATTTTTTGGATCCGAGAAGAATTTGAGCTCCTTGTAAAATGAGGGGACATTAAGAGCGAGATGAATGAACATTAAGAGAGAGAAAATGAATGTAGATATTTGTCACATTAACAGCAGGCTAAAGAAAAATTTTGCATTAGCTGGCTAGTTAATGCAGGAAGCTTTAAGAAACTCATATTTGTTTTCATGGCTATGGAAACAGACAAAATGAAAAACTACCCACCTTGAGTCAGTCAGGGAGTCATCTTTTCATCCACCTATAAACCACTGTTTTATTTTGTCTGTTTATTTGTGGAAGTCAATAGTTTGAAAGTACAAACCCAAATTTAAAAAAACCTGGGATAAATGAATTGACCTAAACATGCGCACATTATGAAACTGATGTCCACAACAGGTTCCAAAAAAGGTGTTATGAGGCAATTTAAAACTAAGAAAATTGTGAAATGTTCAAAAATACAGATAAACAGGTGATGCAGTCATGTTTGGGTATAAAATGTGCGTCCAGGAAAGGCTTTATTAGCAAGGATGGGTCGAGGTTCGCCACATTGTCAAAATGTATCAGAAAAAAAAAAAATTAAAAATCCAACAGTTTAAAATGTTTCTCTATGTGTGACTGAAAGGATTTTAAGTACTTCCCACTCTACAGGGCAGGGTGTGTAGAGGACAAGGCCAAACCCCATAACTGAATGCCCATAACCTTCGATTTCACAGACAACACTGCATTAAAAATTTACATGCTTCTGTGATGGATTGCACCACATGAGTTTGGGAATACTTTGACAAACCATTGTCACTAAACACCGTCACTCCATCTACAAATGTTTAATTATCACACGCAAAAGTTAAGACTTTACTATGCACAACTGAAGCTATATGACATCAACATCCACAAACACTGCTGATTCCTCTGGTCTGCAGCTCTTTGGAAATGGACTGATGGACAGTGGAAACATGTAACATGTGAATGAGTCAACATTGTCTATGGAAATGATGGGCATCATGTTCACTGGGCCAAGGAAGAAAAGGACTATCCAGATTGTTATCAGCATGAAGTTAACAGCCACTTTCTGCAGATGGTAAAACAACATGGCTGTGTAATCAAAGAGTGTGTATGCTAGCCTGCAGTCCAGAACCATCTCACGTTGAAAACATGAAGGATCTGTATGGTCTGACAGCTGAAGACTTGTATAATAGAAGAATGGCAAAGATTTAATATTATTGTTTACTACATTATTTTTTTTACTACTATTGTGTAATACTGGATCAGTTTGGGGTTTTTTTTCAGACCCTGCTAAAAGAAAAGGTGATGTAACACATTGGTAAACATGTTCATGTCCCAATTTTTTCTAATGTGTTGCAGTAATTAAATGAATTAACAAGGTTTGTAGAGTAAAACATAAAATATTGTGTTTTTGCAGTTTTTGTTCTCAGTTTAATATATAGGACAAAGAGAATTTACTAAATGCTGTTTTTATCAGCATTTCACTTACTGATACAGCTTTTCTAGAATTGGGCTTGTAGCTTTAAAGTAACTAAAGTTACATGTAAGTTTCACCAAGTAAAGCCAGTCTTATAAACAATAAAAATGAAACTGACTTTACTTAAGGACTACAGAAAATGCTTTGTTCAACCAGCCTTACATGACAAGCTATGTCACATTATCAGTATTATGAGCCATATACTCTATAACTATAAATCCTGCCTTTTCACTCCAGAAAGTGTCATGACGCAATCTAACATCAGAAATAAATCTGTCACCTAACATAGGTGTTATGCCAGTTGTCATGAAAGACTCATGTAGCCTCATAAACTTTGCCCTACAGTAAAGTATTACCAAAATGTACAACCCTATGAAATTAACTATGAAATTAAGTGCCTCCGCAACTACAGAGCCTGCCTGCTTTTAAGCTTCATTCTGAAAGTATCAACTGTTTAAATGGAAGAGACCAAGACGGCCCTGCTCTGCCTACCTCTCCTCACTTGATTAAAAAGACGCAGACTCAGGTCACAGTAATCAACTTGCCTTAACAAAGAGAACTGCACAGTGTTCTAAGAGGCTGGTTTCCATGACTGTAATCAAAGCTACACCTCAGGAAATGACAGCTAGCGTCTTGTTTCCAATCTTGATAACAGTGAAAGCTTTGAATGGGTTGATTACTGGCTGTGAGGAACTAGCGCTGTGCCGTGGAGCTGGAACAGGATTAATATTTCCGCTGAGAGCTTATATTAGGAAGATGGTGTACATTTCTTTAGCTGTTTATTGTGTACACAGTGATGAAGATGCAGTTTATTACAAACACACTTGGCCATTTATTGTTTTGCTTTGCACAAAGCTTTTATTAAAGAATGCTTTTTGGAAACTTCATATTATGCAAACTAAAATTAGGTTGGCAAATAGTGCAGCGCTCTACAACCCCAATTCCAATGAAGCTGGGACGATGATCTGCAAATCCTTTTCAACCTAAAAGAAGTTGGGACAGGGGCAACAAAAGACTGGGAAAGTATAGGAATGCTCGAAAAACACCTGTTTGGAACATTCCACAAATGAACAGGTTATTTGGAAACAGGTGAGTGTCATGATTGGGTATAAAGGGAGCATCCCTGAAAGGCTCAGTCGTTCACAAGCAAGGACGTGGCGAGGTTCACCACTTTGTGAACAACTGCGTGAGCAAATAGTCCAACAGTTTAAGAACAATGTTTCTCAATGTGCAATTGCAAGGAATTTAGGGATTTCATCATCTACAGTCCATAATGTCATCAAGATTCAGAGAATCTGGAGAAATCTCTGCAAGTAAGCGGCAAGGCAGAAAACCAACAATGAATGCCCGTGACCTTCGATCCCTCAGGGAGGGATTAAAAACCGACATCATTCTGTAACGGATATTACCACATGAGCTCAGGAACACTTCAGAAAACCATTGTCAGTGAACACAGTTCGTCACACCATCTACAAGTGCAAGTTAAAACTCGAAAGTGAAACTTCAAAGTGAAAGCCACATAACACCCAGAAACGCCACCGGCTTCTCTGGGCCCGAGCTCATCTGAGATGGACTGACACAAAGTGGGAAAGTGTCCTGTGGTCTGATGAGTCCACATTTCAAATTGTTTCTGGAAATCATGGACGTCGTCTCCTCCGGGCCAAAGAGGAAAAGGACTGTCCGTATTACCAGCAGAAAGTTCAAAAGCCAGCATCTCTGATGGTATGGGGGTGTGTTAGTGTCCATGGCATGGGTAACTTGCACATCTGTGAAGGCACCATTAATGCTGAAAGGTACATACAGGTTTGGAGTGCAAAATACGACAACTGGACTGGATTTGCAAATAATTTTATTCTGTTTTTATTCTTGTTTTACACAATGTCCCAACTTTGTTGGAATTGGGGTTGTTTAATGCAGTATTCTGTAAAAAGCATACAAATATTACTGAATATAAATGTACTGAATCCCAGCTGTAGCTGTCCATTCTCACAGTGCGGCTGCACTAACTCTTGAGGCCTTGAAAATCCCGTCACAGTTTTGGAAAGATGGGAATGGATGCTTTCTCGTGTGTCTCTTTTAGCCAGGGGATGAGGATTTTATTCAGCTCGGCGGGCCTGATAAAAAAAAAAACAAATGGTTAAAACAAGTAATTCACTGCAAAATATAAAGAAAATGGAAACTGGAAAAAAAAATCACAGAAATGTAAAGACATTAAACGTTCCACTGTAAAATTTGTTCAAATAGAAATTGTTTTTTGGACCATATCACAAAAACAGGCTAAAAAAGAAGGTTCAGTTCAATATTTAGGTCTCAAATGCAAAAAACACTGATGAAGACATGATGGCAAAAGTAGATCCTTCACCAACAGAAGAGACATCCTTCATTTTTCATTAAGTTTTAACCGAGTTCTCTTTGTATACGTATACTCAGCATCCCTACAATCCGAATCATCCCAAAACGTAACTGCCATTACAAAATATTCTTCCACATATTGCATGCAATTAAACATTTCACCACAGAGGTCTCCAAATCCCCAAATCTTACATACTGGAGCTCAGAGCCTCAGTCACCCTGTCTTTCACCTGTTAAGCTTCAATCTACACCAAAATGCCTCCCTTTCACACAATCTCACACTTACTATAGTAACATGCTTACTACTTACTACTACACTTATCCCTTTGCATTTGCCTTTGATTTTGGTTATGAACATAAACGTTTTACACTGCAGCTTCACCACAGTCCCACCTATTCACATTCCTAAAAACAAGGGCTCTTAAATTGTTCTTTGATTAGAAATAAAGCCTAGGAAAACCATTTCCATCCATGGCCAGGAGTCCAAGACAGCACTCTTTCTGGGTAGGTAGGATGGACACCCTCCCCCACCTCTCTGCATCACACAATGAAGCTGCATTAACGGCAGTTCAAAAAGAGGAGAGGGGGCCTCAAGAGTCTCAGAGGAAGTGTGTGCTCTCCCTCAACCTCAAGAAAACTGGGTTGAATAAACCTTTAGTTTGTAAAGAGCAGCACTGAAAAAATCTTGATTGGAATTTACTTGAACAAGTTCACTGGTTCCACATGTACAAAATATACTACATCAACACAATTACTGTTGTTCATTTTACCTATTTTTTCCAAGAATCATGTAGATGTAATGCATTTTATTTGTGTTGAACTGATGTATAAATTTGAATCACACTTAAATTCAAAGGACACCAGCCTGCCAGGACCAAAGCTGAATGCTCCTGAGACAAAACCTTAACATTTATTTTTACATCTGGAAGGTTTTTTTAAACCTTAAATTTTAAAAATGCTTTTTTTAAAATGCTTTTCAGATCGCACATCTCATTTGCATTTAAAAAGCTATATAGGGAATCATGGTTTTTCTATGGTGTTGCTCCAAAGAAGCGTTATCGCCAACATTGACAACTGTCAACAACCTGCCAAGTGATCAGAGTGGGGACTGAGGTTAAGACAATGAGCAAATGATTTAGTTCCAGAGAAGTGCTCTGCGGTCTCAGGTCAGCTGATTGGAGAAGATGCTTAAATCATTGTCTGTCCAGTTCTGCCCTGTTGATAACTATAATTAGACACAGCTTGGCTATTATTACAGAAAGCGTGGATTACTCACACTTAACATGGAAGGAACATCTGAGTTTGATGAAGATATTTTGTATTTTTAGTCTAGGTTAAATGCATAATCCACATGCCTTTATCCTTGTTTTGGAGGTCTCAGTTGAGCCTTGATTTTTTTATTAATTTGCATGTAGAAATAAAAAATCTAATTTTATCTAAATTAAATTTATCTTAATTAAATCTAATCTAATCTAGTTTTTTTTATTTGAATTTAAATTCCATTCTGCTGGTAGAGGGGCCATTAGAAAGCCTGCAGAAATAGGTTAAAGCAAAATTGCCTCAACTTCAGCCAAAATGCTCAAATTCCCCTCTGAATGAAATGACTGGAGTTAGAAGGTGGAGCAGTAGATGCATTGCTTAGACCTGGGCAGAGATGGATGGAATTCCCATTTTTACCAATATGTCTGATATGGTGCTTGCAACTGCCATCATCTGTCACTATTGGAGTGTAAGGAGTGGCGGGAGGGGGGGGGGTTAGTTTTGACTAAACATGCATCCATTCCATCTCTATGACAGCTAATACACTGAAGTGATTTATGTATAATATGCTTATCTGATTTCTAGACTGCTTTCTAGATTTTCTCCACCTATTTCACGATACGACATGTAGCATTACAAAAGTTTAAATACATAATATCAGGGTGTTTTAACACCTACTAAGGGCACATATCCTACATTCTTGTATTATAAGGTGAACTTGACATTTGTATGGATGTTTACATACTACCATAACTCACTTCTCAACAAATTTTGTTTTTCCATGATATGGGCTTTTTACCAGCCAACTTAACATGACTCCAGAACACAGCAGTGTCTTGGTTCTTGCTTTTGATTAAAAACCCAGAGGCATTGTTTAACGCAACAGCCCAGCAGACCTTGGCTTTAAATCATGGCCAGGATTTGAGGAATTTCGTGGAGAAGTGGATTCAAGGTTGGGTTGTTTAACCTTGTGAACAGTCAGTTCTATGAGATTGGCAGTTTGACTGTAGTGACAGAAGATGAATGCTATTCATTTTTTGTGTGCTCTAAGCTACAGTACACAGACATAACATACCACCGACGAAGGGTGAAAGTGAGAAAAACTGGACCGAAAATTGTTTCAACATGCTATTTTACAAAAAAAAAAATCACCACATTAACCTTTCTAACTGACTTTTCTATTCAGTTAAACAGTAAAGACAGCATTTTTTGGATTTTGGTAGCAAATGTAGACTTCTTGCCTCAGTTTCTAGCCTGTGTCTCTACCTGTATTGGAGAATCAGTAGTGATTGAGTGTCTCAAAACAAGTCACACAGCGCAGGTTTGGTGGGAAAATGCCAAGGAGAAGTATCACTTCTCTGTGTGAACAGAGCCTCAATCACAACCAGTTTGAGTCATTTGTTCATTAGCACGGTAGTGCACACTGCTTCTCAAATGGTATCAGCAGGTATCGGAATGTTGGCATCAGTGAATTTGGAGTACAAGTTAACAAACATGGTATTGGACTGATACTTAATACCAGTACTGGTATCAATGCATACCTAGTAATTAGTGTTTATTCGAGCCCAGGTCTGTGTCTCACTTCAATTGGAAATGAGCACTTTCAAGTATAAGCAGTGTTTTTTTTTTACCATTGTTGTAGGTAACTGCTGGGATTTGTGTGAGTGCATGAGTAGAAATTTAAACCTAGTCTGAGACTCTTTGCTCACACAGAAATGGAATGTCTTTTCTGCCACAACTATTTGGATTTTGTCAGGTGCATTCTGAGGGGCTATCAGCAAATTCATGTACATACTTCAGTATAGTCTTTCATAATTCAGACAGCAAACAAAGTTTCATTTTTCCAGCAAAATTGTAGTTAGCATTATTGAACAGCTGCTGCACTGGACGCTGTGATGAAAAATGAGAGAAAGATCTGAGGATTTTAATAATCGTCAATTGTGGCAAAACAGTGAGTTGTAATTGGTTGTTTTACATGTCAGTCAAATGGCCTCTTCACAAGGTAGGTGGCTCTGTGCCACATTTTGTAGGGAAAAGCACTAGGCTTTCAGCCGACAGGCAGACATCTTGCTTTCTAAGACCTAATGGTCTTTATGGATTTATTCATGACGTCAGTTGATAGAACTATAATACAAAATCAGAGAACAGATTTTAGTAGTAGTATTAGTAGTACTAGTACTACTAGTGGTATTATAAAAGAAAATGTGCATGTATTCATAAAGAGGAGCTGATAAAAATGTGGGCAGGTGGACTAAAATGTTAACTGGTCACTTGCCTAAACTGGAAAGGTGTTTATATGCTGCATCCAGTACCAGCCCAGCAAAAACTATGGCTTCCTAGTCTTGTTTTTGACAAATATAACTAAAGACAAAGGTTCAATGAGTTAATGCTTAATGCATGAGTACCGTTAAATCTAAGGGGTGTTTATGTGATGTTCATTTGACGTCCAGCTGGAAGAACAATGTGCTCTAAACCTGTACACTCGAGCAGGCATAATTTACATACCTCTCCATCTGGGTCCAGTGACCACAGTCCTCAATGTGGGCTCTTGTTAAATTGGGAATCTTGGGAAAAAAAGCATTTAACTCACTGAATCAGAAAATCAGAAATACTGAAATTAGTTTAATGATATTGTGTTAAATATAAAACGATTACAAGTTTACAAATAACTTCACTTCTGGTTTAAACTTGAACTCACCATCTGTTCCATGCCAGTGCTGAAGCTGGGCAGAAGCACTTTGTCCTGCCCTGCAGTCACCATCAAAGCTGGCATCAGGATCTGCATATAGGAAAAGAGTTCTCTGAAGCATGTGATATTGTCGTCTTTGCTATCCACACGAAACAATATTGCAAACTAACTGCTCACACATGATAAGAACAGTAAGAAAAACTGACATTTCTTCATAGCGAGCAAATAAACAGAGTGTCCATTGTGGAGCAGAACCTAACAGTTAGAAAGGATTGGCTGTGGTCTACATCCACTGCATTAAGAGATATGTTTATCAGAGATGTAATGAGTGCAACAGAGCACTTCATTCTAGGCCTCTCAGGAGCAGATGTTGGGGAATAGGCAGCGGAGACCATCTGTTGCGTGCAGCATGCATGATTGTGCTTAATGCCATGCGAGTTTGCTGAAGAGCTGGGCACTGGGGTGCTTTTGACAGTGATTGTGTCAGAGCTGGAGCACAGCTAGAGAAGCTGGAGCACACTTGCCTTGCCCCTCGGCCTGGAACACAGCCAGCGCCAGTTCCTCTCCACGTTCCGATACCAGCTCAGAGGACCCCTTGGACACATACATGATCATTAAAGTTGCAGTTTTTTTGTACTGAGGGAATGTTTGAGTGCGCATGCATAATCACTGCACAAATTATACATTCTCCTTCAGTTTGTTTTTTAATGTTATCTCGATTTGAAAATATCAGCTGCCCAAAATTCCTTGGAAAAAAAATACATACATAGCATACTTTAAAGTTAAGGACTGTCCCTCTCTCCCATATAAAGTACTAATAAAATATAATTTATGATGTTTTGTTACATCAGTGAAATACACAGTATGAATAATACTGTAATGTGGTACCTATGCAAGTCAAATGATTAACGGAGCAAAAAATACAGCGCCCTGCACAATTATTGGCACCCCTCATTAAGATGTGTTAAAAGCCTTAAAATAAATTACATTTTTCAGAAGCATAATCTCAATGTAACTTTTAACTCAAGTGAACTTAAAAATCCCTGACTAAATCATTATTTTTCATAAAATCACCTGTTTTCACCACAATTACTGGCAACCCTAACAATTCCAAAAAATAAATATAACTGAAGCATTTCTGTCGTTTCTACTGTAGTTACTGTAGTTTATAAAGTTGATCAGAGTATCTAGGAACCTTTAATTAGTAATTAATCACTTCCTGTTTCCCTGGGGTATAAATACAACATGACACAGGCCTATGTCTCTTATCCACTCTTCAACTTGGGAAAGACAAGAGAACACCATTCAAGTAAGGCAGATGTGTGTCAACCTTCATAAGTCAGGCAAAGGCTACAAGAAAATAGCCACTCACCTACACCTGCCCATATCTACAGTCAGAGGAATCAAGAAGTTTAAAACAGGTGTCACAGTAGCAAATAAGCCTGGACGAGGATGCAAGTTTCTTACCAGCATGCACAGTGAGGAGGATGGTAAGAGAAGCAAGTTCTCCAAAGCTTGTTAAAGAATTGCATAAAAGAGTTGCATCTTGGGGTCACAAAGTCTACATAAGACCCATCAGGCGCTATCTACATGCCAACAAGCTGTCTGGGAGGCATGCACGGAAAAAGCCTTCTCACTTACAAACATAAACATAAATGTCTGGAGTTGGCTAAGCGGTACTGGGACTTCAACTGGGCCAGCGTGCTTTGGTCAGATGAGACCAAGATAGAGCTTTTTGGCAACAAACACTAAATGGGTCTGGCATAACACAAAAGATGAGTATGTGGAAAAGCACCTCATGCCCACTGTGAAGTATGGGGAGGATTGGTGATGCTGTGGGCCTGTTTCTTTTCCAAAGGCCCCGGGAACCTTGTTAGGGTGTGTAGCATTACGAACTCTGAAATACCAGGACATTTTAAATCAAAATCTAGTGGCCTCTGCCCAAAAGCTGAAGATGGTTCGCCACTGGATCTGAGTCTAAAAACACATCTTAACGAGGGGTGCCAATAATTGTGGAGAGTGCTGTATTAGGGAATGCAGTGCTCTGAGACTCTGAGCCTCTTTCTCTGTGTACCTGAAGCCAGATTTTGTGTACTGCTGGACATAATACTGTAGAGCCTCCTCACTCAGCATAGAACTCCTAGGAACTTCCTCAGGCAACCCAACAAACAGGCCTCCTGAGAGGAACAGGAAAAAAACAATTACCCACAGAAAAAAAAGATACTACACACCCCAAGGTGTCAAAACACACCCAAACAAAAGTCCACGGTGTCAAACTATGCTCTTTACAGGCCACAGTACTGCAGAGGTTAACACTGTCCTTGAGTGAGGTGCCACATGCTAAATTCAATTTTAAAGTGTGAATCAAGTGTGTTTAATGGAGACATGATACACATTAAAATAATCAATGCACATGGCTCATTCAGAATTTAGCAGTAGACAAATAACCTAAATTCAGACATATATTTTCACAAGTTTGTTACCTTTCTTAAGGACTCCAGTAGAAGCCACCATGTTATCCTGTGATAAAATATAATAAAACAGCCACTAAGCACAAGTAATTCATTTTTCAGCTTCAGGAAAAACAGAAAATAACAGAATTACTCAGAAGCCACAACAATTAAATATGTCAATTTTTGTGGTATTTAGGAACACTGAAAACAAATCCTCTGAAAAAGATGCAGTTTTCCCAAGAAATCTACAGGGATATTTTTCCATACCTCCAAAGTTCAGTTTTAGAAGTTGGTTGCATTTTCTGCAATTCAATTTGCTCAATATCTTTTTTGAACTTCTATTTTCCTTTTTATTTCACCCAACTTTTATTTTTATTGAATCTCCTCAGAAAAAATATCCTGAAAAAAATAACTTGACAGCCATTTTGACAAAGTGACAAATATAAACAAAAAGTCGTCTCTGACTTTTGCACAGTACTGTAATTACTCATTACACTGCAGTTACTGACATGCCTTAACCTTGTGAAGTCATTTGCTGAGAAAAAAAGGAAGAAGTCTTTTCACTTCACCTTTCACTTTTATTTCCTGGAGCCTACGGCGAATGTTAAGTCATTAAATAACTGACTGACAAGATATCTGAATTTAATTAGCCCTTCTAGATATGATCTCTCAAGTCCCTGCTTCGGTATTTCTTGGATTAGCTGCTACTCTGAGTAAGATGATATCAAATCTATTGCACTTTGCCCTACTAATACCACCTTGGAACAGCTCTAGTAATAGTATCACCACACCCCTTTGTGTAGCAAATGGCATTTATAGATGCATCACATGTGGGATGAACGAATGGTCACTAATTAATGGGGAGCGTTCCTATGATGTCTGACCCCTCCATGACTGGGTGATAACCTCTGTTTGACAGGAGCAAGTGTGGAGATAAAAGGCTGACATAAGAGCAGTGTCTCTGGCCAGCCCTCCACGCCACTGGCCCACTCACTCATTAGAATGCGCTGTGGCTGTCTCAGCCTGGTTGAGTGATGGCCTAGCTGGTCAGTAGTGACTCATTACTCCAGCAGCAGAGGCCCGGATGGAGGGCCTTTATGTGGCCCTCATTACGATGCCAAGTCACTCAGCCACAACCACACAGCCTGCTCTTTGATCTCCATCAGCACTGCTTTCTGATGGCCATGATAAACCTTGTAAATATGGAAAGCCTGCCAATGGCACTTGTGATAAGGCAGACTTCTGCATGTGCTCTTGACAGACCAGAATGAGACTTCACAGGCTTGTAATGCAGACACCTTTTTTTCTTCTTCACACTGCTTTCGTCTTCAATTTTGCTGCTATTCTGAGATAGGAGCAAGATTAAGGCTCTAGGGCATATCTGTATTTTGTTCAATTTAAGGGAAATTGCTGAGACAGCAGAATCCCCATAGTTGGCACTTCTCTGACTAAGCAATATTTAGTGCATGTCTCTTGTGCACAGCCTCATAAGCACTCATGGATTTAGTGAGAGGGTCCTGAATTAAAAACTGATCTTTGTGGTGCAGAACTCACCTCACGGCCTCAGTAAGTCTCATGTGCTGCATGCTTTATCCATAGTAATGTCTGCGTAAGAACTGCAAGCCCTACACTAGTCCGTTAAAGGGGAATTCCACCGATTTTTCTAAAGTACTGTATAATTTAATTGGTGAGATGAAAACAGTCATTTAACAAAGTTTGATGTGAAATGGTGCACTAGATAAACTTACAGATTACATTTTATTTCATATCCAAAATGACCTTCATATGTCTAATATATAATGTTGATCATGGTTATAAATTGTATATATTTTTTGTGTATAACTTCGACTCACAAAGCCCTGCATTTACCCTGCTAAATTGTTTGTTTTTTCCAGTCTTGTCACAAACCTAATTTACAACATTGTCTCAGGCAACATATTTGTTAGAATCCCAATTCCAATTAAGTTGGGATGTTGTGTAAAATAAAAACAGAATATGATGATTTGCAAATCCTTTCCAAGCTATATTCAATTGAATACACTACAAAGACAAGATATTTAATGTTCAATATTAAATATCTTGCCTTTGTAGTGTATTCAACTGAATATACATTGAAAACGATTTGCAAATCATTGTATTCTGTTTTTATTTATGTTTTACACAACATCCCAACTTCACTGGAATTGGGGTTGTACTATTTAATGCAATAACTTTCGGTATTCAGATATCTGGTTCTTATCACCACAATTCTGAACAGTTCTGACTTGGTATGTTTCTCTAGCATTGAGCATTTCACATCAAACCGTTCTGAACAACTTTACATTTACAGAACATATGCAAATCCACAGGTTTCCAAGAACAGGGAAACACTGAACTTTTCAGCAGGAGCAAGAGTGGCACAACTAAAGCCAAGCTTTGCCATGTACATTTAAGGAGTGTGCTGTATACACTTTGAATGCCTCAAGCACACTATTAGGTCCTTCTTGCGAAAGTGCATTTTTATCATGCTACAGCTGTCAAATTCCTTGCTTAGCAATGGTGTCTTAGCGGAGTGATACAACATTTGTAAAAAAACCTGATGGCAAAATAACAGCATGGTTAGAACGCTTCTCAACCAATCAGCTTGTGTGACTGAACTGTTAAATTTTAAAATAAAATTTGTTATACTAACTAATCAGTAAATATGTTTCATATTTGCAGACCAGAGCTCCACTGACTTACTAACTTACATGACTTGTAGTGAACAGCAGTTTAAAAGTCCTGGCCAGGTTCTTCTCCAGTTCAGCCTCTGCTACACCCTGTTCAGACAGACAGCAGGAACATACTGTTTGGGTGCTGTTCTTCTCTGACAAAGCGCAAAATAAGCATTATTCAATGGCAAAAGTATTAAGACCCAGACATTTTCAGCTTCTGTTTTATCACCTAGGATACATTTGCATTTTTCAGTCAACATTGTTATGATAACAGGTATATGGAAAACAGACCTGCTTAGGCTTACTGTCAAACATAGTGCAAGTAATGATGAGTTCTTACTAAATATTTACTTGAAAATGACTGGTTACAGAAGACCTATGATGATTTTAAATTACTTTAGGGTGGGAAAAAATACTCAGTAAGGTGCACTGTCCTGCATAGATATGTTTAGTTTCTATAGTAATCACCATTTCCTCCACCACTAATTCAGTATAAATGTGAAAAATACATGGAATATAGTAGCAAAGAGTTTGGATTCTGCTGGTTTAATAATTAAGAAGTGAAATGTGCATGGCCACACATTCCAGGTACAAGCATTCATCTCTTCAGATTCTACTAATCAGGGCATATAAACAAAGACCTGACAGAGTTTAGTAGTTAATGATTTGATTGAATAATAAAACTACATGGTTAAAAAAAACAGCTCTGCTAATATTGATCTGAATATTTGGATGGTGGTAAACAAATTAACGAGTGCTTAAACAGTAATCCTAAAGAGCACTTTTGTCCAGTCATAATAGCTGATAATGATCAGGATATACTACAGACATTGTATTTAGTTTCCCTTTTATTTTTTTGGAAGCAGATGGACCCTAAATATTTTCCTAAGCCCTGAATATTTGCTTATGTCCCACAGTATCTCATGCTGGATAATATTAACATCAGGTAATGGGAATACCTTTCCTCAGCCCACAATGAACAGTCAGTCTGTTAAGCAAATGAAATTGCATGGTAATCACAAATACATGAGTGATTCCTCAGATATCTAATTTTCATGCATCTTCATTGAGAGTTCAAAGATTAAGCAATGTCAGCTATATTAAACCAGCTATATTAAACTTGAATTTCAGTTATCAAGAAAAAACATTAACTTTACATATATACTATTATGAAAAAGTAGGAGAACCCCAATTATTCATTTAGGATGGTCAGTCCATTGTTCCTTGAACACCAGCAGTTTCTATGTTTGATTTACAATTTTTCCATTTTTTTAAGTTATGGTTTCTTGAAAGCTACACATCTTTCAGACCCATAGTGTTGAGTTGCCTTCTCACAGTAGAAGGATGGACAAACACCTGAGGATTTTTCAGATCTGAGGCAAGAGTCATGCTTTCAGCTTCAGGTTTTGTTTATCTAATGTTAACAGTTTGGTCTACCAGCATCCAATTTTCTCTTTTATTCTATTATCTTTGAATAATTTTTGAAGTTCAGTCATTGAAAACATTAACTTTTTTCCCCTTCCCTATGCAAAGCAATTACACTGTCTAATCTCCTCAGGAATCTCATGAAAAACTTCCAATTTGTCTGAAAATTAAATAGAGATGTCTCTCCTTCACAATACTGTATAACCTTACATGTAATTACTTTACTGTTATTTTTATTCACTTAACCAGGTGTCTCTGCATACTGTATTCTTAAATGTGTAATATGGAATACAGAACATTCTGGAAATTTGAAACGGATTTGAATACTTTTACACAGTATATAACTCACAGGCTCCTGGAAGTAGAGTTGATATTCAAAGATCGGTATAGACTTAATTTTATCCATTGGATCCTTGTTTGGATCCACAGGGAACAGTGGAGTGTTGAGAGAAGCCACAGCCCTTGCATTGCAAAAAAGAGCATTTGAATTAAAATCAATTAAAACCAAATGTGCATCTCAACATGCAAAGCTTGTATCAACAAATGAGTTACTGATTTGACTTGACAACTACATAGTATACCAACTATACTGAACACTCATCTGTTAATTAAACTTCTGTTAGTCTGTGTCAGAGGTGTGATGGGAGAGGGCTTCATACCTCAGTCTCTCTGGATGGCACTGAGCCATATTCCACACCAGCGCACCACCCCAGTCATGGCCCACCAGAGTAGCCTGTGCAAGGCCCTGGGTTCAAGAAAAAAGATATTCAGACAATCCTTCTCAAATTAACAAAAAATATCAATGAAAAATATATCAATGATATACAATGAAAATGTTATTAAGCCTATACTGGAGACTCTTGTAGAGTTTCTTGTAATTTCATTGAGCTTCAGGGTGCACTTTATTACTGCACAATTATTTAGGTAATCAATCCAGCTTTAACTGAGCATTTCACCACTACAACCCCAATTCCAATGAAGTTGGGACTTTGTGTAAAACAAATAAAATCAGAATATGTTGATTTGCAAATCCTTTTCAACCTATAGTCAATTGAATACACTACAAAGACAAGATATTTAATGTTCAAACTGATAAACTTTGTTTTTTGCAAATATCCACTCATTTTGAATTTGATGCCTGCAACATGTTCCAAAGAAGTTGGGACAGGGGCAACAAAAGACTGGGAAAGTTGAGGAATGCTGAAAGGGAAAAAAAACCTGTTTGGAACATTCCACAAATGAACAGGTTAATTGAAAACAGGTGAGTGTCATGATTGGGTATAAAGGGAGCATCCCTGAAAGGCTCAGTTGTTCACAAGCAAGGATGGGATGAGGTTCACCACTTTGTGAACAACTGCGTGAGCAAATAGTCCAAAAGTTTAAGAACATTTCTCAACATGCAATTGCAAGGAATTTAGGGATTATCATCTACAGTCCATAATATCAAAAGATTCAGAGAATCTGGAGAAATCTCTGCAAGGAAGCGGCAAGGCAGAAAACCAACAATGAATGCCCGTGACCTTCGATCCCTCAGGCGGCACTGCATTAAAAACCAACATCATTCTGTAATGGATATTACCACATGGGCTCAGGAACACTTCAGAAAACCACTGTCAGTGAACACAGTTCGTTGCTCCATCTACAAGTGCAAGTTAAAACTCTGCCATGCAGCAAAAGCCACATATCAACAACCCCCAGAAACGCCGCCAGCTTCTCTGGGCCTGAGCTCATCTGAGATGGACTGATGCAAAGTGAAAAAGTGTCCTGTGGTCTGACGAGTCCACATTTCAAATTGTTTTTGGAAATCATGAACGTCGTGTCCTCCGGGCCAAAGAGGAACGGACTGTCCGGATTGTTATCAGCGCAAAGTTCAAAAGCCAGCATCTCTGACTGTATGGGGTGTGTTAGTGCCCATGGCATGGGTAATTTGCACATCTGTGAAGGCACCATTAATGCTGAAAGGTATATACAGGTTTTGGAGCAACATATGCTGCCATCCAAGCATAGTCTTTTTCAGGGACATCCCTGCTTATTTCAGCAAGACAATGCCAAGCCACATTTGTTGCAGGCATCAAATTCAAAATAAGTGAATATATACAAAAAACAACAAGGTTTATCTGTTTGAACATTAAATATCTCATCTTTGTAGTGTATTCAATTGGATATGGGTTGGAAAGGATTTGCAAATCATCGTATTCTGTTTTTATTTATGTTTTACACAATGTCCAAACTTCATTGGAATTGGGGATACGTTTTGTACAGTAACTTGTTTTTAACTTTAAAACACTCATCTTACCACCACAAGACTGGATAAACAATTATAATAATGATTTAAATAGCTAACCTTCACCTACTAACAGCATACACAAATTGCACCAGCTTGTTTTTTTCACCGTCACTGCAGTATTTTGGCAGATTAACATCAACCATAACACCAACCCAAACTATTACAGCCTTAATCTGTTAATCTTTAGCCAGTGGAGGAGCCAACCACTCAGACATCAGTCATTTCCCAAATTAAAAAACAATCACTCCACCAGGATAATTCACTTTACTCTGCACAATATTTACTTGATTAGCCTGCCAACTGCAGTGGCTAATTAGAGGATAATGACCATCCCCAGAATAGGGCAACAGTCCTGCAGCTACCCTTCCCCCACCATCCCCGTTACTGTCTGAGAGTAATGACACATCAAGCTTGGCCTCGCCATTTGATATCACATCATTATAGCCTGTAATCTCTTTAGACGCTTCAATTCTTAACTGCACTGAAATGTCATGCATATTTGGTGTTAACGTCTTGTATTTTCCATATAGAGTTGTTTAAAAAAAATCCATCACTATCAGAGCAAACTGAAGAGATTTATTTGATTCCTGGCTTTTTTGCTGGCTCCATCATCTGTCATCTTCCCTGTCCTCATCTGAACCCATGTCTCCTCTGCAATACTTCAGCATTCAAAACCTGCCTTCAATTCAGACTCACTTTTAATCACAGATGATTCTGCAAATGGTCATCTACATTAAAAACATTCGTTTTAGATTTTTTGGTATTTTTTGTATGGATAAAATGTATACATTACAGCAACATTTATTTTTTGATGACAACTGACAAATCTACATAAACATTTACAACAGCTTATTTCTGTTAGGCACTTTTGTCTGTTTCAATGTAATTTCACCTCAGTGAGTGTTATGACAACTGACACTGACTGAACTGACTAAAAAAAGTTCTTTTTTGAAGCCAAAAAAAATCTACTTTTGATGGAAACAATTTAGCAAAAGAGCACAGACAAATGTGTAGGAAAACTAATCTAAGTGGTCCTAGATTCACAGAGAAGCCAAATAAATAAAATATTTTCATATTCAATACTTTCAAGTCCTCATTGCAGCACCTATAACTAATGCATTTGAATTACACCTGGAAACATTAATTTAAAATATATTAAAAGCTGCTAAAGATAATGTGACAGGTCATGGTGTTTGTAATTTATACTTAAAAGTAGTGAAAGTATCTTCACTGTGACACATTCTTATGAAATGGTTTAGAGTCCTATAAAGACAAATTCAATTCACATTAAAATAATCAAATTATATGCATATGTGCAAAGCTCATTATTTGGATTACAGACTCTGAAGCAGAAGAAAGGTTAATTTACAGATGGGTGAATGTTGCATTTATATAGCTTTCTGTGCTAAATATGATGCACTATGTTGTCTGTTCACTATATAGCTCGGGATTACTGGCATACCAATTACCACCAATTAGTCCCTAAAGCCTTGAACTTTGTCTTTGTTCTCATTGCTTAATGCTTTACTGAAAATTAACTTTCAAAACTTCATGAAAAATATTAGGAATTTAAGGAAAAAAAAAGTGAACTCTACAGAATGCATGAATCACTACTACTGGGAACGACGGAAATTCTCAAGAATACAATCTTACATATCTTCCTGTTTGTGGTGTGAGCTTATCTGAGTTTTTGGGAAGTTACAAGCAGTTACTTGCAACTGTTTTGCTAGGATATGAATATGATGTTACTTTTTTTCTCATGTTTAGCTGAAGTCTGTTGCTCAGTATGGCAACGGTCAGGCAATACACAAATAAAATTACACAAAGGCTGAGCGCAAATGTCTCATGTAATGTCTGGGCCTGTTTCTATGTGTTCACCCTTCAAAAGATAGAAAAAATAATGCTGCAATATCCTGAGAACACTTAAACTCAATGTTCCAGTATATTGATGTGCAAAACCACTAATGTGCAGAAAGAGAACATGTGATTTCATGTAACAGTCAATTAGTCAGACCAATTTAGGCATATTAATGTTGAATTTGGAAAGAAGTACTCAGGATTCCACTGTAATTTAAATCTGTGCATTTACAAACATCCTGGCATCACCAGAAAGGAAGCTCACATTTTTTCACACTTCTTAGTCTTGACTTTTAAAAAGAGAATTAAATCCACTCTGTGACACTCTGGTATGTGTGAGTCAGCACTGAAAGACAGGATCCTGCAATACTGAGCCAAGATGCATAGACAAGTCCAGCAGCAAAGCTCTCTCTCAGCTTTCTCTCTCTGAACAGGAGGAAGAGAAACTTTAAACCTACAGAGATTTTAATATATATATATATTTAAATATATATATATTATAAATATATATATATATATATATATATATATATATATATATATATATATATATATATATATATATATATATATATATATTTTTTTTTTTTTTTTTTTTTTTTTTTTTTTTTTTTTTTCCAGTCTGGAATTGTGCAGCTGAACAAGTATTTCAAACAAATGAGTGGAAGTCAGCACTTCTTGGTGTCCTGAATATGCTATATTTTACTGTACATTGTCTATTTATATCTGTCAATTACTGTCAAATACCTGCTTAAGCAGATGTTTAACTGCATGCATGTGTATGTGTTTATGCTAGTGTCAGTGTGGTTATGGGCCAAAACAAATTTACTGCTGAGATAAACTTGTATTAGATGTCTAAAAAAGTACATTGCACAATACTGTTCATATGTGTAAAGTAATATACATACCAACTTATCCATGAAAGTCACCATATCCTATAAAGAGCAAGACACAAACAAGACAAGATCACCAATTGTTTTTAACATTTCTGTATGTCTGAGTGTCAGTCTGTTAGCTTACCTGTGAAAGACTTTCTTGGGAATACTCCTCAATCTCTGCAAAGAGATTAGAGCATACGACTAGAACAGTCTGCTTTAACTGTTCATATTCAACAATAAAGCAACAAAGAAACCAATGATCCCATCAGACAGAATCCCAAGATAAAAAAAAAAAACCCTACACATGTAAAGTATTAAAGAACAGCCATTCTTATTTTCGTTCCCAGCGTGGGGTCCAAATCATCATACAACACGAACAGAACCAAAATACCTTTAGGCAGGTGTCACACTTACTTGGATATTCATGCTGTTTTTTAAATTGAATTTGTGACACAAGAGGGCATTATGTATACAGAACATTCTCAAAGAATCCACATGACATTTGAAGCATGTATTTAAATTAAGAAAGTACTGAAACCACCCCTTAAAGCACTTCCAATGGTTTTAAAAAGCAAAGATTAAGCAAACCTTTTTTATTGTGGTGGTTTGTAGCTGGATATTAACACCAAAGACTGTTTAACAGCAGCATAAAACCTATAATTTTGAAGTTAAAGGCCTTTCTAGTATTAGTTTCTGTTCACTGTCTTGAACCTAGCATCTCAAATTGGTCATAGGGTGGTTTTGTAACATGTGGTTATTGGGGTTCTTTACACAAGTCACTAAGAACTTGTGCAAATACAGAGTAATGACTGCTCTTCTACCACAGGGATGTGCAAGGTCTTGAAGAAAAAAAAAAAAAAACACTAAAACACTCAAGACAAATGAAAGTTGCTATTAAAGTGCTCTTCAAACTCCAAGAGATCATTTTAGATACCTCCAGAGACAAAAGCAAGATCATCGACTTTGAAAGGTTTTGGACCAGGATTAAAATGTCACTGAAAGACTGTCTTGTTCACATATCAAAGGCCCTACCGATTTGGAATTCAGAGGGCATTGATCAGAAGGATGCGAGTGAATGACAGAGCTGGACTGAGGTGCTACATTTCCAATCTGGCAATGAACTTTCTGTAGCTTCACAAGAACCCCTTGATTTAATACCACTAATTTCTAAGCAGTTCTAAGCATGACCTCTATGCCATTCAAAATAGTGTAGAATATAGAAATACTGAGCACAGATGACCAGAAACATACAGCAGCAAAGATATGTAATTAAACCATTTTAAATGGTTACAGCTTATTATAACATGGACTGACCTGCTGGAGCAGAGGAGTCACCATAGCCTTTCATGTCTGCAGCAATAACCCTGAAGCCAGCATCAGCCAGGGCAGGAATCTGAGAGCAGTAGTATATCTGTCATTAATGCCTTTCCCCATGTAGATGCTGAACTCCACATACTACATCATTAACAAGTCACTTCTTTCTGCAAAGCTTTCAGAATTTAGCCCATCTTCTGGACTGTCTCTGGCTTTACGGTAAAGGGGCTCAGCTTACATAGAGTTGCATGTGCAGCTTGCATTTTCTTACCTGGTACCTCCAGGAAAACCAGCTTTCAGGGAATCCATGGCAGAGGATAACAGGAGGGCCATCCCCCATCTCCACATAATGGATCTTCACCCCGGGCTAAAAGGCAGGCAGACCATAAGTCACCCTGCTGCTAGGCAACAGCATCAGCACTGACCTCTAAAACTTTTGTTATGTTCATGTTACCAGCCCTATTGTTCATTTTCAATTGCCTATTTCGTTCACATGCGTTTGTAAGTGATCCATTTGTGTTAGGAATGTTTGACCCTCTTGACTTTAAAGGGGAATTCCACATTTTTTGCTAAATTAAATTGGTTAGATTTAAACAAAGTCAAGAGGCAATTTGATGTCAAATGCTCTGTTCTAGACAAAGTTACACAAAATGGTAACTTGCCTGATGCCTTAGATACTGTTTTATGATAGATTTTAGATATGCTTTTGGGCTAAACTATTGTTAGAAATTCAGCTTTCTGGATTCAGAAGTTAGGAGACCTTCAGCATAGACCTGACTGACACAGGAAATGTGGGTACAGCTTAGTCGATCACAGCCAGTCTATCACAGCCAGTCTGATTAGGAATACTTTAGGAGGACCTTATATACACTGGAAATTGTGGGAGGAGGATAAAGGTGAGGAAGAGGAGTTTTAGGGGGGTAAGTGAGTGGGATGAGGGTGATGAAGAGGGGATTAAGCAGGGGGATGATTACCTTATCAAAAGGACAGGTGCCGACTCCCTGCAAGGATGGCGAACATCAACACTCCTTGCAGGGTTATTGTGTGACTTTATGGTCGGCAATCAAAGGGCCATACCAACAATGCAGGGAGTTGAACACCCTCAGGTCAGAAGATAGAAGCTTAATTTCTCTCACTTTATACTTTTTAATCTATTTATGGCACAGAGGTACACATGGCACGATAAGGCAAAACAGACCTCAAATAAAACTTTTTTAAATTTACAACTATTTTACAAATATCAAATTGTGCAATATTTGTGCAAATATCATATTGTGCAATATGCTAAGTGAAATACAGATTCCTATGCAACTCTGTTTTATTTTATTATTATCCTTATTTTTCCTGTAAATAGTCTAGAGATTTAGCGTTAATTATTTATTATTTATAATGTTGATAATGTTTGTACTGTTTCCCATTTCTATTACTGAGTGCCTTACTCCTGTTACTCTGTTGCTGCTGTAATACTGTGAATTTCCCCGCTGTGGGACTAAAAGGATTATTTTATCTTATCAACATTACATATAAAACTCAGATGACATGTAGGATCACTGGTCACTTTGGACAGTAGATAAAATGTCTATATTTGTATTATAGGTATTGCAACCTATCACCACCACATGAATTTTGACTCTGTATGTTTCTGTATAATGAAGGACATCACTGAATGACTGTTATATCTCAATGACTATGTTATGCATGCATTTTGAAAAATCAGTGTAATTGCCCTTTAAGGACAGCAGTCCCTGACTGATCAAAATTGCAGTAAAAATGCAGAAAAAAGAACATGACAGTACTTAACACGATTTGCTGTTTTGCAATGCAAATGTGTATGTGACATAATTCAAGATGTGTCACATTAATATGCTTAATGACCTACAAGAACCCACATTTTCAAATCGACACATGCATGATGTACATATCCACATATGACATTGGATGATGGACCACAATGATATGCACATTTGTATGATAAAAACAATAAATTCCAATCTAATCATTCAAATACAATCATATGGGCACTAACTAGAAATACTAGCAAGTATATTTACATAGCACTTTTTACAACAGGTGTTGTCAAAAAGCAGCTTTACGGAACAATCAGCATTACAGAAAGAACATCTGGGTGCAAGCCCCCATGAGCAAGCCAGTGGCCATATACAATCATTCAAATATTTGAAAACAAATGTCCCAAAGTTTGGAATCCGTGTTTAACAATATAAAATCAATTTGGTTGCAGATGCATGTATAATATGAGTCTATGGTGCTACTTCGGTGCAACTTTACAGGTTTCAAATAATTTGTAGGAAAAAGATGAAACATTAGATGGCTGCAGAATGATGAACAGAGCTATAGGTGATTCTAAAATGCCGAAGAAAGTTTTGTATTTCTAAAATGCTGAAATAATCTTGAGGCAGATAACTTGACAATGTTTGTAAATAGATAATTACAGTTTAGTATGCATCAGTTCATAACTTCCTGAAATACTGAATAAGACCCCTAAAATATGTTTTTACTATAGTATATAAAATATCTCTATTATAATGTAAATCATTACTATATTATAAATTTACAGTTAATATTTTGTATAAAATCAAGATTATTATGACAAGTAATCCCAAACTTTTAAAAGGTAGTGTATATACAAAAAATCTGATTTTTTCTGCATAAACAGTTGAGCTCTGTCACATATGGGCAAAAAAAACTTCGGCTATGTAATGTGAACACTGCCTTAATAGTTCGAAAAACAAAACAAGTGGCAGGCAGCTCTAGAACTGGAGGTTGTATTCACTGATCTAGTGCATGACCAGCACCATGACTTTTCCACTGAAATATGGCTCATATAGTTGCAACTCAAACATTGCACTAGTATTATGACGTTGTGCTTTTACCTTGACAGTAACATATCCATGGCTGACCTCTTCAGGACCACAAAAGCGAGGCACCTGCTCACCAGTAAGCTGTTGATATAGCAATACCAGTCAGTGAAACATCTGACATACATAAGCATCCATACATCACACAAAAATGTACAAAACTCTCAAAAACAATTCTCTGAGTACTCTTCAGCACACACACAATCAGATTGATCTCCTGGGGGAAGGACTGAAGTGCAACTGATATTACAAAATGTTCTTCTACATTTCCACCAGAGAGGTCTCCAAATCCCCAAAACTTACATAGTGTAGCTTTAAAGATTAAACTACAGCTTACACTATTTACATCTTCCTTTCTTCCTACATCTTCCTTTCTTCCTTTCTCTGCAACATCAGCTTATTGATACATTCATTCTTTACCACCTTTATGTGAGTAATTATGACAGTTTATGAATGTGGTCTTGATTTCTGACCTACTGAATATCACTTGATAAAAACAATTACAGCATGACTTACTTCTGATAACATACACTGGGGTTCTATTTTATCAAGTACTCTCATTATGTAGCAAGTATACAGTTACTGACTGTAGCTGATCTGATGCTGTACAATTTGTCAGCCCCCAACATCCACCCCAACCATCAGTGTAAAGGGACAGCCATAGGATCTGCTGACCAGATATTACTTAGGTAGTGGATCAGCACACAGTAGTGGAATGGTAGTGTGTTTAATGCTGCTAAGAGTGCAGGCATGGAAGTATTGTGTAAACATAGTACTTTTACTAGACTCTTCATTAGAAACACAACTTCTTGGCACAGACTACAGCTCTTTTTCCATGCATAATTTGTTTGACATCTAGCCCTTCATCAATGGTCAATTTTTGGCCAAAGTATCTCTGCTGGCTGGATATTTTTGGTGGTAGATTATTCTCAACCTAGTAATGACATTAAGATGTTAAAAAACATGGCTGGATCTGATACAAAAACAAAACAAAGACCACCACACTGTCCACCACTGTGGTGGTCCCTTTCCAGTCACAGATGTGGGGCTGACAAATTATGCAAGAACAGGTGGGCAATTGCAAACCTACAAAGTGCAACTACAGGATATGCATGCATCTCAACTGTCAGTGAGTGTAGACACAAGACAGGATTACCTAATAACGGTAACTCACTGTGCTTATGTGGACACAGAGCTACAGGATCCAATGTGGACAAAATAAAACAAACATTACCTTTATCCCTGTGAGATTCTCCACCTTCTTCAGCGCTTCACTGATGTCAGTAATGTGAACAGCAGACATGCCTAAACTTTCAGCTGCCTTCACACTCTCCTCAGAAATGTCCAACCAGAGAGCCTGAGCAGAAAGTCGATTAAAGAAATGTAGGTATGAAGATCATGCAGCACATGAAAGCTCTACCAACATTCGGTCAATAGTTCAGGGGTGGAGAACTCAGGGCTGAATTCTGTCAGAGTTTGCCGTTTTCCCTCTTGCAGCACACTGACAAGACCTGGTAATTAATATAATCAGTTGAATCAGGTGTGTTTGAGCAGGAAAAGTCACAAAAACTGCACAGGAAAGCCTGAACTAGTGAAATTTAAAACACACAGAATTAACCAGTTAGTAAAGTGTGTGAAAAGCTGAGTCAAAATGTATTGCTTGTGTTCTGTTTGAGGCTCAAGGACAAGGTTATTCCCACCTCATGGGGTTTAACATTCAGTTTATCCAAGGCTTTGTGGAGCACAGCAGGTTCAGGAAGCTTTGCCCCAACATGGCAGGATCGCACTACCAAGTCAAAATGGCTTTCCAAGACTGAGAGAACTTTAGCAGTATTGTCCCTCTGAGGAGTGTCATCAACCCAGATGTTGGCCAAGACACAGGTACTTATTCCTTAACAATAAGCAAGAGAGAATTAAATCAGAATCATCAGTATAGGATGCATTTATGCTGTTGTATGTTTTTCATATGAAATGGTAACTTTTTTTGGATAGCCCTCTCTAGACGCTTTGTTGATGTGTACCTTGCCTTTAACTTATGTTCAATTAAATATCTATTAAAATCTATTAAATTATTAATTCAAGGGAAATTTCATAGATATTTTAAAAATGTCTGCAAAATTAAATGATTAAGAGCAGTACAAAGCAAAATGCACCACTTTAGAGAAATTTTCAGAGTCAGAATTTTAGTCGTGGTGTCCAGATGTCAGCAAGCATTTAATGCCTCTGAAA
The DNA here is from genome assembly GCF_015220715.1 of Pygocentrus nattereri. Taxonomy (NCBI): domain Eukaryota; kingdom Metazoa; phylum Chordata; class Actinopteri; order Characiformes; family Serrasalmidae; genus Pygocentrus; species Pygocentrus nattereri. Next base: position 29,490,040 of record NC_051220.1, on the reverse strand, counting down.
TCAATTTTACAAAGCAAATATTACCTGAAATGGTTATAAATTGTTATGAATGTTTTGCCTGAAGCCCAGGACACTGTTTTATGATAGTTTTGAAATAGGGTTTTGGTTTAAAACATTTTTAAAAGCCATTCTTTGCAGAGATGATGCAGGCCATTACAAAGCAAGGTGAATGTTTTTCTGTTCCTATTATCAACATACCATATAAAAACTACAGTAAATAAAATGGCTATAAAACTATAGCAAACTTTGCAACTACGGGTTCCTATCAGCACCATTGTGAAGAAATCCAAGTCAGTAAGGTTCTTTACAATTAAAATTCCGCATAAGAGAACTGTGAATCACTTTGCATACATTTCAATAATTGAATTATGATGACATTTTGAAAAACTGATGGAATCCCCTTTTAATTTTACTTAATATAACCTCAATCCTAACCAACTAACTGGAACATCTGTAGATAATCTACAACTACATGAAAGTGGTACTCAGGTTTGATATGTGCTGCATACCTTGACGCTGAAGAGTGGCAGCAGCATCAAGCACCGTCTTGTTGAACTCTACCCGCCTTACCTCATCAAAGAGGGTCTGGGCTGAGAACTGGGCAGGCAGAGGGAGGCCCTGACTGTCAGCCTCCTTCTGACAGTCAGCCTCCAGCTCTGGAAACATCTTCAAGCATGCAAAGATTTAATCAGTAATGATGCCCAAAGCCTATTAAAAAGCACTGACGTTTCTGAAAGTTGCATTTAAAGTTCTCAGTGTGAATCCCGGACTGAACAGACCTCCTGAACTTTGGACTGTGGCCCAGTTACAGAGGAGCTAAAGCTTTACCTGTGTAAGGGTCAGCTTTCCCCGTTCAGCACGAAACAGAGGATTCTGGTCTCCTCCCTTCACGAGGGTGTTCCATATGAAATCCCTAGAGGATATTCAGCCTGCTTTAGAATAATTATAGAGAAATAAAATAAAGCTTAATTATGAACTATACAACAGACTCAAAACCACTTACCTTGGAAGGTTAAGCACTTTTTCGACTTTCTGAAAAGATTTTAGCGGGTGAGGGGTTAACACACCACCCCACAGAGCAAACAGCACAGCTTTATACATCGAACCTGAATGTAGAACCGAAGTGGTGAGAACGAGGTGACTCAGAGAACGAGTGGCAGCGCTTGCGCTGAGTGAACTTAATATACAGCACGGTGTACAGTGGGCTGACTTGTGCTCAGCAGGAAGCAGGGCACGCAGGAGAGCCGTAGCCAACGAAAAGTAGCACAATAGCCCTAGTGACGTTACCGAGGGTCCGAGGCGCTGGAGGGAAAACGGGGAAAACGAGGGACGGTGGAAAATAGGTGGAGACAACCAGGGGCGGAGTCATGAAACAAGAGGGCTAAACCAAAACACGAACACATGGACAGGACTGGGAGGGGCCAATCGTGACAATACTGCAACGTTACATACACTATACTGCCAAAAGTCTTCACTCATCCATGCAAATCATTCAATTCAGGTGTGCAAATCAGGTGAACTTAGCCAAGCAGACTGCTTCTACAAACATTTGTGAAAGAATGAGTCGCTCTCAGGAGCTCAGTGAATTCCAGCATGGTACCATGATAGGACGCCACCAGAGGTGTCAAATCCAGGTTCAGAAAGTAAAAATCCTTCCCAGGATTTTGTTCCAACAGGCTGGACAGCTCTGCTGGTGGTGTGATCTAACTAGAGAAGTTGGAACAAAATCCTGGGAAGGACTTTTACTTTCTGGACCTGAATTTGGCACCTCTGGACGCCACCTGTGCAACAAGTCCAGTTGTGAAATTTCCTCACTATAAAATATTCCACAGTCAAAGTGGAAGTGATTGGGAACAACAACAACTCAGCGATGAAGGGGTAGGCCATGTAAAATGACAGAGCGGGGTCAGCGGAGGTGCATCAGGCCCGTAGCCAGCATTGTGATGGGGGGGGATCTTTTTTCCCCAAAAGTGGACTTCATTTGGCTCTCTACTCCAATGCCCCCTAAATACACGAGCACACTTCAAACCTTTTAATGTAGACATATTTTATTCATTATAAGTTTGTTGTGAGCCTGTTGTTGCTGTCCTTATTTGTTTGTCTGTTGCTCCGCACTGTTAACATAAATTTGATATAAATGTAAGTATTACTCCAACTTCCTACATCTGTGATGTGACTTCATTGTCTGTCTCTGTTGCTCACCTCAGTTGTCTGTTGCTTTGTTCCATTGTCTCTGTTGCTGCCCTCCATTGTCTGTCTCTGATGTTGCTGTCCTTTATTGCCTATCTCTCTACTGTTGACATAAATAGATAAGAATTACTTCATGAGGTACACTATCGGTATGGTCATTAAAACTTAAACATGAATTAATAATGATATAAATTGAAGTGTTCCGTCTTATTCAAATCTTCCTACAACTGTGCTGGGACTTCATTGTCTCTCTCTGTTGCTCACCTAGGTCTGTTGTTGCACTCCCTCCTCTGTATCTCTGTTGCTGTCTGTCTCTGTTGCTTTTCTTCATTGTCTGTCTATTTTTCCTCTCCATCTTTTGTATCTCGCCTTCTTTATTTTTTAATTGGGTCTTGCCTTCACTGTCTGTCTGTTTTTCCTCTCCTTTAGGGTCATTTTACGGGAAATCGGACACTTTGGAACTCAACCGACACAGATTTTCATCAAACTTTGTGTGCATTTTTAGTGGCAATGTAGAACCCCAGAACTGCATTTGCATGAATCTGCCACTAATATAAAGGGAGAAATGGACTAAGAATGTTTTAAGTAAGAGGGTAGCGCACTACACATTCAACCTTGATTATGTCAATTTAAATTACAAACAGATGGTTTTGATGCTGTTTGAAAGCTCTTTTCTGGCTCTACAGAGTACACAAACAACATTGAACTCAACAGGTAGGCCCTTTTTAGTGGCAAGGTAGAAGTCCAAAACTGCATTTGCATGAATCTGGGACTAATATTTCAGAGGTTGTTCATGACATTGCAGGCTATGTGTGGAAAAGATACTGACCATTTTAAAATAGTTTTTTTTTAATATTCAGATTTTAGTATTTTAATATCTCATAATTTATACTCGGCAACTGTTGAGTTTCACTGCTACTAGCTGTTGATAGCTCACCCTCCAAATGCTGACCCACTGAATAAATACAGCAAAATAATACATTTAAAAACATTTCCATATTTAACCCCTTTTTTACACCTCTATACTGTATTTTATTTACTATGGCCTTAGGAGCAACAGGCATGTTGAGAGTAAAATACACCCTAGCTTGATCATCAGCATTGCAAAGTGAGTGACTGAATGTTATTGTCACTTAACCTACATTTCTTAAAAATCAACTAAAATCCAGACTTTGGAGTTATCTGAATAATAACACTAACACTGTTACATGTACAATATACTATTGGGCTAAGCTGAGCCCGGCACTGTTAACGCAGGGGAGTTGTAAAGAAATAGAAGCCCTGCACTCAGCAGTTTACCGATTTTGGGCCTTTTATTGAACAAGTCACCAATGTTTTGGGACAATGTTTCCGCCGATTTCTTCCGTTTTCGCTCCTTGTCTTCTTTTTTACCCATTTTCTCAAGTAACTGAATCCCCTGATTCTTATTCTTTCCACTAGCTAACAACAGAAATGGGGGAATTACCGCCACCTACTGGATTGGTGTAAAACAGTCTGAACAAAATGTGTAAAGAGAAACATTAACCATTTTTCTTACTCCTCACTTCTCTGAGTCTACTTCTCTTTTTTATTAGTCTGGATGTGATATTGTAAATTAAGATTTGATGTATATTCACCGGAGATTAACAATTCATTCATTGAATAGCCTACCTATCTTGAGGGGCATGTGTGTACGGCGGGAGGGGGCGAGGGGGGAGCGGGCGGGGGGGCGTTGGGGGGGGGGGTCGAACCCGGCTACGGGCCTGTGCATAGTGCGCAGAGGTCACCAACTCTGCAGAGTCAATCACTACAGACCTCCAAACTTCATGTGGCCTTCAGATTAGCTCAAGAACAACGTAGAGAGCTTCATGGAATGGGTATCTATGGTCGAGCAGCTGCATCCAAGTCTTACATCACCAAGCACAATACAAAGCGTTGAATGCAGTGGTGTAAAGTGCCACCACTGGACTCTAGAGAAGTGGAGACGTGTTTTCTGGAGTGACGGATCACGCTTCTCCATCTCGCAATCTGATGGACGAGTCTGGGTTTGGCGGTTGCCAGGAGAACGGTACTTGTCTGACTGCATTGTGCCAAGTGTAACATTTGGTGGAGGGGGGGTTATGGTGTGGGGTCGTTTTTCAGGATTTGAGCTCAGCCCCTTAGTTCCAGTAAAAGGAACTCTTAATGCTTCAGCAGACCAAGAGATTTTGGACAATTTCGTGCTCCCAACAGTTTGGGGATGGCCCCTTCCTGTTCCAACATGACTGTGCACCACTGCACAAAGCAAGGTCCATGGATGAGTGAGTTTGGTGTGGAAGAAATTTACTGGCCTGCACAGAGTCCTGACCTGAACCCAGTAGAACATCTTTGGGATGAATTAGAGTGGAGACTGCCAGCAAGGCCTTCTCATCCAACATCAGTGTCTGACCTCACAAATGCGCTTCTGGAAGAATGGTCAAACATTCCCATACACATGCTCTTAAACCTTCTGGAAAGCCTTCCCAGAAGAGCTGAATGGCAAATGGTGGGTCGACATCATATTAAACCCTATAGATTAAGAATGGGGTGTCACTCAATTTCATATGCGTGTGAAGGCAGATGACTGAATACTTTTGGAAATAAAATGTATCTATCTCTCGGTGTGTCTGTCTGTCTGTCTGTCTGTCTACAATAATGTAGTTACATCGGAGCTAAGTTTAGAAGATGTGTAACAGTTTTATTAGCCATAAGCCTATTAGCAGCACCAGCAGAAGACTGTAGTCACGCCCCCCACACTAGGACAGCCAATAATTTTAGCCCGTGTGAATGTAAGCGCTCGTAATTTACATATTTTTGCAGGCACCTCGCGTTTGACCGTTGAGCGGAAAGCGAATGTGTGAAGCGAATAGTGGAGCAATCTGAGAAACGTCTTGCGTGTCAGACAGAGCTGTGAAAAAGGACAGAACATGGGACAAAATGTGCTGAGTAGTCCGGGAATTTCTCATAACAAAAAAGCAACGCGAACCTGCGAAGAAACAAATAAGAATAAAGCTGAGAAATTTGGGGGTAGGGTGGGGTGCTACTGCTCACATTACCCAACCCTTCATATGCTATGTATTAAGCCTCATTTTACCATGAAGGATGTGTTATATCGTACCGTTCAACAGTAATCCAGTATGCAAAACCTGAGCACTTCGAATTATGTTCCTTATATTGAAACAAACAGGCTGAACTATTATTAAACAGGCTGAACTAATATGAATCTTCCTCTCACCAGAAATATTCACAGCTGCAGTGCAGCATAATAACAGGGTTATAACTGGCTACATTAGTTTTTACACAAAACTGTTTATCAATAGAAATTTCTAAATCATTATGTGCACTTTAATATTATTGTATTTATACTCTTACGGGAAAACAAGATAAAAGCATCGGGATGGAAATAATAATTTATCCTCTGAAACGCGTGTGCAAGACACATGCTTGTGCTGTACAGCAAAATCTACTTCATGTCTTGTAAATGTGAGTAGCTGTCTACTATGATGCTGAATTGGTGGACAAAGAACAGTGAAGTATCTGACTGATTTTCTGCGTATTAAAACACCTACACTCACACTTTTGCTTTGATACTCAAAAAAGATACAACCATACAACCAAACAAACATATCCAACAAAGACCAGCCAAAACAAGGGGCAAACACAGGGCTTAAATAGTACAAGGATGTCAAGGGACAAGTGGAAAACAGGTGGAAACAAGGGGCGGAATCTGAAAACAAGGGGGCTGAATTGGGAGAATAAACAACAAATGCTCGTGGACAGGACTTGAATCAAAACAAAGAAAGCATGTGGAGGAGTGGGAGGAGCCAATCGTGACAAGTTGGAAGTATCAACAAGGGTGATGAGGAAGAGTACAGGGTGATGATGAAGGACTTGACAGAACCACCTGCAACTCAATGTTACAAAGACACTGGTGGTGGGCCTGAGGAGGGACAATGTGTCCATCAGGGGGGTCAGCATGGACACTGTGGAGGATTAAAAATATCTGGGTGTGTATATTGACAATAAACTGGACTGGGCTAAGAACACTGATACCCTCTACAGGAAGGGCCAAGGTTGTCTCTATTTTCTGAGGCACCTGGGGTCCTTCAACATCTGCCGGACTACGCTTAGGATCTTCTATGAGTCTGCGGTGGCGAGTGCTATCCTCTATGCTGTTGCATGCTGAGGAAGCAGGCTGAGGGTGGCAGACGCCAAGATACTCAACAAACTGATCCACAAGACCGGTAATGTTGTGTGTGTGGAGCTGGACTCACTGACGGCTGTGTCAGAGAGGAGGACGCTGTCTAAGCTGCAGGCCATTATGGACAATGGCTCCCACCCACTCTACAACACAGTGATGAGACACAGGAGCACATTCAGTGCAAGACTCATTCTACCAAAATGCACCACAGAGCGCCACAGGAAGTCATTCTTACCTGTGGCCATCAAACTCTATAACCTCTCCCTCAGTGTGTGATTCACAAAGTGTGGTTCATCTGTGCATTACTCAATACCTAACTATACTGGTCATATGTGTAATAATAATAATTATGTGTGCAATAACTCAGAGGTACAATAATTTGAACTGCCTTGTACTAGATGTTTAATATTTATTATCACAATCAACGCCACTTTACTATATTCATAAGAACTTAAATCTTGTGCAAATTTCTCTTTATCTTTGTTTTAAATTATTAAACTGTTTATTCTTTTACATAAATGGTTGCAACTGTAACAACTGCAATTTCCCTCTGAGATCAATAAAGAATTCTGATTCTGATTATGTTCCCCATGGCATCCATGCCCAATGCTGCTACAAGCCCCTGATATGACTTAGCAAACACAGCACCTGAAGCTACCCCATGTATCTACCTAAGGTATGAGAATATGGAGGGACTGGCCTATGGAAGGTTTGCTGTGGAGGCCTGTGATAGATTGGCTTTAGATGCTTTCCTACAGGTAATAAGGCCTCTGAGACTCTGGATGAAGTTTGCAAAGGCAATTTGCCTGGCGAGGCTTTACAGTGGACAGAAGAGATGGAGGTAATTGTGGGTATGCAGGCTGCAGCCACATTTGAACAGCGGTGATGCCAATGGCTGCAGTAATGGTGAGTGTGAGGAATAAGATGCAGAGAGTGCAGAACTCATCCTTGGCAAGGAGATGAATGCCATGGCAAACCCCACGCTTTGCAGCAGAGGAGTTTGATGAAGAGACAATGTGCCAAGCAACCTGGGGTTCCCTGGCAGTGTGGCCTGTGTTCCCTGTGGGGGAAGTCAACAGCTATTGGAATAGCTAAACATGCAGTGTCAGAGCCAGTTGGTGGATCTCTGGGGACAGGGTGCGCTGCCAGGTCAAAGGTATCACAGCTGCCAATGCTGGAGGAGCTGACCATGCATAGCCAGTGCTGGTCGGTGGATCTTCGAGGGCCATGGACAGTGCACATGAGCAGCACCCTCACCAGCATCGACAAAGCAGTGGATGACGGAGAAAGTGGAAGGTGTCCAAGAGGAGTGCCATGGCCGCTATCAACCCCCAGTAGCGCCAGACTTGATGACTTGATGCTATGAGGAAGATGGTTCTGGGCATGGCGCATACAACGGCTGGTGTGGGGCACTTCAGTGTGGTAAAGACACTGAAGCATTTGCAGCAGAGGTTTTAGTAGCTGGGCTGCCACACAGATGTGGAGCTGTACATGCACTGCCTTGATGAGTGCACAGCAAGGAAAGGACCACTGCAACAGCTGAAAAGCCACTGTGCCAAGGACATGGCCCTGAGAGAGGTCTTGGGGAGTCCACCGCAGACTACCTCTGGCGAGCACATGGAGGGCTGTGCAGCCCTCCAAAGAAATGCCACCCCACACCATTACTGATCCACTGCCAAACCGGTCATGCTAAAGGATTTTGCAGGCAGCAGATCACTCTCCACGGCGTCTCCAGACTCTGTCACGTCTGTCACATGTGCTCAGTGTGAACCTGCTTTCATCTGTGAAGAGCACAGGGCGCCAGTGGCAAATTTGCCAATCCTGGTGTCCTCTGGCAAATGCCAAGCGTCCTGCACGGTGTTGGGCTGTGAGCACAATCCCCATCTGTGGACATCGGGCCCTCATACCATCCTCATGGAGTCCGTTTCTAACCGTTTGTGCAGACACATGCGCATTTGTGGCCTGCTGGATGTCATTTTGCAGGGCTCTAGCAGTGCTCCTCCTGTTCCTCCTTGCACAAAGGCAGAGGTAGCAGTCCTGTTGCTGGGTTGTTGTCCTCCTACGGTCTCCTGGTGTACTGGCCTGTATCCTGGTAGTGCCTCCAGGCTCTGGACACTATGCTGACAGACACAGCAAACCTTCTTGCCACAGCTCGTATTGATGTGCCATCCTGGATAAGCTGCACTACCTGAGCCACTTGTGTGGGTTGTATAGTCCGTCTCATGCTACCACAATTGTGAAAGCACCACTAACATTCAAAAGTGACCAAAACATCAGCCAGAATGCATAGGTACTGAGAAGTGGTCTGTGGTCCCTACCTGCAGAACCACTCCTTTATTGAGTGTGTCTTGTTAATCACCAATGATTTCCACCTGTTGTCTATTCCATTTGCACAACAGCATGTGAAATTGATTGTCAATCAGTGTTGCTTCCTAAGTGGACAGTTTGATTTCCAAGTTTGATTTACTTGGAGATATTGTGTTGTTTAAGTGTTCCCTTTATTTTTTTGAGCAATGCATATACTTTATTGGCAATGACAGAGGTCAAACATTTTCTGTAAGTCTTTACAAGGTTGGCACACACTGTTGCTGGTATGTTGGCCCATTCCTCCATGCAGATCTCCTCTAGAGCAATGATGTTTTGAGGCTGTCGGCGGGCAACACAGACCTCAACGGTTTTCTATGGGGTTGAGATCTGGAGACTGGCTAGGCCACTCCAGGACCTTGAAATGCTTTTTACGAAGTTTCATCTTCAATGACCTTGTTGATGGAAGGAGGTTTCCACTCAAAATCTCACAATACATGGCCCCATTCATTCTTTCATGTACACGGACCAGTCGTCCAGGTCCCTTTGCAGAGAAACAGCCCCACCCCCAATTTGCCACCCCCATGCTTCACAGTTGGTATGGTGTTCTTTGGATGCAACTCAGCATTCACTCTCCTCCAAACACAACGAGCTGTGTTTGTACCAAATAGTTCTACTTTGGTTTCATCTGACCATATGACATTCTCCCAATACTCTTCCGGAACATCCAAATGCTCTCTAGCAAACTTCATATGGATATGTACGGATATGTATGGATATGTACTGGCTTAGGCAGGGGGACACATCTGGCACTGCAAGATCTGAGTCCCTGGCAGCGTAGTGTGTTACTGACAGTAGCCTTTGTAACGTTGGTCCCAGCTTTCTGCAGGTCATTCACTAGGTCCCCCCGTGTGGTTCTGGGATTTCTGCTCACCGTTCTTGTGATCATTTTGACCCCACGGGCTGAGATCTTGCGTGGAGCCCCTGATCGAGGGAGATTAGCAATGGTCTTGTAGGTCTTCCATTTTCAGATTATTGCTCCCACAGTAGATTTCTTCACACCACGCTGCTTGCCTATTGCAGATTCAATCTTCCCAGCCTGGTGCAGGTCTACAATCTTGTTTCTGGTGTCCTTCGACAGCTCTTTGGTCTTCACCATAGTGGAGTTTGGAGTGTGACTGTTTGAGGTTGTGGGCAGGTGTCTTTTATACAAATAACAAGGTCAAACAGGTGCCATTAATACAGGTAATGAGGGTAGGACAGAAGTGCTTCTTAAAGAAGAAGTTACAGGTCTGTGACAGCCAGAAATCTTGCTTGTTTGTAGATGACCAAATACTTATTTTCCACCATTATTTGCAAATAAATTCTTTAAAAATCAGACAATGTGATATTCTGAATTTTTTTCCTCATTTTGTCTCTCATAGTTGAGGTCTACCTATGATGTCAATTACAGGCCTCTCTCATCTTTTTAAGTGGGAGAACTTGCACAATTGGTGACTGACTAAATACATTTTTTCCCCACTGTAAGATGACCCACTTTAGATTTTATCAGTAACCCCAGATGGAACACATCTGTGCTTGTGGTATGGCTGCCAAGTCAAAATAAAACTGTGTCATGGGCACAGACTTCGAGTTGTACCCCTCATGCTAAAATTTTTTTGAGTGCTTTTGAAGTCAAATTGTAAGACATTCTGCCTCACATAGATTAATGATATCAGTGAGCAGGAACCATTTTGTTCAGCCAAAGAGCCAATTAGCTGGACTATAGGTAGAGCTAGGCAACCAGTCAGCAGTCAGTATCAGTAGTGCTGGCTTACAACTGCCCAAAACCTTTTTGATGTACAAAACTGGAATGAACCCGGTAAGTTTTGTTTCATTTTAATGGAATGCATCATTCTACTTTTCAAGATAAAAGCCCATGTTTATCTACATTTGGCACCATTCATTAGTGTCACTATTGTGCACACTCCAAATTTTTGTAGTCTTGTTTTTGATATGACTTAATGGGAAATATTGAGTGAGACTCAACAAACATTTTAACATCCGGTTGGCAGCACCATCCAGGCACGGGGCAACAGAGCTCAAAATCAAAGTCACCAGCCAACAAACTAGGCAACATCTTTAGTGTTGTTAATCTGGAGGAAAGCTACAGTCTCTTGCATTATCACAGGTAGCCTGCTTAGTTTACACACCTTTCCAACATCAGTGACCACTGTAGAGGAACATGAAAGATGCTGATGGGCTGCATTTCCCAGACTCCTCTCTGTTGAAGCCATATTTTAAAAATAATATGATTTAAAATATAGTTTTGGTCAGATTTGTAAAGCATAAGCAATCACAACATACTGCTAAACAGAAGAGCAAGTTATTGGATGGGGGGACAATTTATCCTACTCAAAACACTCAAACACTGAAGAGGACCCCCCCACACCCCTCCACTCCGACACACACACCTTAAATCTATGCCTGTGCTACTGTGGCCCTAACAGTGCAACAGCAGAGGATTGCTTCTTATGCATTTGTGCCACTTAGGGTCATAGTGGCCATAATCTTAGAAAAACATTAACTGGTGTGCTTGATGGTAGGCTCAAAAAAGTAAAATATTAATCCTCAATCCACTGGTTTATTTCAATATAGCAGTGTTCTTAGGTTAAATCCATTTTCATATTTCCCTGCCCTGCAGCTGGACACCGGATAGGTCTCTCCTGAATTGAATACTTGCATCAGATATGTTTCAGATTTTTCTGTTGTTAGCCCATTGATGTCAGTAGACACCTACATCACTTATTTCTTCAAGACTGGCCTGAGTAGCAGGTTGACCTTTCAGAAAGTTTCTGAATATTCTGTAAAATTTTACATTAGGAATTTTATCACCCTCTGGTGTGCAAACCTCATAATACCTGTAACTGACAGACTTCTACAAACTTACCAGTAGGCTTGCTGGATCACCAGGCATTATGGCATTGCTGGGAATTAAAACATTTTCACACATTTCATAAATTGCACACATTGTGTAATTTTTCTTATTCACATTCAAATGAAGTAAATTGCAGTGCATGCTACTATCTGACACACTAACAGTCTGCAGTGGGTTTATTAGCTATTTCCCATCAGTCAACTCAGTATCAATACTTCAAAGTTCCTCTTAAAGGGAAGTTCCACAGATTGTCCAAAATGTCTGTATAATTCAGTGGTTGAGATGTAAACAACGATATTCAGAGTGTTTCGGTGTTTTAATGGTGCTGAAGAGAAACTTACAGACTCACATTTCTTTACAGTGGTGGTGATAGGAACCAGAGGTCACCATGTCTAAACCTCAAATATATTCATTGAATAAAAGCGCCACTAAACCGACACGTGTCGAGTTTTTATGAGTAATGTCGACGATGGTAAGGACCTGGTCAGTTTCTTAAATAGGGTTTGTGTGTGTGTGTGTGTGTGTGTGTGTGTGTTTAGCATTCTAATAATAAATCAAAGTTCGTTTCCTTATCAATCAATAAAACCCATTTCTAAATGTGTATTGTCGCAGGTTAGTGAATCCTACACGTTTCACCACAGATGCAGTATTTCGACAAATCCTGCCCCTGTGATTGGCTGATGGTATTCCGTCTCCAGCGATGTGATTGGCTACTCGTACATACTCACAAGCCGCTCTCCATTCAGCGGTGTGCGCCTGAATACCGGTGGGATAATACACCGCTCATGAGAAGGTTTATAATCCCACCCACGAGTCACAATCCATGGAAACGCTCTCCTTCTCTATTGGCTCGGTATTCCCTGCGGGAGAGAGCTGATTCCAAAGCCGCGCACCAGCAGGACTCAGACTGGACCAAGATCAGCAAGGAAGGCAACTAAAGAACTAATTAAGGAAACGTGATATAATGTAAATCAGATCAAGTTAGGTGTAATTTAAAGCTTCTCTCTGGACTTTGTTGTCGTAAAGGAGATGGGACGACATCTAGTAACGTTCTTAGCGAAGACCTCATTGCTCTGCTGTGTGTGTCTCTGCGAGGCTGGTAAGTGAACAAGTCTTAACATTTTACAGCGCATGTGAAGCTGAACGAAATCAGGAACACCAGTATTTCAATGGAAATTGCATAGTTCCCATGCTGCCACTTGCACATGCAGGGAACCAGAATCAGGTTCAAAGGAGAGGTTCCATCTGTGTGGATTTCAAAAGGTGTAGAATTTAAACGGCGTGTAAAGTTTTCAAAGGTTTCAGACGTTGGACTTTTTGCTGCTCACCTGCTCCTATCCACAGTCTAGCACATGATGCTGTTCCCTGTTTGGAATGAGTTCTTTGTGCATGGAGGGTTTGGGGTTCCCTGAAGCAATGATCCCTAAAGACATGAGCTCTTTGTTCACCATCATCATATATATATATATATATATATATATATATATATATATATAGTTGACCTAGTCTGTTTATGTATAAGCAACGTCTTCTCAGTCTTCTCAATCTTAGTGAGAAAATCATTCAACAGCGTTCTTTTTGTGATGCCCCTTTTGGTTCTCAAAAGTACTTTTCAATGGATGTTTTTTTTTGAGAACCATATTTGTTATATCTAATTCCAGAAAAGACAAAGTTTTAACAAGAATGTAAAAAAGAATATAAACCCCCCCCCCGGCGGGCAAGCTAGGGGCAACAGTGGCAAGGAAAAACTCCCTCAGAACTGAGGAAGAAACCGTGGGAGGAACCAGGCTCACCAGGGGGCATTATACTACTACAAGTGATTATACTACTAATATTAATAGCAGTAATATTGGTATTAGTAATAACTAGGAGTTTATGAGAACATCAGTGTAGGGTGGGCAGCTAGTCCAAGGCAGGTGGTGGTGGTAGCTGGGGCATGGGCAGCTGGTCTGAAGTGGGTAGCAGGAGGGCTCGACAGTCAGTCGTCCTTCAGTGTCCGGCCGGACATGTGGACGATTGTATACTCGGAAGAAAAGCAGGGAGAGGGAATTAGTTTTATTCTGTCCGTTTGTACGTAAAACAGGGGATGTAAACATTTACAGAGTGTGGCTAATGACTCTGGCAGATCTGACTATGACAGCTTAGCTAAAAGGAGAGAACCAGAGCACTCTGAAACAGTTTGGCATCCCTCCGCTCCACCGTCCACAAACCTGAGTGACCGCGAGCAAGCAGCAGGACGACAGCACCAGCATCTCAGTTTACTATAATTCCCTGTGTCCATGGACCCCTGGATCTGCTGCCTTTATCTAAGGGGGAACATTACCTACCAAAAGCTAAACTGAATAAGTGAGTTTTCAGCCTAGTCTTAAAGATTGAGACTGGGTCTGAGTCCCAAACATTTTCTGGAAGATCATTCCAGAGTTTGGGGGCTTTATAAGAAAAAGCTTTTTCCCCAGCTGCAGCCTTCTGAATTCTGGGAACTATTAATAAGCAAGCACTCTGGGAGTAGTCGTGATGGCTCATAAATGGGAAATAAGGTCTTGTAGGTACTCAGGAGCGAGCCCATTTAGGGCTTTATATGTTAATGAAATAATTTTATAATCAATAGAATATGAAAACCAGTGGTCCTAATACAAATATCCTTTTGTGTCCTTTTTAGATCCTGTGTGTCAGTTTTTTAGGTCTGCGCTTCTCTGTCCTCCTTTAACAAACCTGTCTTTGTCCGGATGTAATTAACTACTTGGCTGATTTAAGCTGTCTTCTCTTGTTTCCTGGCAGGATGAGAAGAATCAGATGATGACAACTAATGTATGGCTCAAGCAGGTGGTGCATCTCATACATGACCACACAACTCATACTGTGAAATTTCACAAATGTACTTTTGAAACTACAAATATAATGCACAGTATGCACAGGGAGAGCTGGGCACAACACATTTTGTTTTTTAATTTTAATCATTTTAAAGTTATTTTAGCAAGATTAATATTTTGCATATAAGTAACCTACACATCTCTGCTACAAATGAAAACATGAACTTTGATTCCAGCATTTACTATTTATGGACAATTCAGGGGTGCAGGAGTGAGTGCAGTCATTACAACTAAGCCAATAGGTGGGGTAATTGTAACAGACAGAGGGGTTACTTCTAACAGTGGCTAAAAAAGAGAGCATGTCAAACATGGCTAATTTACTTTTAACCACAAAGTAGAAAATTTCAGCACAGTAAAGTATAAATATACATTTTATTCATGTGACATCTGTGGTACATTTTTGAATCTGTGCATAAAACAGATAACAATAAACAGACTATTTTGAATTTACATGGGGGGATATGGACTTCTCTCATTATTTTTTTGGGCACTTAATTAGAACTAACCTTGCCATGTGGACATAATGCTTGGACACACTGGGAAGGGCGGGAAATGAACATAACATAGGTGTGAATTCTATGATATATACATACACATCAATGACTGAAAATTACTTGTTGAAACAAGTTACTTTTATGATGCAAAACAGAGAAATGTCTGTCAGATTGCTGTCAGAATTCACAGATGATGTTGTTATATTAATATAAGATGAAGACATATTCTATGATGAAGCATATTCTACTTGAACCTGTTTTAATCCATACAACATCCACATGACATTTTTCCTCATGTTAGTTTGTGCACCGCTGTCCCTAGCTGTAACATAAACAACTCTTATAATGAAACCAGTTACTCTTAAAATGATTGCAGTCATACTGATAGACTCAAAGGCAAATCTAATTTGCTTTTTGAAATAGAGTTACTAAAACTGGTAGTCTGTGCAGATGTATGCAGATATCGCGAATATGATGTTATTATACTGATTCACACCAATAAGTCTAAGTATTTGTCTCTTTAATCCCTGCAGGAATGGAATGACTATAAATTGCGCTGGAAGCCCTCTGATTTTGACAATGTAACATCCATTAGAGTGCCATCAGAGTTGATCTGGGTACCTGACATTGTCCTGTATAATAAGTGAGTGTTATTTTTACCTTCCAAAAGTGCTGCAAAACTGAACTATGTGACATATCTTGGTAAAATGATTTTGCCAAGGAGCACTGATGTTCCTGAAAAAAAAAATTAAGCTTTATTTTATTTTTTTGGTAGATATTTCAGTAACATGCATCACACAGTTGCCAACCCTGTATTTAATGCAGATGAAATGATGAATGATAGTGGTAGAGTGCGAGTCGTTTCATAATTGATCTAATTGCTAAGGGCCTGGGAGTAGATATCATATCAAAACTCATATCTGTTTTGTCATCTGGTGCCTTTGTTGAACATTCATATGTGAAATCAAACAGACATGCCGTGAAATAAGATGTTAAGCACTTTTGTAGTTATTAAAACAACTACGCACATTTCAAGCTCCTAATGAAACATTAAATGACATGTCTATTTGAGGAATCGCTGCCTTTATCTATGAAGCATATCTGCTCTGGTATTAACAAAGGAAAAATTGATGTAGTTTATTAATTAAAGACCTTCAAT
This sequence comes from Pygocentrus nattereri, assembly GCF_015220715.1. Taxonomy (NCBI): domain Eukaryota; kingdom Metazoa; phylum Chordata; class Actinopteri; order Characiformes; family Serrasalmidae; genus Pygocentrus; species Pygocentrus nattereri. The sequence continues at coordinate 29,473,908 of NC_051220.1, read as the reverse complement.
ATCTTCTTCCACCTTATATATTATTGTTACTTATATATTGTCTCCCCTAAAAATTTCAAATGATAAAAATAAATAAATAAAAAAACAAAAACATGGAGTTGCATTGTTTTGGTCTGACAGTCACAATATTATTATATACTTTTACTAGCAAAGTGTACCTAATATAGTGGCCGGGGAGTGTATATATATACAGTTCTTTTGGTACACCTCTTTGTAGCTATTCTCACTGGCCATTTTATCAGAAACACTAAGCATCCACACTGTAGGATCAAAGTTACTGACTGTAGCTCATCCGTTGCTGATTAAATGGAAATGAACCACCACAGGACCACAGCTGACTAGATATGATTTGTGGTAGATCATGGTGGACCATTCTCAGCTCAGCAGTGACAGTACTAAACTTTGCTATCTTTCAAACATTCTTTAGACTCGGACACAAAACTCCTGCTCTTCGGTCGAGCTTTGAACTCTGCTGTAAAGCTGGACCCACTTGACGTAGTTGGGAAAAAATATAAAGTGAATAATTACCTGGATGATAAACACCCTCCTCGAGACTTCTACTCCCACATCAAGCCTGAGATTGAAGACGTGATGACTAAAACCATCACCTTCGATATCCTGTTTCACAACAGTGAACATCAAGCAACACTGTTACGCTACGGGGTCAAAAAGTCAGAGCAAGTGAGTCATGAATTTTTTTTGTGACTTTAGTAAGAATGTTTGCTTTATTTAATAAATAATTGAATTTATTTAATAGTTTGATAAATTGCCAGACGAGATGGACAGCTGTTCATTAGAAATGAAAAAGTAATTATTGTTATTAATTATTTTCTTTCAGATTGAAAAAGTCTATGCGAAGATAGTTCCCACCTGGCGTCAACCGTTTGAGAAGAAAAGGTTTTGATTCAGAAGTTTATCTTGATCTGGACCTTTACAGAGATGATCTTTACAGGACGACTGACTTCTCTTTTTCTGTATTACATTTACAAATGTGTACCATTCACATCATATAGACGTATCAACAATGTAAGCTATTCTCAATTGTAAAGTCAGAACAACAAGGGGAACATGTAGAGTAGATTCTTCAATTTTTTTCATACCTTTTCTACTTGGACTCTCACACTAGTCAGTTACTCAGTATCTCCACTTGGGGTCACAATTGACACATTTAATGTTGTTCTGAGGGAGCATTTCACACGAAGGCCACCATTTACTAAAAGAGTTCATACTGTGGAGCTTGGAGGAAGTGACTTACAAATTTATTTTCAACACTGAAACTGGAGAAAACAAGTCAGCAGGACTAGTGGTTGCTTCACTTTGGGAACAGAAAGCAAAATGTTGGTAAAAACCCTGTCTAACTTTGAAAAGGTGAAAAAGGAAATATGAGAAAAAGAGTACTTCATGGTTACCTAAGAAATGTATATATACTTTTTAAGCGTAGTATTTGCCTTCCTATCCCACATTACCAAGTCACATGACTTTTGATTCACTAGCAGTTTGTGTAAAGAAAGGTTAAAGCTGCCATGACAGTTAAATATTACATATTAAATGATCACTTTTGCATGGAATCCTCTCTTAAACATTTAAGATATAGTTTATTAATAAGACCTTCAATATCTTCTTCCACCTTATATATTATAGTTACTTACAGTTGCATATTGTCTCCACTAAAAATTTCAAATGATAAAAATAAATAAATAAAAAACCAAAAACATGGAGTTGCACTGTTTTGGTCTGACAGTCACAATATTATTATACTGTAGTTATGCAGAAGTTTTCTCACGTATAAAATCTGCACAGTGAAGCAAAAATGTTCATCCTTATTCTCTTTCTAGAGTCATATTTAAAGGGCCTTAAGATATTTTATCTTTACGCTTAAACAAAGGCAGAGATCTTACTCAGATTACAGGATCCACACCTCTGCTGATGTTCCACTGAAGATGTAATACTCTGCAGTTAGTTTGCCTTTGTTTTCCTTTAGTTCATTGTACACAGCACAGACATTGTAAATACTTTATTGTGAAAAAAAATGAGAGGTCATTTTCCTCTGAGATTAAAAAACAAATTCAGTCACCTGATCAAGCTGCTCAATCAGGTGGCAAGTAATGGAAATAATATTTCATCACTGCTGCATGTATGCGCCAAAAAGTATATGTATAAAGGTAATTTTGCATTTTAATCTTTATTATTTTAGATTTGAAAGCAAAACAAGAAATTTTGAAACCACATATTACCAATGCATCCAAACACTTAACGTCCAAACTAAATCAGCAATAATAGTGAACACTGACATAGAAATGATTGCAAAATGTAACTTACTTTATTCATCCATTCAATCTGTATAAACAAAGCAGTGCATCTGTATCTTCACAAAGTAAATCAGTATATAACTGAGGCTTACTTTTGAAACCACTAATCAACAAGCAAAAACAAAGACACATAAAGCATTTGATCTAGTGCAACAAGCACAAAATCTGGACAGGTTTTTTTGCTTAGTCATCCAAAGGAAACCTTTATCCCACTAACTGACTGGCCACAGCAGCTAAATATGATCAATATATCACTTCTACTTTATTAATACCCCAATTTCTAAACACGCAACGCATACAAGAGCATTCCATGATGCTGAATAACCAGCACCTCATTACCCGTATCTGTTTATTTGCAGTCTGCCCTGCGATGAACTGGCGGCCTGTCCAGGGTGTATACTGCCTTCCGCCCGATGACTGCTGGGATAGGCTCCAGCATCCCCCCGCGACCCTGATGGAGAAGCGGCTTAGAAAATGGATGGATGGATGGATGTTTATTTGCAACCTGTGATCCAGAAGGAAAAGCAGCTTAGAAAATGTGTGTGTGGGTTTATTGACAATTTCCATCATTTTGTCCACACCCTGTTTTTCTCATCAGGTCCTAACCTTCAGACAAATAGAAGACTTTGTAGACCAGAATTTGCTCTTTAGTCACAGAACTAAGGGGAAATACCTGATGAAAATGAGTCAGGCTTTGTCATGAAGTCTTTCAGGGGAGGATCCAAACAAGCATTAACAAGCAAGTAATACAGGACCTACAAACAGCAGGAGACAGACAATGGCTTCAAGACCACTGACATTCAGTGCCTGAGTGATTATTGATCTCTCTGGTTTGTGGTGTGGCATGACTAAACATTGCACAAGACGCAGGAGGTTTAGGGTGATGTATGGCCTGATTTTTTTCTTCAGGCTGTGGGAGGAAGAACGGCTTCATAGTTTAACACATACACACATGCACACACACACACACACACACACGCAGACACACACGCAGGCACACACACACACACACACACAGACACATGCGTGCACAGGCACACATGCACACACAGACACACACACAAAAAAGGTGGCACTAAATTAAAAAATGTAAACCACAGTCTAACTAGATATTAAGTTCTGTCAGCTATACAGCACAGAATCAATAAACACATCTACCTCATACAAATAGCCAAATAGTTAATATCCTGTTCAAAAGCACATATTCTTAACTAAATACCAACTCTGCATTTCACAATGCAAACAAAGTTTTCTCTATATGCACGAACTCTGTTAAAACACAGCAAACCTGGTTCAGTATCCAATCATTCTTTCAAAACACTAGCGCAGATTTTCTGTTCAAGAGGAACATAAAGTCAATCACTGCACAGCCACTGTCAAAAAACTAACAGTTGATGGCACTACAGACACAGTATTGGATGTAATGTTTTACTCTCTCCCAGAAAACAACAGACATTATAACATCCATTGTTTTCTTATAAGTCAGTTCATTTTTACTGTAATCCATTACATTTGGACTTTTTACTCAAATGCGTGCATTTTTGGCAACATACTGTGATATTACTGTAACGTACTGAATGGAATGTAGATTAGACCAAACGAAGTCTGTGACAGTCTTGCAGTAAAGGTTATATTTTATTAAGGACATGAAATTGCAGCCTAACTCAAAGTAAGAATTACCATAATTATAAACATAATTAGCCTTGGTCCCATAGGTACAAAAATACACATATAAAAAATTCCTCAGTGGGGTTGAGGAAAGGCGAGTAGGGCGGGAGGAAAAGGGACATCATGGTCTGCAAGCCAGTTTGTGATGACATGAGAATGGTGGAATGCTACATTGTCCAATGTAATCACAAATGTCCTCATGTTTCCTACCATCTGTTCCCTTTCTGTTTTTGTTACCAGTTGTTGGTAGAGTTAATCCAAAAACAAAAGAAGGAGGTCACTGTTATAGGGACCAATCTGGCACTTGTGAAGGCCCAAACCAGCACTTGAGATTGCAGCATGCATTGTGATATTTGCTCCTCTCTGACCTGGTACATTAGTGGTGGCTCTTTTTTACCAATGATATTTCTACCCCGCCGACGAGTTCTAGCCAGGTTAATTCCTGCCTTGTCCACATAAATGGGTTTATGTGGGGTCCGATTGGCTTCCAACTCCATGACTCTCTAAAAGACATCAAACAGTATTTGAACACACTTTCGGTCTGTCCTACTGTACATACTGTAACTCATGTTTCCATGCACGGTGGCATAGTGTAAAATTCACTATATTACAAGACATAACAGGTATGTAGGACAGACACCATACCTGGACATATTGGTGCCGGAGTTCCTTAACCCTCTCACTGTTCCTTTCAAAAGGAGCTGTGCACAACTGTCTCATGCGAACTCTGTATTTCGTCAGAGTCTGGGCAATGGTTGTCAGGCTAATGCTTTCCACATTGTGAAATACTGGGTTATTTTCTATTATTTTGGTCTGAAGTTTTATTCCATTGTCAGCAATGGCCATGTCTACAATGGTATGCTCCTGGTCTTCACTCAGGAGTTTTCTCCTTACCCCAGAGGGAGGCAGATGCTGCTTCCTTTACAGTAAAGGAACAAAAATACAACATATGTATTAGCGGTGGGACTGGTGGTCTGCAGTTACAGGTATAGTATCAGTAGGAATATACTGGTAAAATGTATTGTTTTCCTGTTAGCTTGTTTAAAAGTCCGGATAATGGAAGCCACAGTTGACCATCTGAGGTTAGGCTGCACTCTTTCACCAGCCTCTCTCAGTGACAGACCATCGTTTATCATTCTTACTCCTCTTCCTCGCCCTGGCCCAAATATTCCTCTTCCTTGTCCAGACATGATTTTTCTTTCCTCTGTCACTCTCTCTGCTCCTGTGCCCACATTGACCAAACTCAGTTTTTATGTGTCCATGTCACTGATAGCACCTGGCTGTGTCTCCAACTGGGATTGGAATCAGCTGTGGTTGGTCTATTACTGCATTTTATTTCAATGATCTGTATTCACAAAAATGTGTACCACAGTAATAGCTTTTCACCTGCTTTTTTGCAGGACTATGCATTTTACACAATATTTAAGGTTTTGAACCTTAGGTTTTCATTTTTGACATGCTGTGTGCAAGCATTTATAAATAAGACAAGAAAGATCCAGAATTTTGTTATTGGGTAACCTTGTGTGTGCAGAAAATGTAAGCATTGTATGAACATGTTAAATGACTGCATATTATGCAAAAACAACATGAACTGTATTAATGGTATAGCCCACTAAAGACTGATGTTGTGTTTACTGTGTTTAGAGTTTTGGAAATGTGACTACAGGTTGGACAAAAGGATGTTAGCAGTTATACAAAACTGTAATATCTCTTACACCAAATTTAAATATACAGGACTGTGCAAAAGTCAGAGACATTCATTCATTTCTTTTCCAGTCAAAATCTCCATTAAGTGCAAATTCTTCATTTTTCAGCATCAGGAAACAAGCAGAAAGCATATATATTTCATAAAAATTACAACACCTAAATATAAAGCAAATCATTACAGTTTCCATTCTTTCAGAAGATTTACTTTCAGTTTCTGAAAGAAATCTGAAGGGATGTTTTTCCTCACCTCCAAAATCCAAGTATTCCCAAACACATGCAATGATGTTGAGTTGTTATTGATCCTCCTTTGTAATTTTCTGTTGAAACTGTTTTTGTCCTGAAAATGAATCACTTGTACTTAATGCCTGCATTGACAGGACATAAAATAAATAAATGGTTGTCTTGGACTTTAACACTGTTCTGTATATAGTGGACCTATGAGCTCAGTCTTTATAAAGTGGACAATCATTGTATGTTTCAATTCAAACTTAAACCACACAGAGATACATTAATACATTTATTAATCAATAAACTGCCATAGGGCCAGATTCCTAGACCCAGGTTAAGGCTAATCATATAATAATATAATGTCCAACAGCCATTCACCATTAGCATTGCAATTTAGTCCAAGACCAGACTTAAGCCATGTCCAGGAAACAATGTGATACTTCACTAAAGCTTTATTTGGTCCTGGTAAATAAAATGTAGAACACCAGTGTACCATGCCTTCGTAATGCTCCACATACTGAGGTTGGTTGCTTGAGATGGTCAACGCCTTATTTCATTGCGGAAGTCAGTCAAACGAAACAGGCGCTTCATGATCATTTGCATAATTCGCTTAACTACGCTAAATCTCATGGCCATGTCGCTATTTGGGGAAGTTAATTGGTTTAGGCACAGTCACAGTGCCAGTGCATTTATGAGCCGCTTTCTCTATAGAGTCTTCAGTCATGCAACTGTCCTGCTGTATTAAGTGTGACACTTCACAAAGTCGTAATCTTTAGACCAATCCAGACTTTAATCAATGCTCTCAAAGGTGGCTCTTCTCATCAAGACAGGTTTATAATTTAATGCCCCGACCTGACAATCAATGATGACAACAGAGGCTGCATTAAAACGCTCAATCAATCAAAGACACAGACAGAGCGATCAGCCTGATTTTTCCAACTTGACTATCAGAGAGTGTTTTAGGCTACAGAAGTCCAGTCTGCTCAATGCCTGTCTTGTATGAAAGCTAGGACTAAATCACATATTTGCAGATACGTAATTTTCTTTAAAAGTCAGAGCTGTAATTGAATTTCGCTAGCCATTCTCTCCAACAATGATATAGGAAAATTAAATAAATCTGGAAAATAAACATTTAGCCAAATGCTCTTCTGATAGTGTTATTTATTTAATTCATGGCTTTGTACAAGAAATCCCTCAGGGAAATAAAAAGGAAAATTACTCTGAACAAAGTCACTGAATCGGAACAGTAATTGCATCTGTTAAGGCTCTTTCTCTATTGTTTGCCGTGCATATGGTAGATTAAATCGTGTAATAAACTCATTGAGGGAGCGTTCATATGTATGAATGCATCTGAGAGCTCAAATGGTGCTCAAGTGGAGTAGCTAATGGTGTTTTTATCAACTGGACAGCAATTGAAAAACTTTTATAAATTGATTTAATAACCAGTAAACTGCTGCAGATGTGCACCTGGGCCTCTTTCTCTAACAATAATCTATGATTTTGCACTGTGAGAATTTGCTAGGAAATAAAATGAATTATACTCATACTGTGAGCTCAGTGGGATTAAGAAAATAACCTTACACTTATAAAAGATTGTGCTTTAATTGAAGCCACCAAAGATTTATGCAATCATGTAAGATCTCCTGCATCTTGTTGACATGAAATGGAGTTATGAAATAACTGAAGTTTGAGGAAAGACCACACCTAAACTCCTCCTACTTCATTCTAGCTTCCTATAAATACCAGTCCTTCACTCCTCCTACTCGTGACAATTTTGCACCCCATCTCCTCCCCTTTCTCCTCAACCTTGTCCACACCTACAACTGTTCTTTAATTGGGGGGTCGGCCTTCTCATGACCCACAGAAGCCGTACCGAACTCTAGCCCAATATTCCTCAGAGATCCACTCTAAAGGACACCAAAAAGTGCTCTTGACAAATGGGGATATACACAATGACTAGATGTGATACTTCTTTACTGTTACTTACTATGCTTCATGTTCTGAGTCTGATAGACTACTGGAACTATGGAGCATCACAGCAGTAAAACACTTCACATTCTCTTGTTGCTAAAAGAAATAAACTAAAGCTTTATCTGCAAATAGATGCTGAATGTGATGAACTAGTGCAATATGAAATGAAAAACAAAAGAGCAACTGTTCCTCAGGTTCCTCAGAAGAATTTGAATGTAGTACATGTTTAGACTCTATCAGCAAGAAGAGTCCTACACAGAGAGAGATATTGTACTGGGGTGCAGTGCAGAAATCCTCATCACGAAGACAAACACAAGAGTTCAGTGGTGCCAAAACCTGGGACTTGTCTACAGCGATGGAAAAACTGCTATGGTCAGATTGTTGTTTTTTTGTGATCAATGTTTTATTTGTTTTCTGTTAATCAAGCAGCGTTTTATTTTATTAGCATTTAACATTACAGAACTGCAGGAAATAAAAAACACCCCCTTTCCCACCCCATCACTCCCTTTTTCGTGGTGTCCAATATTTAAAATGAATCAGTGCTACGGGCAAATGAATCATCCCTCACCTGATTCTCCAAAAGTGCGCATGCGTGCATGTGCGATATACACCTCCAGTAAAGTTACTTTTTAAATATATATATATTTTTCTTTGGACAGTGACAATATGCTCTGGCCTTCGCAGTTACCAAATCTCAAGCCAGTTGAACAGCTATGGGGAATGTTGGATCAATATGTCAGACAGCACTCTCTACCTCCATCATCAAAACATTAACTGAGGGAATCTTGTGGAAGTGGGCTGTTCGAGTAGAGTTTGAGAGACTTGTGGTAATCTCTGCCAAGACACACTTAAGTTGCTCTGGCAGCTCATTTTGGCCCAATACCTTACTAAGACCTTTCACATTGATTTTTCCTTTGTCAGTCATCTGTGTATACATCCATCCATTTTCTAAGCCGCTGCTCCGTCAGGGTCGCGGGGGGATGCTGGAGCCTATCCCAGCAGTCTTCGGGCGGAAGGCAGGATACACGCTGGACAGGTCGCCAGTCCATCGCAGGGCTCTGTGTATACATTTTAATGCTTATTCCTGGTTCAGTTCACCAATATCAACTAGACAAAACACTCAGGATAATCCACACCTTTTAACTACTACAGATCATTACTATATAACTATATGTGTTAGAAGTTAGCAATTTAACAAATTCTTAACTTGCTATTTACTCTTTCGTAATTTGAACATCAGGTAGAAAGTCCCTGCAGCTGACCATCTCTCTTACCATCTGTCCAGCCTGTGACTGACAGTTCTTCAGTCTCTTGGACAGTGCCACTGAAAATCAATGGCTGTTGACTGCGGGTCTGAATTGGCTTTTGTAGTGCTGATGCTCTGTCTGCCACATTGCTCTCTTTGACCCTGCAGACTGTCCCTTGAGAATGTTTAACCTTGCTAAGACAGCTATAAAAAATATATCTGCTAGAAGTGGCATGTCAGTACTGCCATGCTTGTGCAGCATTTGGACAAAGACATGATGCTATCTTTTGCTTTCATTATTTCATTAAAACAATCCAATCAATATAATAGATACAAAGGAAATACAGAAAGTAATATCCTGTACTTTAACCATTACCTAGTCCATTACTGTGATTCACTCTCTCTAGCAGCAACAAAGAATCATTCTCCAAGAAAAAAAATAGATAAAAAAAACTCCAGCACTGCTGTGTCTGATCCACTCGTACCAGTGCAACACACACTAACACACCAACACATCAGTGTTACTGCAGTGCTGAGAATGATCCACCAGCCAAATAGTAACTGCTCTGTGAGGGTCCATGGGGGTCCTGACCACTGAAGAACAGGGTAAAAGGGGGCTATCAAAGTATCAGAGAAACAGATGAACTACAGTCTGTAATTGTAGAACTACAAATTGCTCCTATATAGTAAGTGGAGCTGATAAAATGGACAGCCAGTGTAGAAACAAGGTCATAATATTCATAATGTTCATAATAGTCATAATGTTATATTATGATCGGTGTACACATTACATACTGCAAACACAGACAACATGTAGTGGTGCTTTTTCAGCAGTTGAGGTCTCACCTTGTCTCTGCACTATGAGATCAGCAGTGAGGAAGCTAAAGGTCCAAGTGAAACCCAGGAACAGGAGCAGGTAGTACAGGAATAGGTAACATCTTCTCACAGTGTCCAGTACTGACACAACTTCAGCACGTATGTAAATATTCCATACTTTAGCGTGAAGACCTACCATTCCTGTTCTCCACATTCAGCACAGCTGTCATCTTCTTTCCAGCCTGCTGAAAGAGAAAACCGCTTATGATTATGAGCTTCACTGATACGCTTAGTCTGATTCACTTCTACTGCCAAAATCACCACAATAAACACAAAGTCAGTTTCACCTTCCAACATCCAGTCATCTGCAAAAATCTGTGCGGCCTATTAGCCTATTTGATGTCTGCTCTATCTACAAGCACAGCACGATCATCAAGGACAATGTCTCAGTCCCCCCTTCTATAATTTTCATTTTTTGGATCCGAGAAGAATTTGAGCTCTGTGTAAAATGAGGGGACATTGAGAGAGAGATGAATGAACATTAAGAGAGAGAAAATGAATGTAGATATTTGTCACATTAACAGCAGGCTAAAGAAAAATTTTGCATTAGCTGGCTAGTTAATGCAGGAAGCTTTAAGAAACTCATATTTGTTTTCATGGCTATGGAAACAGACAAAATGAAAAACTACCCACCTTGAGTCAGTCAGGGGGTCATCTTTTCATCCACCTATAAACCACTGTTTTATTTTGTCTGTTTATTTGTGGAAGTCAATAGTTTGAAAGTACAAACCCAAATTTAAAAAAACCTGGGATAAATGAATTGACCTAAACATGCGCACATTATGAAACTGATGTTCACAACAGGTTCCAAAAAAGGTGTTATGAGGCAATTTAAAACTAAGAAAATTGTGAAATGTTCAAAAATACAGATAAACAGGTGATGCAGTCATGTTTGGGTATAAAATGTGCGTCCAGGAAAGGCTTTATTAGCAAGGATGGGTTGAGGTTCGCCACATTGTCAAAATGTATCAGAAAAAAAAAAAATTAAAAATCCAACAGTTTAAAATGTTTCTCTATGTGTGACTGAAAGGATTTTAAGTACTTCCCACACTACAGGGCAGGGTGTGTAGAGGACAAGGCCAAACCCCATAACTGAATGCCCATAACTTTCGATTTCACAGACAACACTGCATTAAAAATGTACGTGCTTCTGTGATGGATTGCACCACATGAGTTTGGGAATACTTTGACAAACCGTTGTCACTAAACACCGTCACTCCATCTACAAATGTTTAATTATCACACGCAAAAGTTAAGACTCTACTATGCACAACTGAAGCTATATGACATCAACATCCACAAACACTGCTGATTCCTCTGGTCTGCAGCTCTTTGGAAATGGACTGATGGACAGTGGAAACATGTAACATGTGAATGAGTCAACATTGTCTATGGAAATGATGGGCATCATGTTCACTGGGCCAAGGAAGAAAAGGACTATCCAGATTTTTATCAGCATGAAGTTAACAGCCACTTTCTGCAGATGGTAAAACAACATGGCTGTGTAATCAAAGAGTGTGTATGCTAGCCTGCAGTCCAGAACCATCTCACGTTGAAAACATGAAGGCTCTGTATGGTCTGACAGCTGAAGACTTGTATAATAGAAGAATGGCAAAGATTTAATATTATTGTTTACTACATTATTTTTTTTACTACTATTGTGTAATACTGGATCAGTTTGGGGTTTTTTTCCAGACCCTGCTAAAAGAAAAGGTGATGTAACACATTGGTAAACATGTTCATGTCCCAATTTTTTCTAATGTGTTGCAGTAATTAAATGAATTAACAAGGTTTGTAGAGTAAAACATAAAATAGTGTTTTTGCAGTTTTTGTTCTCAGTTTAATATATAGGACAAAGAGAATTTACTAAATGCTGTTTTTATCAGCATTTCACTTACTGATACAGCTTTTCTAGAATTGGGCTTGTAGCTTTAAAGTAACTAAAGTTACATGTAAGTTTCACCAAGTAAAGCCAGTCTTATAAACAATAAAAATGAAACTGACTTTACTTAAGGACTACAGAAAATGCTTTGTTCAACCAGCCTTACATGACAAGCTATGTCACATTATCAGTATTATGAGCCATATACTCTGAACTATAAATCCTGCCTTTTCACTCCAGAAAGTGTCATGACGCAATCTAACATCAGAAATAAATCTGTCACCTAACATAGGTGTTATGCCAGTTGTCATGAAAGACTCATGTAGCCTCATAAACTTTGCCCTACAGTAAAGTATTACCAAAATGTACAACCCTATGAAATTAACTATGAAATGAAGTGCCTCCGCAACTACAAAGCCTGCCTGCTTTTAAGCTTCATTCTGAAAGTATCAACTGTTTAAATGGAAGAGACCAAGATGGCCCTGCTCTGCCTACCTCTCCTCACTTGATTAAAAAGACGCAGACTCAGGTCACAGTAATCAACTTGCCTTAACAAAGAGAACTGCACAGTGTTCTAAGAGGCTGGTTTCCATGACTGTAATCAAATCTACACCTCAGGAAATGACAGCTAGCGTCTTGTTTCCAATCTTGATAACAGTGAAAGCTTTGAATGGGTTGATTACTGGCTGTGAGGAACTAGCGCTGTGCCGTGGAGCTGGAACAGGATTAATATTTCCGCTGAGAGCTTATATTAGGAAGATGGTGTACATTTCTTTAGCTGTTTATTGTGTACACAGTGATGAAGATGCAGTTTATTACAAACACACTTGGCCATTTATTGTTTTGCTTTGCACAAAGCTTTTATTAAAGTGCTTTTTGGAAACTTCATATTATGCAAACTAAAATTAGGTTGGCAAATAGTGCAGCGCTCTACAACCCCAATTCCAATGAAGTTAGGACGATGATCTGCAAATCCTTTTCAACCTAAAAGAAGTTGGGACAGGGGCAACAAAAGACTGGGAAAGTTTAGGAATGCTCGAAAAACACCTGTTTGGAACATTCCACAAATGAACAGGTTAATTGGAAACAGGTGAGTGTCATGATTGGGTATAAAGTGAGCATCCCTGAAAGGCTCAGTCGTTCACAAGCAGGGATGGGATGAGGTTCACCACTTTGTGAACAACTGCGTGAGCAAATAGTCCAACAGTTTAAGAACAATGTTTCTCAATGTGCAATTGCAAGGAATTTAGGGATTTCATCATCTACAGTCCATAATGTCATCAAGATTCAGAGAATCTGGAGAAATCTCTGCAAGTAAGTGGCAAGGCAGAAAACCAACAATGAATGCCCGTGACCTTCGATCCCTCAGGGAGGGATTAAAAACCGACATCATTCTGTAACGGATATTACCACATGAGCTCAGGAACACTTCAGAAAACCATTGTCAGTGAACAGTTTGTCACACCATCTACAAGTGCAAGTTAAAGTTAACTCGAAAGTGAAACTTCAAAGTGAAAGCCACATAACACCCAGAAACGCCACCGGCTTCTCTGGGCCCGAGCTCATCTGAGATGGACTGACACAAAGTGGGAAAGTGTCCTGTGGTCTGATGAGTCCACATTTCAAATTGTTTCTGGAAATCATGGACGTCGTCTCCTCCGGGCCAAAGAGGAAAAGGACTGTCCGTATTACCAGCAGAAAGTTCAAAAGCCAGCATCTCTGATGGTATGGGGGTGTGTTAGTGTCCATGGCATGGGTAACTTGCACATCTGTGAAGGCACCATTAATGCTGAAAGGTAAATACAGTTTTGGAGTGCAAAATACGACAACTGGACTGGATTTGCAAATCATTTTATTCTGTTTTTATTCTTGTTTTACACAATGTCCCAACTTTGTTGGAATTGGGGTTGTTTAATGCAGTATTCTGTAAAAAGCATACAAATATTACTGAATATAAATGTACTGAATCCCAGCTGTAGCTGTCCATTCTCACAGTGTGGCTGCACTAACTCTTGAGGCCTTGAAAATCCCCTCACAGTTTTGGAAAGATGGGAATGGATGCTTTCTCGTGTGTCTCTTTTAGCCAGGGGATGAGGATTTTATTCAGCTCGGCGGGCCTGATAAAAAAACAAAACAAAAAAAAAACAAATGGTTAAAACAAGTAATTCACTGCAAAATATAAAGAAAATGGAAACTAGAAAAAAAAAAAATCACAGAAATGTAAAGACATTAAAAGTTCCACTGTGTAAAATTTGTTCAAATAGAAATTGTTTTTTGGACCATATCACAAAAACAGGCTAAAAAAGAAGGTTCAGTTCAATATTTAGGTCTCAAATGCAAAAAACACTGATGAAGACATGATGGCAAAAGTAGATCCTTCACCAACAGAAGAGACATCCTTCATTTTTCATTAAGTTTTAACCGAGTTCTCTTTGTATACGTATACTCAGCATCCCTACAATCCGAATCATCCCAAAACGTAACTGCCATTACAAAATATTCGTCCACATATTGCATGCAATTAAACATTTCACCACAGAGGTCTCCAAATCCCCAAATCTTACATACTGGAGCTCAGAGACTCAGTCACCCTGTCTTTCACCTGTTAAGCTTCAATCTACACCAAAATGCCTCCCTTTCACACAATCTCACACTTACTATAGTAACATGCTTACTACTTACTACTACACTTATCCCTTTGCATTTTTCTTTGATTTTGGTTATGAACATAAACGTTTTACACTGCAGCTTCACCACAGTCCCACCTATTCACATTCCTAAAAACAAGGGCTCTTAAATTGTTCTTTGATTAGAAATAAAGCCTAGGAAAACCATTTCCATCCATGGCCAGGAGTCCAAGACAGCATTCTTTCTGGGTAGGTAGGATGGACACCCTCCCCCACCTCTCTGCATCACACAATGAAGCTGCATTAACGGCAGTTCAAAAAGAGGAGAGGGGGCCTCAAGAGTCTCAGAGGAAGTGTGTGCTCTCCCTCAACCTCAAGAAAACTGGGTTGAATAAACCTTTAGTTTGTAAAGAGCAGCACTGAAAAAATCTTGATTGGAATTTACTTGAACAAGTTCACTGGTTCCACATGTACAAAATATACTACATCAACACAATTACTGTTGTTCATTTTACCTATTTTTTCCAAGAATCATGTAGATGTAATGCATTTTATTTGTGTTGAACTGATGTATAAATTTGAATCACACTTAAATTCAAAGGACACCAGCCTGCCAGGACCAAAGCTGAATGCTCCTGAGACAAAACCTTAACATTTATTTTTACATCTGGAAGGTTTTTTAAACCTTAAATTTTAAAAATGCTTTTTTTAAAATGCTTTTCAGATCGCACATCTCATTTGCATTTAAAAAGCTATATAGGGAATCATGGTTTTTCTATGGTGTTGCTCCAAAGAAGCGTTATCGCCAACATTGACAACTGTCAACAACCTGCCAAGTGATCAGAGTGGGGACTGAGGTTAAGACAATGAGCAAATGATTTAGTTCCAGAGAAGTGCTCTGCGGTCTCAGGTCAGCTGATTGGAGAAGATGCTTAAATCATTGTCTGTCCAGTTCTGCCCTGTTGATAACTATAATTAGACACAGCTTGGCTATTATTACAGAAAGCGTGGATTACTCACACTTAACATGGAAGGAAAATCTGAGTTTGATGAAGATATTTTGTATTTTTAGTCTAGGTTAAATGCATAATCCACATGCCTTTATCCTTGTTTTGGAGGTCTCAGTTGAGCCTTGATTTTTTTATTAATTTGCATGTAGAAATAAAAAATCTAAAAACATTTTTTTTTATTTGAATTTAAATTCCATTCTGCTGGTAGAGTGGCCATTAGAAAGCCTGCAGAAATAGGTTAAAGCAAAATTGCCTCAACTTCAGCCAAAATGCTCAAATTCCCCTCTGAATGAAATGACTGGAGTTAGAAGGTGGAGCAGTAGATGCATTGCTTAGACCTGGGCAGAGATGGATGGAATTCCCATTTTCACCAATATGTCTGATATGGTGCCTGCAACTGCCATCATCTGTCACTATTGGAGTGTAAGGAGTGGCGGGAGGGGGGGGGTTAGTTTTGACTAAACATGCATCCATTCCATCTCTATGACAGCTAATACACTGAAGTGATCTATGTATAATATGCTTATCTGATTTCTAGACCGCTTTCTAGATTTTCTCCACCTATTTCACGATACGACATGTAGCATTACAAAAGTTTAAATACATAATATCAGGGTGTTTTAACACCTACTAAGGGCACATATCCTACATTCTTGTATTATAAGGTGAACTTGACATTTGTATGGATGTTTACATACTACCATAACTCACTTCTCAACAAATTTTGTTTTTCCATGATATGGGCTTTTTACCAGCCAACTTAACATGACTCCAGAACACAGCAGTGTCTTGGTTCTTGCTTTTGATTAAAAACCCAGAGGCATTGTTTAACGCAACAGCCCAGCAGACCTTGGCTTTAAATCATGGCCAGGATTTGAGGAATTTCGTGGAGAAGTGGATTCAAGGTTGGGTTGTTTAACCTTGTGAACAGTCAGTTCTATGAGATTGGCAGTTTGACTGTAGTGACAGAAGATGAATGCTATTCATTTTTTGTGTGCTCTAAGCTACAGTACACAGACATAACATACCACCGACGAAGGGTGAAAGTGAGAAAAACTGGACCGAAAATTGTTTCAACATGCTATTTTACAAAAAAAAAAAATCACCACATTAACCTTTCTAACTGACTTTTCTATTCAGTTAAACAGAGTAAAGACAACATTTTTTGGATTTTGGTAGCAAATGTAGACTTCTTGCCTCAGATTCTAGCCTGTGTCTCTACCTGTATTGGAGAATCAGTAGTGATTGAGTGTCTCAAAACAAGTCACACAGCGCAGGTTTGGTGGGAAAATGCCAAGGAGAAGTATCACTTCTCTGTGTGAACAGAGCCTCAATCACAACCAGTTTGAGTCATTTGTTCATTAGCACGGTAGTGCACACTGCTTCTCAAATGGTATCAGCAGGTATCGAAATGTTGGCATCAGTGAATTTGGAGTACAAGTTAACAAACATGGTATTGGACTGATACTTAATACCAGTACTGGTATCAATGCATCCCTAGTAATTAGTGTTTATTCTAGCCCAGGTCTGTGTCTCACTTCAATTGGAAATGAGCACTTTCAAGTATAAGCAGTGTTTTTTTTTTTTACCAGTGTTTCATTGTTGTAGGTAAATGCTGGGATTTGTGTGAGTGCATGAGTAGAAATTTAAACCTAGTCTGAGACTCTTTGCTCACACAGAAATGGAATGTCTTTTCTGCCACAACTATTGGGATTTTGTCAGGTGCATTCTGAGGGGCTATCAGCAAATTCATGTACACACTTCAGTATAGTCTTTCATAATTCAGACAGCAAACAAAGTTTCATTTTTCCAGCAAAATTGTAGTTAGCATTATTGAACAGCTGCTGCACTGGACGCTGTGATGAAAAATGAGAGAAAGATCTGAGGATTTTAATAATCATCTGTGGCAAAACAGTGAGTTGTAATTGGTTGTTTTACATGTCAGTCAAATGGCCTCTTCACAAGGTAGGTGGCTCTGTGCCACATTTTGTAGGGAAAAGCACTAGGCAGACATCTTGCTTTCTAAGACCTAATGGTCTTTATGGATTTATTCATGACGTCAGTTGATAGAACTATAATACAAAATCAGAGAACAGATTTTAGTAGTAGTACTAGTACTACTAGTGGTATTATAAAAGAAAATGTGCATGTATTCATAAAGAGGAGCTGATAAAAATGTGGGCAGGTGGACTAAAATGTTAACTGGTCACTTGCCTAAACTGGAAAGGTGTTTATATGCTGCATCCAGTACCAGCCCAGCAAAAACTATGGCTTCCTAGTCTTGTTTTTGACAAATATAACTAAAGACAAAGGTTCAATGAGTTAATGCTTAATGCATGAGTACCGTTAAATCTAAGGGGTGTTTATGTGATGTTCATTTGACGTCCAGCTGGAAGAACAATGTGCTCTAAACCTGTACACTCGAGCAGGCATAATTTACATACCTCTCCATCTGGGTCCAGTGACCACAGTCCTCAATGTGGGCTCGTGTTAAATTGGGAATCTTGGGAAAAAAAGCATTTAACTCACTGAATCAGAAAATCAGAAATACTGAAATTAGTTTAATGATATTGTGTTAAATATAAAACGATTACAAGTTTACAAATAACTTCACTTCGGGTTTAAACTTGAACTCACCATCTGCTCCATGCCAGTGCTAAAGCTGGGCAGAAGCACTATGTCCTGCCCTGCAGTCACCATCAAAGCTGGCATCAGGATCTACATATAGGAAAAGAGTTCTCTGAAGCATGTGATATTGTCGTCTTTGCTATCCACACGAAACAATATTGCAAACTAACTGCTCACACATGATAAGAACAGTAAGAAAAACTGACATTTCTTCATAGCGAGCAAATAAACAGAGTGTCCATTGTGGAGCAGAACCTAACAGTTAGAAAGGATTGGCTGTGGTCTACATCCACTGCATTAAGAGATATGTTTATCAGAGATGTAATGAGTGCAACAGAGCACTTCATTCTAGGCCTTTCAGGAGCAGATGTTGGGGAATAGGCAGCGGAGACCATCTGTTGCGTGCAGCGTGCATGATTGTGCTTAATGCCATGCGAGTTTGCTGAAGAGCTGGGCACTGGGGTGCTTTTGACAGTGATTGTGTCAGAGCTGGAGCACAGCTAGAGAAGCTGGAGCACACTTGCCTTGCCCCTTGGCCTGGAACACAGCCAGCGCCAGTTCCTCTCCACGTTCCGATACCAGCTCAGAGGACCCCTTGGACACATACATGATCATTAAAGTTGCAGTTTTTTTGTACTGAGGGAATGTTTGAGTGCGCATGCATAATCACTGCACAAATTATACATTCTCCTTCAGTTTGTTTTTTAATGTTATCTCGATTTGAAAATATCAGCTGCCCAAAATTCCTTGGAAAAAAAATACATACATAGCATACTTTAAAGTTAAGGACTGTCCCTCTCTCCCATATAAAGTACTAATAAAATATAATTTATGATGTTTTGTTACATCAGTGACATACACAGTTTGAATAATACTGTAATGTGGTACCTATGCAAGTCAAATGATTAACGGAGAAAAAAATACAGCGCCCTGCACAATTATTGGCACCCCTCATTAAGATGTGTTAAAAGCCTTAAAATAAATTACATTTTTCAGAAGCATAATCTCAATGTAACTTTTAACTCAAGTGAACTTAAAAATCCCTGACTAAATCATTATTTTTCATAAAATCACCTGTTTTCACCACAATTACTGGCAACCCTAACAATTCCTAAAAAATAAATATAACTGAAGCATTTCTGTCATTTCTACTGTAGTTACTGTAGTTTATAAAGTTGATCAGAGTATCTAGGAACCTTTAATTAGTAATTAATCACTTCCTGTTTCCCTGGGGTATAAATACAACATGACACAGGCCTATTTCTCTTATCCACTCTTCAACTTGGGAAAGACAAGAGAACACCATTCAAGTAAGGCAGATGTGTGTCAACCTTCATAAGTCAGGCAAAGGCTACAAGAAAATAGCCACTCACCTACACCTGCCCATATCTACAGTCAGAGGAATCAAGAAGTTTAAAACAGGTGTCACAGTAGCAAATAAGCCTGGACGAGGATGCAAGTTTCTTACCAGCATGCACAGTGAGGAGGATGGTAAGAGAAGCAAGTTCTCCAAAGCTTGTTAAAGAATTGCATAAAAGAGTTGCATCTTGGGGTCACAAAGTCTACATAAGACCCATCAGGCGCTATCTACATGCCAACAAGCTGTCTGGGAGGCATGCACGGAAAAAGCCTTCTCACTTACAAACATAAACATAAATGTCTGGAGTTGGCTAAGCGGTACTGGGACTTCAACTGGGCCAGCGTGCTTTGGTCAGATGAGACCAAGATAGAGCTTTTTGGCAACAAACACTAAATGGGTCTGGCATAACACAAAAGATGAGTATGTGGAAAAGCACCTCATGCCCACTGTGAAGTATGGGGAGGATTGGTGATGCTGTGGGCCTGTTTCTTTTCCAAAGGCCCCGGGAACCTTGTTAGGGTGTGTAGCATTACGAACTCTGAAATACCAGGACATTTTAAATCAAAATCTAGTGGCCTCTGCCCAAAAGCTGAAGATGGTTCGCCACTGGATCTGAGTCTAAAAACACATCTTAACGAGGGGTGCCAATAATTGTGGAGAGTGCTGTATTAGGGAATGCAGTGCTCTGAGACTCTGAGCCTCTTTCTCTGTGTACCTGAAGCCAGATTTTGTGTACTGCTGGACATAATACTGTAGAGCCTCCTCACTCAGCATAGAACTCCTAGGAACTTCCTCAGGCAACCCAACAAACAGGCCTCCTGAGAGGAACAGGAAAAAAACAATTACCCACAGAAAAAAAAGATACTACACACCCCAAGGTGTCAAAACACACCCAAACAAAAGTCCACGGTGTCAAACTATGCTCTTTACAGGCCACAGTACTGCAGAGGTTAACACTGTCCTTGAGTGAGGTGCCACATGCTAAATTCAATTTTAAAGTGTGAATCAAGTGTGTTTAATGGAGACATGATACACATTAAAATAATCAATGCACATGGCTCATTCAGAATTTAGCAGTAGACAAATAACCTAAATTCAGACATATATTTTCACAAGTTTGTTACCTTTCTTAAGGACTCCAGTAGAAGCCACCATGTTATCCTGTGATAAAATATAATAAAACAGCCACTAAGCACAAGTAATTCATTTTTCAGCTTCAGGAAAAACAGAAAATAACAGAATTACTCAGAAGCCACAACAATTAAATATGTCAATTTTTGTGGTATTTAGGAACACTGAAAACAAATCCTCTGAAAAAGATGCAGTTTTCCCAAGAAATCTACAGGGATATTTTTCCATACCTCCAAAGTTCAGTTTTAGAAGTTGGTTGCATTTTCTGCAATTCAATTTGCTCAATATCTTTTTTGAACTTCTATTTTCCTTTTTATTTCACCCAACTTTTATTTTTATTGAATCTCCTCAGAAAAAATATCCTGAAAAAAATAACTTGACAGCCATTTTGACAAAGTGACAAATATAAACAAAAAGTCGTCTCTGACTTTTGCACAGTACTGTAATTACTCATTACACTGCAGTTACTGACATGCCTTAACCTTGTGAAGTCATTTGCTGAGAAAAAAGGAAGAAGTCTTTTCACTTCACCTTTCACTTTTATTTCCTGGAGCCTACGGCGAATGTTAAGTCATTAAATAACTGACTGACAAGATATCTGAATTTAATTAGCCCTTCTAGATATGATCTCTCAAGTCCCTGCTTCGGTATTTCTTGGATTAGCTGCTACTCTGAGTAAGATGATATCAAATCTATCGCACTTTGCCCTACTAATACCACCTTGGAACAGCTCTAGTAATAGTATCACCACACCCCTTTGTGTAGCAAATGGCATTTATAGATGCATCACATGTGGGATGAACGAATGGTCACTAATTAATGGGGAGCGTTCCTATGATGTCTGACCCCTTCATGATTGGGTGATAACCTCTGTTTGACAGGAGCAAGTGTGGAGATAAAAGGCTGACATAAGAGCAGTGTCTCTGGCCAGCCCTCCACGCCACTGGCCCACTCACTCATTAGAATGCGCTGTGGCTGTCTCAGCCTGGTTGAGTGATGGCCTAGCTGGTCAGTAGTGACTCATTACTCCAGCAGCAGAGGCCCGGATGGAGGGCCTTTATGTGGCCCTCATTACGATGCCAAGTCACTCAGCCACAACCACACAGCCTGCTCTTTGATCTCCATCAGCACTGCTTTCTGATGGCCATGATAAACCTTGTAAATATGGAAAGCCTGCCAATGGCACTTGTGATAAGGCAGACTTCTGCATGTGCTCTTGACAGACCAGAATGAGACTTCACAGGCTTGTAATGCAGACACCTTTTTTTCTTCTTCACACTGCTTTCGTCTTCAATTTTGCTGCTATTCTGAGATAGGAGCAAGATTAAGGCTCTAGGGCATATCTGTATTTTGTTCAATTTAAGGGAAATTGCTGAGACAGCAGAATCCCCATAGTTGGCACTTCTCTGACTAAGCAATATTTAGTGCATGTCTCTTGTGCACAGCCTCATAAGCACTCATGGATTTAGTGAGAGGGTCCTGAATTAAAAACTGATCTTTGTGGTGCAGAACTCACCTCACGGCCTCAATAAGTCTCATGTGCTGCATGCTTTATCCATAGTAATGTCTGCGTAAGAACTGCAAGCCCTACACTAGTCCGTTAAAGGGGAATTCCACCGATTTTTCTAAAGTACTGTATAATTTAATTGGTGAGATGAAAACAGTCATTTAACAAAGTTTGATGTGAAATGGTGCACTAGATAAACTTACAGATTACATTTTATTTCATATCCAAAATGACCTTCATATGTCTAATATATAATGTTGATCATGGTTATAAATTGTATATATTTTTTGTGTATAACTTCGACTCACAAAGCCCTGCATTTACCCTGCTAAATTGTTTGTTTTTTCCAGTCTTGTCACAAACCTAATTTACAACATTGTCTCAGGCAACATATTTGTTAGAATCCCAATTCCAATTAAGTTGGGATGTTGTGTAAAATAAAAACAGAATATGATGATTTGCAAATCCTTTCCAAGCTATATTCAATTGAATACACTACAAAGACAAGATATTTAATGTTCAATATTAAATATCTTGCCTTTGTAGTGTATTCAACTGAACATACATTGAAAACGATTTGCAAATCATTGTATTCTGTTTTTATTTATGTTTTACACAACATCCCAACTTCACTGGAATTGGGGTTGTACTATTTAATGCAATAACTTTCGGTATTCAGATATCTGGTTCTTATCACCACAATTCTGAACAGTTCTGACTTGGTATGTTTCTCTAGCATTGAGCATTTCACATCAAACCGTTCTGAACAACTTTACATTTACAGAACATATGCAAATCCACAGGTTTCCAAGAACAGGGAAACACTGAACTTTTCAGCAGGAGCAAGAGTGGCACAACTAAAGCCAAGCTTTGCCATGTACATTTAAGGAGTGTGCTGTACACACTTTAAATGCCTCAAGCATACTACAGCTTGTAACAAGCAACAGTACAACTACATGCTACAGCTGTCAGATTCCTTGCTTAGCAATGGTGTCTTAGCGGAGTGATACAACATTTGTAAAAAAAACCTGATGGCAAAATAACAGCATGGTTAGAACGCTTCTCAACCAATCAGCTTGTGTGACTGAACTGTTAAAATTTGTTATACTAACTAATCAGTAAATATGTTTCATATTTGCAGACCAGAGCTCCACTGACTTACTAACTTACATGACTTGTAGTGAACAGCAGTTTAAAAGTCCTGGCCAGGTTCTTCTCCAGTTCAGCCTCTGCTACACCCTGTTCAGACAGACAGCAGGAACATACTGTTTGGGTGCTGTTCTTCTCTGACAAAGTGCAAAATAAGCATTATTCAATGGCAAAAGTATTAAGACCCAGACATTTTCAGCTTCTGTTTTATCACCTAGGATACATTTGCATTTTTCAGTCAACATTGTTATGATAACAGGTATATGGAAAACAGACCTGCTTAGGCTTACTGTCAAACATAGTGCAAGTAATGATGAGTTCTTACTAAATATTTACTTGAAAATGACTCATTACAGAAGATCTATGATGATTTTAAATTACTTTAGGGTGGGAAAAAATACTCAGTAAGGTGCACTGTCCTGCATAGATATGTTTAGTTTCTATAGTAATCACCATTTCCTCCACCACTAATTCAGTATAAATGTGAAAAATACATGGAATATGGTAGCAAAGAGTTTGGATTCTGCTGGTTTGTGAAAGTGAAATGTGCATGGCCACACATTCCAGGTACGAGCATTCATCTCTTCAGATTCTACTAATCAGGGCATATAAACAAAGACCTGACAGAGTTTAGTAGTTAATGATTTGATTGAATAATAAAACTACATGGTTAAAAAAAACAGCTCTGCTAATATTGATCTGAATATTTGGATGGTGGTAAACAAATTAATGAGTGCTTAAACAGTAATCCTAAAGAGCACTTTTGTCCAGTCATAATAGCTGATAATGATCAGGATATACTACAGACATTGTATTTAGTTTCCCTTTTATTTTTTTGGAAGCAGATGGACCCTAAATATTTTCCTAAGCCCTGAATATTTGCTTATGTCCCACAGTATCTCATGCTGGATAATATTAACATCAGGTAATGGGAATACCTTTCCTCAGCCCACAATGAACAGTCAGTCTGTTAAGCAAATGAAATTGCATGGTAATCACAAATACATGAGTGATTCCTCAGATATCTAATTTTCATGCATCTTCATTGAGAGTTCAAAGATTAAGCAATGTCAGCTATATTAAACCAGCTATATTAAACTTGAATTTCAGTTATCAAGAAAAAACATTAACTTTACATATATACTATTATGAAAAAGTAGGAGAACCCCAATTATTCATTTAGGATGGTCATTCCATTGTTCCTTGAACACCAGCAGTTTCTATGTTTGATTTACAATTTTTCCATTTTTTTAAGTTATGGTTTCTTGAAAGCTACACATCTTTCAGACCCATAGTGTTGAGTTGCCTTCTCACAGTAGAAGGATGGACAAACACCTGAGGATTTTTCAGATCTGAGGCAAGAGTCATGCTTTCAGCTTCAAGTTTTGTTTATCTAATGTTAACAGTTTGGTCTACCAGCATCCAATTTTCTCTTTTATTCTATTATCTTTGAATAATTTTTGAAGTTCAGTCATTGAAAACATTAACTTTTTTCCCCTTCCCTATGCAAAGCAATTACAATGTCTAATCTCCTCAGGAATCTCATGAAAAACTTCCAATTTGTCTGAAAATTAAATAGAGATGTCTCTCCTTCACAATACTGTATAACCTTACATGTAATTACTTTACTGTTATTTTTATTCACTTAACCAGGTGTCTCTGCATACTGTATTCTTAAATGTGTAATATGGAATACAGAACATTCTGGAAATTTGAAACGGATTTGAATACTTTTACACAGTATATAACTCACAGGCTCCTGGAAGTAGAGTTGATATTCAAAGATCGGTATAGACTTAATTTTATCCATTGGATCCTTGTTTGGATCCACAGGGAACAGTGGAGTGTTGAGAGAAGCCACAGCCCTTGCATTGCAAAAAAGAGCATTTGAATTAAAATCAATTAAAACCAAATGTGCATCTCAACATGCAAAGCTTGTATCAACAAATGAGTTACTGATTTGACTTGACAACTACATAGTATACCAACTATACTGAACACTCATCTGTTAATTAAACTTCTGTTAGTCTGTGTCAGAGGTGTGATGGGAGAGGGCTTCATACCTCAGTCTCTCTGGATGGCACTGAGCCATATTCCACACCAGCGTACCACCCCAGTCATGGCCCACCAGAGTAGCCTGTGCAAGGCCCTGGGTTCAAGAAAAAAGATATTCAGACAATCCTTCTCAAATTAACAAAAAATATCAATGAAAAATATATCAATGATATACAATGAAAATGTTATTAAGTCTATATTGGAGACTAAGTTTCTTGTAATTTCATTGAGCTTCAGGGTGCACTTTATTACTGCACAATTATTTAGGTAATCAATCCAGCTTTAACTGAGCATTTCACCACTACAACCCCAATTCCAATGAAGTTGGGACTTTGTGTAAAACAAATAAAATCAGAATATGTTGATTTGCAAATCCTTTTCAACCTATAGTCAATTGAATACACTACAAAGACAAGATATTTAATGTTCAAACTGATAAACTTTGTTTTTTGCAAATATCCACTCATTTTGAATTTGATGCCTGCAACATGTTCCAAAGAAGTTGGGACAGGGGCAACAAAAGACTGGGAAAGTTGAGGAATGCTGAAAGGAAAAAAAAAACCTGTTTGGAACATTCCACAAATGAACAGGTTAATTGAAAACAGGTGAGTGTCATGATTGGGTATAAAGGGAGCATCCCTGAAAGGCTCAGTTGTTCACAAGCAAGGATGGGATGAGGTTCACCACTTTGTGAACAACTGCGTGAGCAAATAGTCCAACAGTTTAAGAACATTTCTCAACATGCAATTGCAAGGAATTTAGGGATTATCATCTACAGTCCATAATATCAAAAGATTCAGAGAATCTGGAGAAATCTCTGCAAGGAAGCGGCAAGGCAGAAAACCAACAATGAATGCCCGTGACCTTCGATCCCTCAGGCGGCACTGCATTAAAAACCAACATCATTCTGTAATGGATATTACCACATGGGCTCAGGAACACTTCAGAAAACCACTGTCAGTGAACACAGTTCGTTGCTCCATCTACAAGTGCAAGTTAAAACTCTGCCATGCAGCAAAAGCCACATATCAACAACACCCAGAAACGCCGCCAGCTTCTCTGGGCCTGAGCTCATCTGAGATGGACTGATGCAAAGTGGAAAAGTGTCCTGTGGTCTGACGAGTCCACATTTCAAATTGTTTTTGGAAATCATGGACGTCGTGTCCTCCGGGCCAAAGAGGAACGGACTGTCCGGATTGTTATCAGCGCAAAGTTCAAAAGCCAGCATCTCTGACTGTATGGGGTGTGTTAGTGCCCATGGCATGGGTAATTTGCACATCTGTGAAGGCACCATTAATGCTGAAAGGTATATACAGGTTTTGGAGCAACATATGCTGCCATCCAAGCATAGTCTTTTTCAGGGACATCCCTGCTTATTTCAGCAAGACAATGCCAAGCCACATTTGTTGCAGGCATCAAATTCAAAATAAGTGAATATATGCAAAAAACAACAAGGTTTATCTGTTTGAACATTAAATATCTCATCTTTGTAGTGTATTCAATTGGATATGGGTTGGAAAGGATTTGCAAATCATCGTATTCTGTTTTTATTTATGTTTTACACAATGTCCAAACTTCATTGGAATTGGGGATACGTTTTGTACAGTAACTTGTTTTTAACTTTAAAACACTCATCTTACCACCACAAGACTGGATAAACAATTATAATAATGATTTAAATAGCTAACCTTCACCTACTAACAGCATACACAAATTGCACCAGCTTGTTTTTTTCACCGTCACTGCAGTATTTTGGCAGATTAACATCAACCATAACACCAACCCAAACTATTACAGCCTTAATCTGTTAATCTTTAGCCAGTGGAGGAGCCAACCACTCAGACATCAGTCATTTCCCAAATTAAAAAACAATCACTCCACCAGGATAATTCACTTTACTCTGCACAATATTTACTTGATTAGCCTGCCAACTGCAGTGGCTAATTAGAGGATAATGACCATCCCCAGAATAGGGCAACAGTCCTGCAGCTACCCTTCCCCCACCATCCCCGTTACTGTCTGAGAGTAATGACACATCAAGCTTGGCCTCGCCATTTGATATCACATCATTATAGCCTGTAATCTCTTTAGACGCTTCAATTCTTAACTGCACTGAAATGTCATGCATATTTGGTGTTAACGTCTTGTATTTTCCATATAGAGTTGTTTAAAAAAAATCCATCACTATCAGAGCAAACTGAAGAGATTTATTTGATTCCTGGCTTTTTTGCTGGCTCCATCATCTGTCATCTTCCCTGTCCTCATCTGAACCCATGTCTCCTCTGCAATACTTCAGCATTCAAAACCTGCCTTCAATTCAGACTCACTTTTAATCACAGATGATTCTGCAAATGGTCATCTACATTAAAAACATTCGTTTTAGATTTTTTGGTATTTTTTGTATGGATAAAATGTATACATTACAGCAACATTTATTTTTTGATGACAACTGACAAATCTACATAAACATTTACAACAGCTTATTTCTGTTAGGCACTTTTGTCTGTTTCAATGTAATTTCACCTCAGTGAGTGTTATGACAACTGACACTGACTGAACTGACTAAAAAAAGTTCTTTTTTGAAGCCAAAAAAAATCTACTTTTGATGGAAACAATTTAGCAAAAGAGCACAGACAAATGTGTAGGAAAACTAATCTAAGTGGTCCTAGATTCACAGAGAAGCCAAATAAATAAAATATTTTCATATTCAATACTTTCAAGTCCTCATTGCAGCACCTATAACTAATGCATTTGAATTACACCTGGAAACATTAATTTAAAATATATTAAAAGCTGATAAAGATAATGTGACAGGTCATGGTGTTTGTAATTTATACTTAAAAGTAGTGAAAGTATCTTCACTGTGACACATTCTTATGAAATGGTTTAGAGTCCTATAAAGACAAATTCAATTCACATTAAAATAATCAAATTATATGCATATGTGCAAAGCTCATTATTTGGATTACAGACTCTGAAGCAGAAGAAAGGTTAATTTACAGATGGGTGAATGTTGCATTTATATAGCTTTCTGTGCTAAATATGATGCACTATGTTGTCTGTTCACTATATAGCTCGGGATTACTGGCATACCAATTACCACCAATTAGTCCCTAAAGCCTTGAACTTTGTCTTTGTTCTCATTGCTTAATGCTTTACTGAAAATTAACTTTCAAAACTTCATGAAAAATATTAGGAATTTAAGGAAAAAAAAAGTGAACTCTACAGAATGCATGAATCACTACTACTGGGAACGACGGAAATTCTCAAGAATACAATCTTACATATCTTCCTGTTTGTGGTGTGAGCTTATCTGAGTTTTTGGGAAGTTACAAGCAGTTACTTGCAACTGTTTTGCTAGGATATGAATATGATGTTACTTTTTTTCTCATGTTTAGCTGAAGTCTGTTGCTCAGTATGGCAATGGTCAGGCAATACACAAATAAAATTACACAAAGGCTGAGCGCAAATGTCTCATGTAATGTCTGGGCCTGTTTCTATGTGTTCACCCTTCAAAAGATAGAAAAAATAATGCTGCAATATCCTGAGAACACTTAAACTCAATGTTCCAGTATATTGATGTGCAAAACCACTAATGTGCAGAAAGAGAACATGTGATTTCATGTAACAGTCAATTAGTCAGACCAATTTAGGCATATTAATGTTGAATTTGGAAACAAGAAGTACTCAGGATTCCACTGTAATTTAAATCTGTGCATTTACAAACATCCTGGCATC
The DNA here is from genome assembly GCF_015220715.1 of Pygocentrus nattereri. Taxonomy (NCBI): domain Eukaryota; kingdom Metazoa; phylum Chordata; class Actinopteri; order Characiformes; family Serrasalmidae; genus Pygocentrus; species Pygocentrus nattereri. The sequence goes on along the minus strand of NC_051220.1, from coordinate 29,444,816 downwards.
ACCAGAAAGGAAGCTCACATTTTTTCACACTTCTTAGTCTTGACTTTTAAAAAGAGAATTAAATCCACTCTGTGACACTCTGGTATGTGTGAGTCAGCACTGAAAGACAGGATCCTGCAATACTGAGCCAAGATGCATAGACAAGTCCAGCAGCAAAGCTCTCTCTCAGCTTTCTCTCTCTGAACAGGAGGAAGAGAAACTTTAAATCTACAGAGATTTTAATATATATATATATATTTAAATATATATATATATTATAAATATATATATATATATATATATATATATATATATATATATATATATATTTTTTTTTTTTTTTTTTTTTTTTTTTCCAGTCTGGAATTGTGCAGCTGAACAAGTATTTCAAACAAATGAGTGGAAGTCAGCACTTCTTGGTGTCCTGAATATGCTATATTTTACTGTACATTGTCTATTTATATCTGTCAATTACTGTCAAATACCTGCTTAAGCAGATGTTTAACTGCATGCATGTGTATGTGTTTATGCTAGTGTCAGTGTGGTTATGGGCCAAAACAAATTTACTGCTGAGATAAACTTGTATTAGATGTCTAAAAAAGTACATTGCACAATACTGTTCATATGTGTAAAGTAATATACATACCAACTTATCCATGAAAGTCACCATATCCTATAAAGAGCAAGACACAAACAAGACAAGATCACCAATTGTTTTTAACATTTCTGTATGTCTGAGTGTGTCTGTTAGCTTACCTGTGAAAGACTTTCTTGGGAATACTCCTCAATCTCTGCAAAGAGATTAGAGCATACGACTAGAACAGTCTGCTTTAACTGTTCATATTCAACAATAAAGCAACAAAGAAACCAATGATCCCATCAGACAGAATCCCAAGATAAAAAAAAAAAACCCTACACATGTAAAGTATTAAAGAACAGCCATTCTTATTTTCGTTCCCAGCGTGGGGTCCAAATCATCATACAACACGAACAGAACCAAAATACCTTTAGGCAGGTGTCACACTTACTTGGATATTCATGCTGTTTTTTTAAATTGAATTTGTGACACAAGAGGGCATTATGTATACAGAACATTCTCAAAGAATCCACATGACATTTGAAGCATGTATTTAAATTAAGAAAGTACTGAAACCACCCCTTAAAGCACTTCCAATGGTTTTAAAAAGCAAAGATTAAGCAAACTTTTTTTATTGTGGTGGTTTGTAGCTGGATATTAACACCAAAGACTGTTTAACAGCAGCATAAAACCTATAATTTTGAAGTTAAAGGCCTTTCTAGTATTAGTTTCTGTTCACTGTCTTGAACCTAGCATCTCAAATTGGTCATAGGGTGGTTTTGTAACATGTGGTTATTGGGGTTCTTTACACAAGTCACTAAGAACTTGTGCAAATACAGAGTAATGACTGCTCTTCTACCACAGGGATGTGCAAGGTCTTGAAGAAAAAAAAAAAAAAACACTAAAACACTCAAGACAAATGAAAGTTGCTATTAAAGTGCTCTTCAAACTCCAAGAGGTCATTTTAGATACCTCCAGAGACAAAAGCAAGATCATCGACTTTGAAAGGGTTTGGACCAGGATTAAAATGTCACTGAAAGACTGTCTTGTTCACATATCAAAGGCCCTACCGATTTGGAATTCAGAGGGCATTGATCAGAAGGATGCGAGTGAATGACAGAGCTGGACTGAGGTGCTACATTTCCAATCTGGCAATGAACTTTCTGTAGCTTCACAAGAACCCCTTGATTTAATACCACTAATTTCTAAGCAGTTCTAAGCATGACCTCTATGCCATTCAAAATAGTGTAGAATATAGAAATACTGAGCACAAATGACCAGAAACATACAGCAGCAAAGATATGTAATTAAACCATTTTAAATGGTTACAGCTTATTATAACATGGACTGACCTGCTGGAGCAGAGGAGTCACCATAGCCTTTCATGTCTGCAGCAATAACCCTGAAGCCAGCATCAGCCAGGGCAGGAATCTGAGAGCAGTAGTATATCTGTCATTAATGCCTTTCCCCATGTAGATGCTGAACTCCACATACTACATCATTAACAAGTCACTTCTTTCTGCAAAGCTTTCAGAATTTAGCCCATCTTCTGGACTGTCTCTGGCTTTACGGTAAAGGGGCTCAGCTTACATAGAGTTGCATGTGCAGCTTGCATTTTCTTACCTGGTACCTCCAGGAAAACCAGCTTTCAGGGAATCCATGGCAGAGGATAACAGGAGGGCCATCCCCCATCTCCACATAATGGATCTTCACCCCGGGCTAAAAGGCAGGCAGACCATAAGTCACCCTGCTGCTAGGCAACAGCATCAGCACTGACCTCTAAAACTTTTGTTATGTTCATGTTACCAGCCCTATTGTTCATTTTCAATTGCCTATTTCGTTCACATGCGTTTGTAAGTGATCCATTTGTGTTAGGAATGTTTGACCCTCTTGACTTTAAAGGGGAATTCCACATTTTTTGCTAAATTAAATTGGTTAGATTTAAACAAAGTCAAGAGGCAATTTGATGTCAAATGCTCTGTTCTAGACAAAGTTACACAAAATGGTAACTTGCCTGATGCCTTAGATACTGTTTTATGATAGATTTTAGATATGCTTTTGGGCTAAACTATTGTTAGAAATTCAGCTTTCTGGATTCAGAAGTTAGGAGACCTTCAGCATAGACCTGACTGACACAGGAAATGTGGGTACAGCTTAGTCGATCACAGCCAGTCTATCACAGCCAGTCTGATTAGGAATACTTTAGGAGGACCTTATATACACTGGAAATTGTGGGAGGAGGATAAAGGTGAGGAAGAGGAGTTTTAGGGGGGTAAGTGAGTGGGATGAGGGTGATGAAGAGGGGATTAAGCAGGGGGATGATTACCTTATCAAAAGGACAGGTGCCGACTCCCTGCAAGGATGGCGAACATCAACACTCCTTGCAGGGTTATTGTGTGACTTTATGGTCGGCAATCAAAGGGCCATTCCAACAATGCAGGGAGTTGAACACCCTCAGGTCAGAAGATAGAAGCTTAATTTCTCTCACTTTATACTTTTTAATCTATTTATGGCACAGAGGTACACATGGCACGATAAGGCAAAACAGACCTCAAATAAAACTTTTTTAAATTTACAACTATTTTACAAATATCAAATTGTGCAATATTTGTGCAAATATCATATTGTGCAATATGCTAAGTGAAATACAGATTCCTATGCAACTCTGTTTTATTTTATTATTATCCTTATTTTTCCTGTAAATAGTCTAGAGATTTAGCGTTAATTATTTATTATTTATAATGTTGATAATGTTTGTACTGTTTCCCATTTCTATTACTGAGTGCCTTACTCCTGTTACTCTGTTGCTGCTGTAATACTGTGAATTTCCCCGCTGTGGGACTAAAAGGATTATTTTATCTTATCAACATTACATATAAAACTCAGATGACATGTAGGATCACTGGTCACTTTGGACAGTAGATAAAATGTCTATATTTGTATTATAGGTATTGCAACCTATCACCACCACATGAATTTTGACTCTGTATGTTTCTGTATAATGAAGGACATCACTGAATGACTGTTATATCTCAATGACTATGTTATGCATGCATTTTGAAAAATCAGTGTAATTGCCCTTTAAGGACAGCAGTCCCTGACTGATCAAAATTGCAGTAAAAATGCAGAAAAAAGAACATGACAGTACTTAACACGATTTGCTGTTTTGCAATGCAAATGTGTATGTGACATAATTCAAGATGTGTCACATTAATATACTTAATGACCTACAAGAACCCACATTTTCAAATCGACACATGCATGATGTACATATCCACATATGACATTGGATGATGGACCACAATGATATGCACATTTGTATGATAAAAACAATAAATTCCAATCTAATCATTCAAATACAATCATATGGGCACTAACTAGAAATACTAGCAAGTATATTTACATAGCACTTTTTACAACAGGTGTTGTCAAAAAGCAGCTTTACGGAACAATCAGCATTACAGAAAGAACATCTGGGTGCAAGCCCCCATGAGCAAGCCAGTGGCCATATACAATCATTCAAATATTTGAAAACAAATGTCCCAAAGTTTGGAATCTGTGTTTAACAATATAAAATCAATTTGGTTGCAGATGCATGTATAATATGAGTCTATGGTGCTACTTCAGTGCAACTTTACAGGTTTCAAATAATTTGTAGGAAAAAGATGAAACATTAGATGGCTGCAGAATGATGAACAGAGCTATAGGTGATTCTAAAATGCCGAAGAAAGTTTTGTATTTCTAAAATGCTGAAATAATCTTGAGGCAGATAACTTGACAATGTTTGTAAATAGATAATTACAGTTTAGTATGCATCAGTTCATAACTTCCTGAAATACTGAATAAGACCCCTAAAATATGTTTTTACTATAGTATATAAAATATCTCTATTATAATGTAAATCATTACTATATTATAAATTTACAGTTAATATTTTGTATAAAATCAAGATTATTATGACAAGCAATCCCAAACTTTTAAAAGGTAGTGTATATACAAAAAATCTGATTTTTTCTGCATAAACAGTTGAGCTCTGTCACATATGGGCAAAAAAAACTTCGGCTATGTAATGTGAACACTGCCTTAATAGTTCGAAAAACAAAACAAGTGGCAGGCAGCTCTAGAACTGGAGGTTGTATTCACTGATCTAGTGCATGACCAGCACCATGACTTTTCCACTGAAATATGGCTCATATAGTTGCAACTCAAACATTGCACTAGTATTATGACGTTGTGCTTTTACCTTGACAGTAACATATCCATGGCTGACCTCTTCAGGACCACAAAAGCGAGGCACCTGCTCACCAGTAAGCTGTTGATATAGCAATACCAGTCAGTGAAACATCTGACATACATAAGCATCCATACATCACACAAAAATGTACAAAACTCTCAAAAACAATTCTCTGAGTACTCTTCAGCACACACACAATCAGATTGATCTCCTGGGGGAAGGACTGAAGTGCAACTGATATTACAAAATGTTCTTCTACATTTCCACCAGAGAGGTCTCCAAATCCCCAAAACTTACATAGTGTAGCTTTAAAGATTAAACTACAGCTTACACTATTTACATCTTCCTTTCTTCCTACATCTTCCTTTCTTCCTTTCTCTGCAACATCAGCTTATTGATACATTCATTCTTTACCACCTTTATGTGAGTAATTATGACAGTTTATGAATGTGGTCTTGATTTCTGACCTACTGAATATCACTTGATAAAAACAATTACAGCATGACTTACTTCTGATAACATACACTGGGGTTCTATTTTATCAAGTACTCTCATTATGTAGCAAGTATACAGTTACTGACTGTAGCTGATCTGATGCTGTACAATTTGTCAGCCCCCAACATCCACCCCAACCATCAGTGTAAAGGGACAGCCATAGGATCTGCTGACCAGATATTACTTAGGTAGTGGATCAGCACACAGTAGTGGAATGGTAGTGTGTTTAATGCTGCTAAGAGTGCAGGCATGGAAGTATTGTGTAAACACAGTACTTTTACTAGACTCTTCATTAGAAACACAACTTCTTGGCACAGACTACAGCTCTTTTTCCATGCATAATTTGTTTGACATCTAGCCCTTCATCAATGGTCATTTTTTGGCCAAAGTATCTCTGCTGGCTGGATATTTTTGGTGGTAGATTATTCTCAACCTAGTAATGACATTAAGATGTTAAAAAACATGGCTGGATCTGATACAAAAACAAAACAAAGAACACCACACTGTCCACCACTGTGGTGGTCCCTTTCCACTCACAGATGTGGGGCTGACAAATGATGCAAGAACAGATGGGCAATTGCAAACCTACAAAGTGCAACTACAGGATATGCATGCATCTCAATTGTCAGTGAGTGTAGACACAAGACAGGATTACCTAATAATGGTAACTCACTGTGCTTCTGTGGACACAGAACTACATGATCCAATGTGGACAAAATAAAACAAACATTACCTTTATCCCTGTGAGATTCTCCACCTTCTTCAGCGCTTCACTGATGTCAGTAATGTGAACAGCAGTCATGCCTAAACTTTCAGCTGCCTTCACACTCTCCTCAGAAATGTCCAACCAGAGAGCCTGAGCAGAAAGTCGATTAAAGAAATGTAGGTATGAAGATCATGCAGCACATGAAAGCTCTACCAACATTCGGTCAACTAGTTCAGGGGTGGAGAACTCAGGGCTGAATTCTGTCAGAGTTTGCCGTTTTCCCTCTTGTAGCACACTGACAAGACCTGGTAATTAATATAATCAGTTGAATCAGGTGTGTTTGAGCAGGAAAAGTCACAAAAACTGCACAGGAAAGCCTGAACTAGTGAAATTTAAAACACACAGAATTAACCAGTTAGTAAAGTGTGTGAAAAGCTGAGTCAAAATGTATTGCTTGTGTTCTGTTTGAGGCTCAAGGACAAGGTTATTCCCACCTCATGGGGTTTAACATTCAGCTTATCCAAGGCTTTGTGGAGCACAGCAGGTTCAGGAAGCTTTGCCCCAACATGGCAGGATCGCACTACCAAGTCAAAATGGCTTTCCAAGACTGAGAGAACTTTAGCAGTATTGTCCCTCTGAGGAGTGTCATCAACCCAGATGTTGGCCAAGACACAGGTACTTATTCCTTAACAATAAGCAAGAGAGAATTAAATCAGAATCATCAGTATAGGATGCATTTATGCTGCTGTATGTTTTTCATATGAAATGGTAACTTTTTTTGGATAGCCCTCTCTAGACGCTTTGTTGATGTGTACCTTGCCTTTAACTTATGTTCAATTAAATATCTATTAAAATCTATTAAATTATTAATTCAAGGGAAATTCCATAGATATTTAAAAAAATGTCTGCAAAATTAAATGATTAAGAGCAGTACAAAGCAAAATGCACCACTTTAGAGAAATTTTCAGAGTCAGAATTTTAGTCGTGGTGTCCAGATGTCAGCAAGCATTTAATGCCTCTGAAATCAATTTTACAAAGCAAATATTACCTGAAATGGTTATAAATTGTTATGAATGTTTTGCCTGAAGCCCAGGACACTGTTTTATGATAGTTTTGAAATAGGGTTTTGGTTTAAAACATTTTTAAAAGCCATTCTTTGCAGAGATGATGCAGGCCATTACAAAGCAAGGTGAATGTTTCTGTTCCTATTATCAACATACCATATAAAAACTACAGTAAATAAAATGGCTATAAAACTATAGCAAACTTTTCAACTACGGGTTCCTATCAGCACCATTGTAAAGAAATCCAAGTCAGTAAGGTTCTTTACAATTAAAATTCCACATAAGAGAACTGTGAATCACTTTGCATACATTTCAATAGTTGAATTATGATGACATTTTGAAAAACTGATGGAATCCCCTTTTAATTTTACTTATAACCTCAATCCTAACCAATGCACTACTGAGAATCAATTAATTTTCACCAACTAGTTTATAACTGGAACATCTAGATAATCTACAACTACATGAAAGTGGTACTCAGGTTTGATATGTGCTGCATACCTTGACGCTGAAGAGTGGCAGCAGCATCAAGCACCGTCTTGTTGAACTCTACCCGCCTTACCTCATCAAAGAGGGTCTGGGCTGAGAACTGGGCAGGCAGAGGGAGGCCCTGACTGTCAGCCTCCTTCTGACAGTCAGCCTCCAGCTCTGGAAACATCTTCAAGCATACAAAGATTTAATCAGTAATGATGCCCAAAGCCTATAAAAAGCACTGACGTTTCTGAAAGTTGCATTTAAAGTTCTCAGTGTGAATCCCGGACTGAACAGACCTCCTGAACTTTGGACTGTGGCACAGTTACAGAGCAGCTAAAACTTTACCTGTGTAAGGGTCAGCTTTCCCCGTTCAGCACGAAACAGAGGATTCTGGTCTCCTCCCTTCACGAGGGTGTTCCATATGAAATCCCTAGAGGATATTCAGCCTGCTTTAGAATAATTATAGAGAAATAAAATAAAGCTTAATTATGAACTATACAACAGACTCAGAACCACTTACCTTGGAAGGTTAAGCACTTTTTCGACTTTCTGAAAAGATTTTAGCGGGTGAGGGGTTAACACACCACCCCACAGACCAAACAGCGCAGCTTTATACATCGAACCTGAATGTAGAACCGAAGTGGTGAGAACGAGGTGACTCAGAGAACGAGTGGCAGCGCTTGCGCTGAGTGAACTTAATATACAGCACGGTGTACAGTGGGCTGACTTGTGCTCAGCAGGAAGCAGGAAGCTTCGAGAGAGAGAGCCGTAGCCAACGAAGAGTAGCACAATAGCCCTAGTGACGTTACCGAGGTTCCGAGGCGCTGGAGGGAAAACGGGGAAAACGAGGGACGGTAGAAAACAGGTGGAGACAACCAGGGGCGGAGTCATGAAACAAGAGGGCTACACCAAAACACGAACACATGGACAGGACTGGGAGGGGCCAATCGTGACAATACTGCAACGTTACATACACTATACTGCCAAAAGTCTTCACTCATCCATGCAAATCATTCAATTCAGGTGTGCAAATCAGGTGAACTTAGCCAAGCAGACTGCTTCTACAAACATTTGTGAAAGAATGAGTCGCTCTCAGGAGCTCAGTGAATTCCAGCGTGGTACCATGATAGGACGCCTGGTGGCGAATTGAATGATTTGCATGGATGAGTGCAGAGGTGTCAAATCCAGGTTCAGAAAGTAAAAATCCTTCCCATGATTTTGTTCCAACAGGCTGGACAGCTCTGCTGGTGGTGTGATCTAACTAAAGAAGTTGGAACAAAATCCTGGGAAAGACTTTTACTTTCTGGACCTGAATTTGACACCTCTGGACGCCACCTGTGCAACAAGTCCAGTTGTGAATTTTCCTCACTATAAAATATTCCACAGTCAAAGTGGAAGTGATTGGGAACAACAACAACTCAGCCATGAAGGGGTAGGCCATGTAAAATGACAAAGCGGGGTCAGCGGAGGTGCATAGTGCGCAGAGGTCACCAACTCTGCAGAGTCAATCACTACAGACCTCCAAACTTCATGTGGCCTTCAGATTAGCTCAAGAACAACGTAGAGAGCTTCATGGAATGGGTATCTATGGTCGAGCAGCTGCATCCAAGTCTTACATCACCAAGCACAATACAAAGCGTTGAATGCAGTGGTGTAAAGTGCCACCACTGGACTCTAGAGTAGTGGAGACGTGTTTTCTGGAGTGACGGATCACGCTTCTCCATCTCGCAATCTGATGGACGAGTCTGGGTTTGGTGGTTGCCAGGAGAACGGTACTTGTCTGACTGCATTGTGCCAAGTGTAACATTTGGTGGAGGGGGGGTTATGGTGTGGGGTCGTTTTTCAGGATTTGAGCTCAGCCCCTTAGTTCCAGTAAAAGGAACTCTTAATGCTTCAGCAGACCAAGAGATTTTGGACAATTTTGTGCTCCCAACTTTGTTGGAACAGTTTGGGGATAGCCCCTTCCTGTTCCAACATGACTGTGCACCACTGCACAAAGCAAGGTCCATGGATGAGTGAGTTTGGTGTGGAAGAAATTTACTGGCCTGCACAGAGTCCTGACCTGAACCCAGTAGAACATCTTTGGGATGAATTAGAGTGGAGACTGCCAGCAAGGCCTTCTCATCCAACATCAGTGTCTGACCTCACAAATGCGCTTCTGGAAGAATGGTCAAACATTCCCATACACATGCTCTTAAACCTTCTGGAAAGCCTTCCCAGAAGAGCTGAATGGCAAATGGTGGGTCGACATCATATTAAACCCTATAGATTAAGAATGGGGTGTCACTCAATTTCATATGCGTGTGAAGGCAGATGACTGAATACTTTTGGAAATATAATGTATCTATCTCTCGGTCTGTCTGTCTGTCTACAATAATGCAGTTACATCGAAGCTAAGTTTAGAAGATGTGTAACAGTTTTATCTAATAGTAAACAAATAATTTGACATATACCTTTTTCATTCATAGTAGATTTATTTTTTTAATTTAACGATCAGTTGGTGCTATGATTCAAAAATCTACTCATTTACAGTAGTTCTGTTGTGCAGCACCAGCAGAAGACTGTAGTCACGCCCCCCACACCAGGACAGCCAATAATTTTAGCCCGTGTGAATGTAAGCGCTCGTGATTTACATATTTTTGCAGGCACCTCGCGTTTGACCGTTGAGCGGAAAGCGAATGTGTGAAGCGAATAGTGGAGCAATCTGAGAAACGTCTTGCGTGTCAGACAGAACTGTGAAAAAGGACAGAATATGGGACAAAATGTGCTGAGTAGTCCGGGAAATTCTCATAACAAAAAAGCAACGCGAACCTGCGAAGAAACAAATAAGAATAAAGCTGAGAAATTTGGGGGTAGGGTGGGGTGCTACTGCTCACATTACCCAACCCTTCATATGCTATGTATTAAGCCTCATTTTACCATGAAGGATGTGTTATATCGTACCGTTCAACAGTAATCCAGTATGCAAAACCTGAGCACTTCGAATTATGTTACTTATATTGAAACAAACAGGCTGAACTATTATTAAACAGGCTGAACTAATATGAATCTTCCTCTCACCAGAAATATTCACAGCTGCAGTGCAGCATCATAACAGTGTTATAACTGGCTACATTAGTTTTTACACAAAACTGTTTATCAATAGAAATTTCTAAATCATTATGTGCACTTTAATATTATTGTATTTATACCCTTACGGGAAAACAAGATAAAAGCATCAGGATGGAAATAATAATTTATCCTCTGAAACGCGTGTGCGAGACACATGCTTGTGCTGTACAGCAAAATCTATTTCATGTCTTGTAAATGTGAGTAGCTGTCTACTATGATGCTGAATTGGTGAACAAAGAACAGTGAAGTATCTGACTGATTTTCTGCGTATTAAAACACCTACACTCACACTTTTGCTTTGATACTCAAAAAAGATACAACCATACAACCAAACAAACATATCCAACAAAGACCAGCCAAAACAAGGGGCAAACACAGGGCTTAAATAGTACAAGGATGTCAAGGGACAAGTGGAAAACAGGTGGAAACAAGGGGCGGAATCTGAAAACCAGGGGGCTGAATTGGGAGAATAAACAACAAATGCTCGTGGACAGGACTTGAATCAAAACAAAGAAAGCATGTGGAAGAGTGGGAGGAGCCAATCGTGACAAGTTGGAAGTATCAACAAGGGTGATGAGGAAGAGTACAGGGTGATGATGAAGGACTTGACAGAACCACCTGCAACTCAATGTTACAAAGACAAAGGAACTGGTGGTGGGCCTGAGGAGGGACAATGTGTCCATCAGGGGAGTCAGCATGGACACTGTGGAGGATTAAAAATATCTGGGTGTGTATATTGACAATAAACTGGACTGGGCTAAGAACACTGACACCCTCTACAGGAAGGGCCAAGGTTGTCTCTATTTTCTGAGGCACCTGGGGTCCTTCAACATCTGCCGGACTACGCTTAGGATCTTCTATGAGTCTGCGGTGGCGAGTGCTATCATCTATGCTGTTGCATGCTGAGGAAGCAGGCTGAGGGTGGCAGACGCCAAGATACTCAACAAACTGATCCACAAGACCGGTAATGTTGTGTGTGTGGAGCTGGACTCACTGACGGCTGTGTCAGAGAGGAGGACGCTGTCTAAGCTGCAGGCCATTATGGACAATGGCTCCCACCCACTCTACAACACAGTGATGAGACACAGGAGCACATTCAGTGCAAGACTCATTCTACCAAAATGCACCACAGAGCGCCACAGGAAGTCATTCTTACCTGTGGCCATCAAACTCTATAACCTCTCCCTCAGTGTGTGATTCACAAAGTGTGGTTCATCTGTGCATTACTCAATACCTAACTGTACTGGTCATATGTGTAATAATAATAATTATGTGTGCAATAACTCAGAGGTACAATAATTTGAATTGCCTTGTACTAGATGTTTAATATTTATTATCACAATCAACGCCACTTTACTATATTCATAAGAACTTAAATCTTGTGCAAATTTCTCTTTATCTTTGTTTTAAATTATTAAAGTGTTTATTCTTTTACATAAATGGTTGCAACTGTAACAACTGCAATTTCCCTCTGAGATCAATAAAGAATTCTGATTCTGATTATGTTCCCCATGGCATCCATGCCTAATGCTGCTACAAGCCCCTGATATGACTTAGCAAACACAGCACCTGAAGCTACCCCATGTATCTACCTAAGGTATGAGAATATGGAGGGACTGGCCTATGGAAGGTTTGCTGTGGAGGCCTGTGATAGATTGGCTTTAGATGCTTTCCTACAGGTAATAAGGCCTCTGAGACTCTGGTTGAAGTTTGCAAAGGCAATTTGCCTGGCGAGGCTTTACAGTGGACAGAAGAGATGGAGGTAATTGTGGGTATGCGAGCTGCAGCCACATTTGAACAGCGGTGATGCCAATGGCTGCAGTAATGGTGAGTGTGAGGAATAAGATGCAGAGAGTGCAGAACTCACCCTTGGCAAGGAGATGAATGCCATGGCAAACCCCACGCTTTGCAGCAGAGGAGTTTGATGAAGAGACAATGTGCCAAGCAACCTGGGGTTCCCTGGCAGTGTGGCCTGTGTTCCCTGTGGGGGAAGTCAACAGCTATTGGAATAGCTAAACATGCAGTGTCAGAGCCAGTTGGTGGATCTCTGGGGACAGGGTGCGCTGCCAGGTCAAAGGTATCACAGCTGCCAATGCTGGAGGAGCTGACCATGCATAGCCAGTGCTGGTCGGTGGATCTTCGAGGGCCATGGACAGTGCACATGAGCAGCACCCTCACCAGCATCGACAAAGCAGTGGATGACGGAGAAAGTGGAAGGTGTCCAAGAGGAGTGCCATGGCCGCTATCAACCCCCAGTAGCGCCAGACTTGATGACTTGATGCTGTGAGGAAGATGGTTCTGGGCATGGCGCATACAACGGCTGGTGTGGGGCACTTCAGTGTGGTAAAGACACTGAAGCATTTGCAGCAGAGGTTTTAGTAGCTGGGCTGCCACACAGATGTGGAGCTGTCCATGCACTGCCTTGATGAGTGCACAGCAAGGAAAGGACCACTGCAACAGCTGAAAAGCCACTGTGCCAAGGACATGGCCCTGAGAGAGGTCTTGGGGAGTCCACCGCAGACTACCTCTGGCGAGCACATGGAGGGCTGTGCAGCCCTCCAAAGAAATGCCACCCCACACATTTACTGATCCACTGCCAAACCGGTCATGCTAAAGGATTTTGCAGGCAGCAGATCGCTCTCCACGGCGTCTCCAGACTCTGTCACGTCTGTCACATGTGCTCAGTATGAACTTGCTTTCATCTGTGAAGAGCACAGGGCGCCAGTGGCAAATTTGCCAATCCTGGTGTTCTCTGGCAAATGCCAAGCGTCCTGCACGGTGTTGGGCTGTGAGCACAATCCCCATCTGTGGACATCGGGCCCTCATACCATCCTCATGGAGTCAGTTTCTAACGGTTTGTGCAGACACATGCACATTTGTGGCCTGCTGGAGGTCATTTTGCAGGGCTCTAGCAGTGCTCCTCCTGTTCCTCCTTGCACAAAGGCAGAGGTAGCAGTCCTTTTGCTGGGTTGTTGTCCTCCTACGGTCTCCTGCTGTACTGGCCTGTATCCTGGTAGTGCCTCCAGGCTCTGGACACTATGCTGACAGACACAGCAAACCTTCTTGCCACAGCTCGTATTGATGTGCCATCCTGGATAAGCTGCACTACCTGAGCCACTTGTGTGGGTTGTATAGTCCGTCTCATGCTACCACGATTGTGAAAGCACCACTAACATTCAAAAGTGACCAAAATATCAGCCAGAAAGCATAGGTACTGAGAAGTGGTCTGTGGTCCCTACCTGCAGAACCACTCCTTTATTGAGTGTGTCTTGTTAATCACCAATGATTTCCACCTGTTGTCTATTCCATTTGCACAACAGCATGTGAAATTGATTGTCAATCAGTGTTGCTTCCTAAGTGGACAGTTTGATTTCACAGAAGTTTGATTTACTTGGAGATATTGTGTTGTTTAAGTGTTCCCTTTATTTTTTTGAGCAGTGTATATACTTTATTGGCAATGACAGAGGTCAAACATTTTCTGTAAGTCTTTACAAGGTTGGCACACACTGTTGCTGGTATGTTGGCCCATTCCTCCATGCAGATCTCCTCTAGAGCAGTGATGTTTTGAGGCTGTCGGCGGGCAACACAGACCTCAAAGGTTTTCTATGGGGTTGAGATCTGGAGACTGGCTAGGCCACTCCAGGACCTTGAAATGCTTTTTACGAAGTTTCATCTTCAATTGCCTTGTTGATGGAAGGAGGTTTCCACTCAAAATCTCACAATACATGGCCCCATTCATTCTTTCATGTACACGGACCAGTCGTCCAGGTCCCTTTGCAGAGAAACAGCCCCACCCCCAATTTGCCACCCCCATGCTTCACAGTTGGTATGGTGTTCTTTGGATGCAACTCAGCATTCACTCTCCTCCAAACACAACGAGCTGTGTTTGTACCAAATAGTTCTACTTTGGTTTCATCTGACCATATGACATTCTCCCAATACTCTTCCGGAACATCCAAATGCTCTCTAGCAAACTTCATATGGATATGTACGGATATGTATGGATATGTACTGGCTTAGGCAGGGGGACACATCTGGCACTGCAAGATCTGAGTCCCTGGCGGCGTAGTGTGTTACTGACAGTAGCCTTTGTAACGTTGGTCCCAGCTTTCTGCAGGTCATTCACTAGGTCCCCCCGTGTGGTTCTGGGATTTCTGCTCACCGTTCTTGTGATCATTTTGACCCCACGGGCTGAGATCTTGCGTGGAGCCCCTGATCGAGGGAGATTAGCAATGGTCTTGTAGGTCTTCCATTTTCAGATTATTGCTCCCACAGTTGATTTCTTCACACCAAGCTGCTTGCCTATTGCAGATTCAGTCTTCCCAGCCTGGTGCAGGTCTACAATCTTGTTTCTGGTGTCCTTCGACAGCTCTTTGGTCTTCACCATAGTGGAGTTTGGAGTGTGACTGTTTGAGGTTGTGGGCAGGTGTCTTTTATACAAATAACGAGGTCAAACAGGTGCCATTAATACAGGTAATGAGGGGAGGACAGAAGTGCTTCTTAAAGAAGAAGTTACAGGTCTGTGACAGCCAGAAATCTTGTTTGTTTGTAGATGACCAAATGCTTATTTTCCACCATTATTTGCAAATAAATTCTTTAAAAATCAGACAATGTGATATTCTGAATTTTTTTCCTCATTTTGTCTCTTATAGTTGAGGTCTACCTATGATGTCAATTACAGGCCTCTCTCATCTTTTTAAGTGGGAGAACTTGCCCAATTGGTGACTGACTAAATACATTTTTTCCCCACTGTAAGATGACCCACTTTAGATTTTATCAATAACCCCAGATGGAACATATCTGTGCTTGTGGTATGGCTGCCAAGTCAAAATAAAACTGTGTCATGGGCACAGACTTTGAGTTGTACCCCTCATGCTAAAATTTTTTTGAGTGCTTTTGAAGTCAAATTGTAAGACATTCTGCCTCACATAGAGTAATGATATCAGTGAGCAAGAACCACTTTGTTCAGCCAAAGAGCCAATTAGCTGGACTATAGGTAGAGCTAGGCAACCAATCAGCAGTCAGTATCAGTAGTGCTGGCTTACAACTCCCCAAAACCTTTTTGATGTACAAAACTGGAATGAAACCGGTAAGTTTTGTTTCATTTTAATGGAATGCATCATTCTACTTTTCAAGATAAAAACCCATGTTTATCTACATTTGGCACCATTCATTAGTGTCACTATTGTGCACACTCCAAAGTTTTGTAGTCTTGTTTTTGATATGACTTAATGGGAAATATTGAGTGAGACTCAACAGACATTTTAACATCCGGTTGGCAACACCAACCAGGCACAGGGCAACAGAGCTCAAAATCAAAGTCACCAGCCAACAAATGCATCATTCTACTTTTCAAGGAATGCATCATTCTACTTTTCAAGATAAAAGCCCATGTTTATCTACATTTGGCACCATTCATTAGTGGCACTATTGTGCACACTCCAAAGTTTTGTAGTCTTGTTTTTGATATGACTTAATGGGAAATATTGAGTGAGACTCAAAAGTAAAATATTAATCCTCAATCCACTGGTTTATTTCAATATAGCAGTGTTCTTAGGTTAAATCCATTTTCATATTTCCCTGCCCTGCAGCTGGACACCGGATAGGTCTCTCCTGAATTGAATACTTGCATCAGATATGTTTCAGATTTTTCTGTTGTTAGCCCATTGATGTCAGTAGACACCTACATCACTTATTTCTTCAAGACTGGCCTGAGTAGCAGGTTGACCTTTCAAAAAGTTTCTGAATATTCTGTAAAATTTTACATTAGGAATTTTAGCACCCTCTGGTGTGCAAACCTCATAATACCTGTAACTGACAGACTTCTACAAACTTACCAGTAGGCTTGCTGGATCACCAGGCATTATGGCATTGCTGGGAATTAAAACATTTTCACACATTTCAAAAATTGCACAAATTGTGTAATTTTTCCTATTCACATTCAAATGAAGTAAATTGCAGTGCATGCTACTATCTGACACACTAACAGTCTGCAGTGGGTTTATTAGCTATTTTCCATCAGTCAACTCAGTATCAATACTTCAAAGTTCCTCTTAAAGGGAAGTTCCACAGATTGTCCAAAATGTCTGTATAACTCAGTGGTTGAGATGTAAACAACGATATTCAGAGTGTTTCGGTGTTTTAATGGTGCTGAAGAGAAACTTACAGACTCACATTTCTTTACAGTGGTGGTGATAGGAACCAGAGGTCACCATGTCTAAACCTCAAATATATTCATTGTATAAAAGCGCCACTAAACCGACACGTGTCTTCGGAGTTTTTATGAGTAATGTCGACGATGGTAAGGACCTGGTCAGTTTCTTAAATAGGGTGTGTGTGTGTGTGTGTGTGTGTGTGTGTGTGTGTGTGTGTGTGTGTGTGTGTGTGTGTGTTTAGCATTCTAATAATAAATCAAAGTTCGTTTCCTTATCAATCAATAAAACCCATTTCTAAATGTG